>NC_092096.1:65665467-65816460 GCF_045679555.1 Salvelinus alpinus | reverse complement strand
TGGGATAGAGACAGGTCTCAGCTACCTCCTCACTTATTTTTGGGATAGAGACAGGTCTCAGCTCCCTCCTCACTTATCTCTGGGATAGAGACAGGTCTCATCTCCCACCTCACTTATCTCTGGGATAGAGACAGGTCTCATCTCCCTCCTCACTTATCTCTGGGATAGAGACAGGTCTCAGCTCCCACCTCACTTATCTCTGGGATAGAGACAGGTCTCATCTCCCACCTCACTTATCTCTGGGATAGAGACAGGTCTCATCTCCCACTTCACTTATCTCTGGGATAGAGACAGGTCTCATCTCCCACTTCACTTAGCTCTGGGATAGAGACAGGTCTCATCTCCCTCCTCACTTATCTCTGGGATAGAGACAGGTCTCATCTCCCACCTCACTTATCTCTGGGATAGAGACAGGTCTCATCTCCCACTTCACTTATCTCTGGGATAGAGACAGGTCTCATCTCCCTCCTCACTTATCTCTGGGATAGAGACAGGTCTCATCTCCCACCTCACTTATCTCTGGGATAGAGACAGGTCTCATCTCCCACCTCACTTATCTCTGGGATAGAGACAGGTCTCATCTCCCACCTCACTTATCTCTGGGATAGAGACAGGTCTCATCTCCCTCCTCACTTATCTCTGGGATAGAGACAGGTCTCATCTCCCTCCTCACTTATCTCTGGGATAGAGGCAGGTCTCAGCTCCCACCTCACTTATCTCTGGGATAGAGACAGGTCTCATCTCCCACCTCACTTATCTCTGGGATAGAGACAGGTCTCATCTCCCACTTCACTTATCTCTGGGATAGAGACAGGTCTCATCTCCCACTTCACTTATCTCTGGGATAGAGACAGGTCTCATCTCCCTCCTCACTTATCTCTGGGATAGAGACAGGTCTCATCTCCCACCTCACTTATCTCTGGGATAGAGACAGGTCTCATCTCCCACTTCACTTATCTCTGGGATAGAGACAGGTCTCATCTCCCTCCTCACTTATCTCTGGGATAGAGACAGGTCTCATCTCCCACCTCACTTATCTCTGGGATAGAGACAGGTCTCATCTCCCACCTCACTTATCTCTGGGATAGAGACAGGTCTCATCTCTGGGATAGAGACAGGTCTCATCTCTGGGATAGAGACAGGTCTCATCTCTCTCTCCCTGCACCAGCCCCTTAAGTGAAGGGTTAAGTGATACCTCCCCCAGGAAAGCTCCCTACTACTATTATACAATGCATTTCGAAAAAAATCTGACCCCTTAACTTTTCCCACATTTTGTTACAGCCTTATTCTAAAATGTATTAAATCATTTCCCCCCCTCATTAATCGACACACAATACCCCATAATGACAAAGCAAACACAATTTTTTTTTTTGCAAATGTTTAAAAATAAAAAACAGACATTCCTTATTTACATAAGTATTCAGACCCTTTGCTACAAGACTCGGAATTGGGTTCAGGTACATCCTGCTCTGTCATTACGGGGTATTGTGTGTAGATTGATGAGAAAAATATATATTTTAATCAATTTTAGAATAAGGCTGTAATGGAACAAAATGTGGAAAAGGTGAAGGGGTCTGAATACTTTATGTACTTTATGTACTGTCAAATCTGGCCTCATCCCCACAGGCACCCTGATACACCCCTCTGCTGTCACTCATGCATATTAATTCCTATACTACTACCTAGTGTTCTCATAGCAACTGTCTGGATTGAAACATTCTAATGGTATGTACTGTAGAAGCGGGTTATTTGTGGTTACTCCAACGCCTGCTCATTTCCATTGTCCCGATACGTACCCTCGCTCAGCTGTGCAGAGAAAGAATAGAATCTCACCTCACAAGGATAGATTTGATGAGGATAGACAAATTGTGCTCGCTCCACAGAGTGATTCTTAGGCTCTGATAGCAAACATTTCTTCAAGTCTGAAGCATGTTGGGAATAAAATCCAGTTTCCCTCCATGCCTCTTCTGTTACTGTTACTGCTCTTTATTTGTTTTGAAATGTACGTAAATCCAACCATTCCCAATCATCTTGCTTCCAGGCTCGGCCCAATCAATCACTGTCTTCTCTTCCCTTTCTCTTCTTATTAACTTGTTCCCTCTCTCATATATTCAAACAAGTGGAAGCTCCTCTAAGGAGGAAGGGGAGGACCATCCTCCTCAGTGATTTTCATTTCGTAAATTTTTTAAAGGTGAAACATTAAAAAAGTTATCCTTTTTATAATTAAACTATACTAAATATATTCACGTGTCAGCAAATCATTGATTAAAACACACTGTTTTGCAATGAAGGTCTACAGTAGCCTCAACAACACTCTGTAGGGTAGCACCATGGTGTAGCCGGAGGACAGCTAGTTTCCATCCTCCTCTGGGTACATTGACCTCAATACAACACCTAGAGTCTTGTCCTGGCTGGGTTAGAGTCTTGTCCTGGATGGGTTAGAGTCTTGTCCTGGCTGGGTTAGAGTCTTGTCCTGGCTGGGTTAGAGTCTTGTCCTGGCTGGGTTAGAGTCTTGTCCTGGCTGGGTTAGAGTATTGTCCTGGCTGGGTTAGAGTCTTGTCCTGGCTGGGTTAGAGTCTTGTCCTGGCTGGGTTAGAGTATTGTCCTGGCTGGGTTAGAGTATTGTCCTGGCTTGGTTAGAGTCTTGTCCTGGCTGGGTTAGAGTATTGTCCTGGCTGGGTTAGTCGTGTCCTGGCTGGGTTCGAGGCTTGTCCTGGCTGGGTTAGAGTATTGTCCTGGCTGGGTTAGAGTCTTGTCCTGGCTGGGTTCGAGGCTTGTCCTGGCTGGGTTAGAGTATTGTCCTAGCTGGGTTAGAGTCTTGTCCTGGCTGGGTTAGAGTCTTGTCCTGGCTGGGTTAGATTCTTGTCCTGGCTGGGTTAGAGTCTTGTCCTGGCTGGGTTAGAGTATTGTCCTGGCTGAGTTAGACTCTTGCCCTGGCTGGGTTAGAGTATTTTCCTGGCTGGGTTAGAGTCTTGTCCCGGCTGGGTTCGAGTCGTCTCTTGGCTGGGTTCGAGTCGTCTCTTGGCTGGGTTAGAGTATTGTCCTGGCTGGGTTAGTCTTGTCCCAGCTGGGTTAGAGTCTTGTCCTGGCTGGGTTAGAGTTTTGTCCTGGCTGGGTTAGAGTATTGTCCCAGCTGGGTTCGAGTCGTCTCTTGGCTGGGTTAGAGTCTAGGAGCTGTGTAGAGGAAAGCATTATCCTGTTTTCTTTTTCTTTACAGTACACCCAAAAAAAGGAATGCAGGCAATGAACGTCTTATCCATGCAACTGTAGCTACTGCAGGCCTAAGAAGTCTCATGACATTATCATGAAAGTCATCTTTGTGTTATCAGACAGATAGACCATATGTTTGATATCAATGAATGATTAATGACAGGTAATGGTTAATGAAAACAGAGAAAACAACAAGTGATTGTATCTTATTGATTCGGATGAATGCTTCAACTAAATGTCTTCGGGATGAATGTGGGTAGATATTCTCAATGAAGAGAGGGACGGAAAATGAAAGGATTGGGATTATTACCATTAAATCTACAGCCTATTGAAAGAGAATGCTATTGCAAGGTGGATAGAAACCAGGCTTAAGACCAAAAGAAAATTCCCCAAGTCTAATACTGTATTTGGTCCGAAACTGCTGAATAGGAGAGCGATTCATTTGTGAGGACTTACGTCCACCACAGCCACATCTCCTATATACCCCCCCCCCCCCCCCCCTCGCTTTCCAATTTTATGATTTTCAAAACTGTCAGCAGTTTCCTTTATGTACGCCTAACGTGAATGAAGACATAATGCCCTCTCAAAAGCGGACTTTCATTCCAAAGGGACTGTCACTGCTTAAATGGCTTGTTAGGCGCCAGGGGTATTTCTCACAGGATAACTACCATCGCCCACCAGCCCGGGCTTGGCTGAGAGCATCAGTGAGATTTATAACAGCCCACACTTGTCCATGGTGCTTGTAATAAAGTCACAGATAATGCCCATAACACCGATGGGGTACTTTGTAACCAAGGAAACAGCAAGGGACATTCATTTGTGGGGGAATAGTTCCAGATAATTCACGACCAAAACAAGATAAGAAAAATAAACATGCTCAAATTGAAGTATGGACTGTGCACCACAATTTAACTCCATACCTCTATTTAACTCTATAATGTACCTCTATTTAACTCTATACCTCTACTTAACTCTGTTTACCTCTAAAACTCTATTTAGTTTGCACCTCTATCCTTTGTTTCAGTGGACCCGACCATAATGTTGTGTCATTCGATGTACAGCATTATAAAATTGGTGTGGAATTTGGAAACATATTTACTTACCAACTTTTCAAGACATTATGTTTATTTCAAGGGCCTTACCCTCTTAAGATGCATACAGCTGTGTGAATCGGTGTGGCGATTTAGAACCATTTTTAATTATCAACTTTTCAGGACGTGTTTATTTCAAAGGCCATGCTCTCTTAGTTATAACAAATAAAGGTCAGGTACCATTCCTTCAAATTTATTCATAATGGAAAACAACTATTGCTCTTTAGAAGCATGTGATTGGTTCTGATTGGACACTGTCCCTTAATGCCAGCTCACGGTTAGTGGTAAAGACCACACTTATCATCTCATCTCCTCCATAATAAAACATGATGAATGAGAACATTTAAAACGTCCCTTTTGGAAATGAAGTTCCATCACAGCGTAGTTATTGAGGTAATACCAACTCATCCAGTGTTCTGTGAAGTCTTCTTTTTGTTGACGTACAGGACAGACATTTCACAGTGGCTAAGTAATTCTTCTATGTACTTTAGTCCTGCACCAACGACAGACATTTTTATATCAATATCAAATAATTTATTGGTACCTTTCTGTGACTGTTTTCAATGAAAAATATCAAAAATATATATAAATAGCTTCTTAGCAAAGGGCAATTTCTCAAGAAAGAATTTAGCTAGGACTGTCTGGGAATGGTCTGATTGGGGAGGGGAAAACTGAACATGTGCTGTTATTGGCAGAGATGTTTGAAACTCTTTTTCATTGGTCTATTAACTAATTTACTGCATGGTGATGTCACCATGGAAGGCCAAAACTCCATCCCACCAAAACACGCTGAAATTCCATGCTGTCATTTTTCAAACAGCTCTTACACTGAAAGGGCATTATAATAATTTCCCCAATTGATTGGGCCTTTAATTAACCACCAAGCGCCAAAGATTCGAATAAATGGTGAGAAGACGAAGAAGAGAAAGAAGGAGAGAAGGATGAAGAAGAGGCTTGGGAGAGTGAGAGTTTTAAAGAAAGGAATCCTGAGTGAAGATCAGCCAGTGCTTCTTTGAAGGGCGAGCGAAGGGCAGCGAGGCGAGCTGAGCGCCAGCGGTGAGGGCGATCCTCAAACAAACGCCTCGCCGGTGGAGGGATTAAGCCTTGGGATTTGTGAGTGGAGCGGGATTGAACTCTGCAGTCCCCGCTGAAAGTACAGCTGCCGCACCTTTCTCCAGTGCACGGTTGCTTTAGATGGGGCCTCTCTGCCATTTGTTATAGTTATTGTAAAGCAACTTGCAGATCCCTGTTGGTTTGCAAATGTTTTGCAATTCATGTCTGGTTAGCTTCTGTTAAAGGAGTCTGTCTCACTTGTCCATAAGCTTGTATTGAATACATGATAGGGGATCAGGTTTCCTCAGTAATAAAATGGAAACACACATAGGCACTCACACAATAACAACAACAGCCATCTTCAAATCTATTAATACGACCCTCCCATGACCTGTGAACAGTGGGAGCACAATCTAAAATGCACACAAACACCTCTCCACCCACAGATCCTGCAGGTTTCACAGACTTCTAGGCAGGATATACACCTTCACACCTCATAATAATAACAATCTGGAATGGCTGGAATGGAGTGCATGGGATGTTATTAAACACATGGAAACCATGGAAACCATGTGCTTGATACCATTCCATTTATTCCGTTTCATCCATTAAATATGAACTAATTTATATAACCCCAGGCTACAATATTCTGCCCATATGAAGGAATGTATGTACAATATTTGTAGCCATACATGATTTAAGACTCACGAACACAATCAGACAATATTTAAAAAACGCTAACATTGTTTCATGTTCTTTAACACCCGTCTCATAAACACAATGATGCAATAGTGTTCAGCTGGCTTCACAGCTTCCCCAGGGTTTCACAGCTTCCCCAGCGCTTCACAGCTTCCCCAGCGCTTCACAGCTTCCCCAGGGTTTCACAGCTTCCCCAGCGCTTCACAGCTTCCCCAGGGTTTCACAGCTTCCCCAGCGCTTCACAGTTTCCCTAGCGCTTCACAACTTCTCCAGGGTTTCACAGCTTCCCCAGGGTTTCACAGCTTCCCCAGGGTTTCACAGCTTCCCCAGAGTTTCACAACTTCCCCAGCGCTTCACGACTTCCCCAGCGCTTCACAACTTCCCCAGCTGGCTTCACAGCTTTACCAGCGCTTCACAGCTTCCCCAGCTGGCTTCACAGCTTTCCCAGCGGTTCACAGCTTCCCCAGCTGGCTTCACAGCTTTCCCAGCGCTTCACAGCTTCCCCAGCGCTTCACAACTTCCCCAGCTGGCTTCACAGCTTCCCCAGCGCTTCACAGCTACCCCAGCGCTTCACAACTTCCCCAGCTGGCTTCACAGCTACCCCAGCGCTTCACAACTTCCCCAGCTGGCTTCACAGCTACCCCAGCGCTTCACAACTTTCCCAGCTGGCTTCACAGCTACCCCAGCGCTTCACAACTTTCCCAGCTGGCTTCACAGCTTCCCCAGCGCTTCACAACTTCCCCAGCGCTTCACAGCTTCCCCAGCGCTTCACAGCTTCCCCAGCGCTTCACAACTTCCCCAGCGCTTCACAGCTTCCCCAGCGCTTCACAGCTTCCCCAGCGCTTCACAACTTCCCCAGCGCTTCACAGCTTTCCCAGCGCTTCACAACTTCCCCAGCTGGCTTCACAGCTTCCCCAGCGCTTCACAACTTCCCCAGCTGGCTTCACAGCTTCCCCAGCGCTTCACAACTTCCCCAGCTGGCTTCATAGCTTCCCCAGTGCTTCACAGCTTCCCCAGCGCTTCACAGCTTCCCCAGCTGGCTTCACAGCTTCCCCAGCGCTTCACAGCTACCCCAGCGCTTCACAACTTCCCGGGGAAACTTGATTTATTTTAGCCTCACGTGGATGATAGAGTAGCAGAGGAAGGAAGCTTCTGCTGCAGTGTTCTCTGTAAAATAGTATGCGTTGTTCTGACTAATGTATTCACATCTTTGGTTGAGCCGTCTTCCCCTTAGCAGCCTTCACTGCTCCAAACTCTCTTTGTTTTCTACCACTGAAGGGGATGGGGTACTGGACAATGTCGAAGGGAACATTGAATGAACAAGCCTATCCATGGGAGACTAACAATACCATGGATCTTGAGTGCTTGCTCTGTGTGATGATGTCAAACCTTGGCCCTCGACAGGAGAGGGAAATGATGTGTTGTTGTCCGTTGGGACAACACTTCCTGGACCCCCCAGAAGGTTGCAGCTGGGATATGAAGTGTACATATACCACAGGTTGTTAGCAAAATAGGAAATGTGTAATGTAACTGAGAACAGTGACAGCGTAGTGCTACGCGGATGGAGTGAAACATATGTACATGTACTGTACCAGTACATATAGTACGCACTATGGCACTTCCATACACAAAGAGCTGCAAACAGACATGCTCACTTGCAAGAACTCGAGAGTCGAAAAACACAATTTAAATGTAATCTATAATGAAAAATACTTTGAAATGCCAAACAAACTGAGAGAATAAAAAAATGAAACAGCAAACAGGTTGAAAACACAATGAGAAGTTAACTGGCACTCGTCCTAAAAGCACATTTGTGTCCTTTGATCATGGAGTTGTTTTTCCATCTTCTGTTATGATATATTTGGGGATGAAAAGAGCCAAGATCAAGTCAGCAGAAACCTGAGGCGTTCTCTCATCTCCATCTCTAAGTGCTCCAACGCAGTAAATTAGGAGACATTTTCAGACCCTTGGCATTACATTAGACCAAGGCTGGAAGAGAGAGAGAGTCCTATCGATTTGACCTGCGTGGGCCTAACAAGGATGAACCATTAGTTCGCTTCTCTGATGCTGCATCCTCTAGATTTGTTTGTGTAAATTATGTCCCAAGTTGATTGCACATGGGCAAAGAGACACAGGATAGCAGATTTATCAGCAACATGTCAGGGACATAATAACCCATCCTTGGGCATTCAGTTGGTTGTTTCAGTTGGTTGTTTCCACATTCACCATATTATTGGCTCTATTTTGGACCATTTCTGTGTACGCACGCATGTAATATTCATATATCTATATACCTATGGTCCAATAGGAAAAGATCCCATTGAAACATACCTGCTTCATTAAATGAGTTTGACCAGCTTCAGAAGGTATTTCTATTGATACACTATAACAATACAAGTTATCACTATCATTACATTCTACTGGTGAAGTCGTACGATAGGCCGGCTGGCTCTGTAGACTAGCCTCAATTGAGAATAAATATCTACTGGTTCCTTTCTCACTGGTTCTGAGTTGAGATTCTGACTAATGTATTCACATCATTTGACTTTGGTTGATACATCAAGTGTACTTGACATTCGCTTCTCACCCGGGCAGAAACAGAACATAAAGTATTTCTAGCTCTATTTTTGTCGGCCATTTTTCTATTCTGTTTTTATCAGCAGGCAGCCAGGTACTTGGATTTATGCGCTCATGCTGGGGTAATAACACAAGAGGGGATAAAGCTGGTTGATGTGCGCCATGCCAATATCTTGTCAAACTGACATCATACTGTACGTGTTCTTTAAATCAGTGGTCATAGAGAAGGCTATAACCACTGGTCATAGAGAAGGCTATAACCACTGGTCATAGAGCAAGCTATAACCACTGGTCATAGAGAAGGCTATAACCACTGGTCATAGAGAAGGCTATAACCACTGGTCATAGAGAAGGCTATAACCACTGGTCATAGAGAAGGCTATAACCACTGGTCATAGAGAAGGCTATAACCACTGGTCATAGAGCAAGCTATAACCACTGGTCATAGAGAAGGCTATAACCACTGGTCATAGAGAAGGCTATAACCACTGGTCATAGAGAAGGCTATAACCACTGGTCATAGAGAAGGCTATAACAATTGGTCCCATACATAGAGTAGGCTGTAACCAGTGGTCATAGAGAATGCTATAACCAGTGGTCACAGAGAACAATATAACCAGTGGTCATAGAGAACGCTATAACCAGTGGTCATAGAGTAGGCTATAACCAGTGGTCATAGAGAAGACTATAACCAGTGGTATCATACATAGAGTAGGCTATAACCAGTGGTCACAGAGTAGCCTATAACCAGTGGTCACAGAGTAGCCTATAACCAGTGGTCATTGAATAGGCTATAACCAAAGGTCATAGAGTAAGCTATAACCAGTTGTCATAGAGTAAGCTATAAACACTGGTACATTAATAGAGTAGGTTATAACCAGTGGTCATAAAGAAGGCTATACTCACCAATAATTGTCAAAACAATACATAAGAAATAGTGTGCAGTGATGTTTTGAGAAATACTTGCAAATAAGAAGATATCGCCCAGAAACAGAAAGCCTGAACAGCTTTAGAGATGGGTCTGGGGTAGTAGAGAGTTATAAGAGATGGGTCTGGGGTAGTAGAGAGTTATAAGAGATGGGTCTGGGGTAGTAGAGAGGTATAAGAGACGGATCTGGGGTAGTAGAGAGGTATAAGAGATGGGTTTGGGGTAGTAGAGAGTTATAAGAGATGAGTCTGGGGTAGTAGAGAGGTATAAGAGACGGATCTGGGGTAGTAGAGAGGTATAAGAGACGGATCTGGGGTAATAGAGGTATAAGAGATGGGTCTGGGGTAGTAGAGAGTTATAAGAGATGGCACTGGGGGTCTGGGGTAGTAGAGATGTAAGAGATGGGTCTGGGGTAGTAGAGAGGTGTAAGAGATGGGTTTGGGGTAGTAGAGAGGTATAAGAGATGGGTCTGGGGTAGTAGAGAGGTATACGAGATGGGTCTGGGGTAGTAGAGAGGTATACAAGATGGGTCTGGGGCAGTAGAGAGGTATAAGAGATGGGTCTGGGGTAGTAGAGAGGTATACGAGATGGGTCTGGGGTAGTAGAGAGGTATAAGAGATGAGTCTGGGGCAGTGGAGAGGTATAAGAGATGGGTCTGGGGTCTGGGGTAGTAGAGAGGTAATAGAGATGGGTCTGAGGGTCTGGGGTAGTAGAGAGGTATAAGAGATGAGTCTGGGGTAGTAGAGAGGTTTATGAGATGGGTCTGGGGTAGTAGAGAGGTATAATAGATGGGTCTGGGGTAGTAGAGAGGTATACGAGATGGGTCTGGGGTAGTACTGTAACGAGTAGGTTGGGTCTGGGGCAATGGAGAGGTATAAGAGATGAGTCTGTTGAAGAAGGATCGGACCAAAGTGCAGCATGGTAAGTGTTCATGCTTTTTATTTAACAACTGAACACTAATAACAAAAATAACAAAGAGAATGAACGAAAACCGAAACAGTCTGTCAGGTGCAGAAACACAAGACAGAAAATAACTACCCACAAAGCATCGGTGGGGAAAAGTTACCTAAGTATGGTTCTCAATCAGAGACAACGATAGACAGCTGCCTCTGATTGAGAACCACACCCGGCCAAACACAAAGAAATACAAAACATAGAAAATGAACATAGAATGCCCACCCAAATCACACCCTGACCAAACCAAAATAGAGAGATAAAAAGCTGTCTACGGTCAGGGCGTGACAAGTACAGAGGTGTAAGATATGGGTCTTGGATAGTAGAGGTTTAAGATATGGGTCTTGGACAGTAGAGGTTTAAGAGATGTTTCTGAAGTAGTAGAGAGTTATAAGAGATGGGTCTGGGGTAGTAGAGAGGTATAAGAGATGGGTCTGGGGCAGTGGAGAGGTATAAGATATGAGTCTGGGGTAGTAGAGAGGTATAAGAGATGAGTCTGGGGTAGTAGAGAGGTATAAGAGATGGATCTGGGGTAGTAGAGAGTTATAAGAGATGGGTCTTAGGGTCTTGGGTAGTAGAGAGGTAATAGAGATGGGTCTGAGGGTCTTGGGTAGTAGAGAGGTATAAGAGATGAGTCTGGGATAGTATAGAGGTATAAGAGATGGGTCTGGGGTAGTAGAGAGGTATAAGAGATGAGTCTGGGGTAGCAGAGAGGTTTAAGAGATGGGACTGAGGGTCTGGGGCAGTAGAGAGGGAAAAGAGATGGGTTTGGGGCAGTGGAGAGGTATAAGAGACGGATCTGGGGTAGTAGAGAGGTATAAAAATGGGTTTGGGGTAGTAGAGAGTTATAAGAGATGGGTCTGAGGGTCTGGGGTAGTAGAGAGGGTGAGATCTGGAGTAGAGGGTGGTGGGTCTGGGTGTGGGGGGATGGGTCTGGGTCTTGGGGGTAGAGAGAGGTATAAAAGATGAGTCTGGGGTAGTAGAGAGGTATAAAAATGGGTTTGGGGTAGTAGAGAGTTATAAGAGATGGGTCTGAGGGTCTGGGGTAGTAGAGAGGTAATAGAGATGGGTCTGGGGTAGTAGAGAGGTATAAGAGATGAGTCTGGGGTAGTAGAGAGGTATAAGAGATGGGTCTGGGGCAGTGGAGAGGTATAAGAGATGAGTATGGGGTAGTAGAGAGGTATAAGAGACGGATCTGGGGTAGTAGAGAGTTATAAGAGATGGGTCTGAGGGTCTGGGGTAGTAAAGAGGTAATAGAGTTGGGTCTGAGGGTCTGGGGTAGTAGAGAGGTATAAGAGATGGGTCTGGGGCAGTGGAGAGGTATAAGAGATGAGTTTGGGGCAGTGGAGAGGTATAAGAGATGGGACTGGGGTAGTAGAGAGGTATAAGAGATGGGTCTGGGGTAGTAGAGAGGTAAAAGAGATGGGTCTGGAGTTCTGGGGTAGTAGAGAGCTAAAAGAGATGGGTCTGGAGTTCTGGGGTAGTAGAGAGGTAAAAGAGATGGGTCTGAGGTAGTAGAGAGGTAAAAGAGATGGGTCTGGAGATCTGGGGTAGTAGAGAGGTAAAAGAGATGGGTCTGAGGTAGTAGAGAGGTAAAAGAGATGGGTCTGGAGTTCTGGGGTAGTAGAGAGGTAAAAGAGATGGGTCTGAGGTAGTAGAGAGGTATAAAAGATGAGTCTGGGGTAGTAGAGAGGTATAAAAATGGGTTTGGGGTAGTAGAGAGTTATAAGAGATGGGTCTGAGGGTCTGGGGTAGTAGAGAGGTAATAGAGATGGGTCTGGGGTAGTAGAGAGGTATAAGAGATGAGTCTGGGGTAGTAGAGAGGTATAAGAGATGGTTCTGGGGCAGTGGAGAGGTATAAGAGATTAGTCTGGGGCAGTGGAGAGGTATAAGAGATGGGTCTGGGGTAGTAGAGAGTTATAAGAGATGGGTCTGAGGGTCTGGGGTAGTAGAGAGGTAATAGAGATGGGTCTGAGGGTCTGGGGTAGTAGAGAGGTATAAGAGATGAGTCTGGGGTAGTAGAGAGGTTTATGAGATGGGTTTGGGGTAGTAGAGAGGTATAATAGATGGGTCTGGGGTAGTAGAGAGGTATAAGAGATGGGTCTGGGGTAGTACTGTAACGAGTAGGTTGGGTCTGGGGCAATGGAGAGGTATAAGAGATGAGTCTGTTGAAGAAGGATCGGACCAAAGTGCAGCATGGTAAGTGTTCATGCTTTTTATTTAACAACTGAACACTAATAACAAAAATAACAAAGAGAATGAACGAAAACCGAAACAGTCTGTCAGGTGCAGAAACACAAGACAGAAAATAACTACCCACAAAGCATCGGTGGGGAAAAGTTACCTAAGTATGGTTCTCAATCAGAGACAACGATAGACAGCTGCCTCTGATTGAGAACCACACCCGGCCAAACACAAAGAAATACAAAACATAGAAAATGAACATAGAATGCCCACCCAAATCACACCCTGACCAAACCAAAATAGAGAGATAAAAAGCTCTCTACGGTCAGGGCGTGACAAGTACAGAGGTATAAGATATGGGTCTTGGATAGTAGAGGTTTAAGATATGGGTCTTGGATAGTAGAGGTTTAAGAGATGTTTCTGAAGTAGTAGAGAGTTATAAGAGATGGGTCTGGGGTAGTAGAGAGGTATAAGAGATGGGTCTGGGGCAGTGGAGAGGTATACGAGATGAGTCTGTGGTAGTAGAGAGGTATAAGAGATGAGTCTGGGGTAGTAGAGAGGTATAAGAGATGGATCTGGGGTAGTAGAGAGTTATAAGAGATGGGTCTTAGGGTCTTGGGTAGTAGAGAGGTAATAGAGATGGGTCTGAGGGTTTTGGGTAGTAGAGAGGTATAAGAGATGGGTCTGGGGTAGTAGAGAGGTATAAGAGATGAGTCTGGGGTAGCAGAGAGGTTTAAGAGATGGGACTGAGGGTCTGGGGCAGTAGAGAGGGAAAAGAGATGGGTTTGGGGCAGTGGAGAGGTATAAGAGACGGATCTGGGGTAGTAGAGCGGTATAAAAATGGGTTTGGGGTAGTAGAGAGTTATAAGAGATGGGTCTGAGGGTCTGGGGTAGTAGAGAGGTAATATAGATGGGTCTGGGGTAGTAGAGAGGTATAAGAGATGAGTCTGGGGTAGTAGAGAGGTATACGAGATGGGTCTGGGGCAGTGGAGAGGTATAAGAGATGAGTCTGGGGTAGTAGAGAGGTATAAGAGACGGATCTGGGGTAGTAGAGAGTTATAAGAGATGGGTCTGAGGGTCTGGGGTAGTAGAGAGGTAATAGAGATGGGTCTGAGGGTCTGGGGTAGTAGAGAGGTATAAGAGATGGGTCTGGGGCAGTGGAGAGGTATAAGAGATGAGTCTGGGGCAGTGGAGAGGTATAAGAGATGGGACTGGGGTAGTAGAGAGGTATAAGAGATGGGTCTGGGGTAGTAGAGAGGTAAAAGAGATGGGTCTGGAGTTCTGAGGTAGTAGAGAGGTAAAAGAGATGGGTCTGGAGTTCTGGGGTAGTAGAGAGGTAAAAGAGATGGGTCTGAGGTAGTAGAGAGGTAAAAGAGATGGGTCTGGAGATCTGGGGTAGTAGAGAGGTAAAAGAGATGGGTCTGAGGTAGTAGAGAGGTAAAAGAGATGGGTCTGGAGTTCTGGGGTAGTAGAGAGGTAAAAGAGATGGGTCTGAGGTAGTAAAGAGGTATAAAAGATGAGTCTGGGGTAGTAGAGAGGTATACAAATGGGTTTGGGGTAGTAGAGAGTTATAAGAGATGGGTCTGAGGGTCTGGGGTAGTAGAGAGGTAATAGAGATGGGTCTGGGGTAGTAGAGAGGTATAAGAGATGAGTCTGGGGTAGTAGAGAGGTATGAGAGATGGGTCTGGGGCAGTGGAGAGGTATAAGAGATGAGTCTGGGGTAGTAGAGAGGTATAAGAGACGGATCTGGGGTAGTAGAGAGTTATAAGAGATGGGTCTGAGGGTCTGGGGTAGTAGAGAGGTAATAGAGATGGGTCTGAGGGTCTGGGGTAGTAGAGAGGTATAACAGATGGGTCTGGGGCAGTGGAGAGGTATAAGAGATGAGTCTGGGGCAGTGGAGAGGTATAAGAGATGGGACTGGGGTAGTAGAGAGGTATAAGAGATGGGTCTGGGGTAGTAGAGAGGTAAAAGAGATGGGTCTGGAGTTCTGGGGTAGTAGAGAGGTAAAAGAGATGGGTCTGGAGTTCTGGGGTAGTAGAGAGGTAAAAGAGATGGGTCTGAGGTAGTAGAGAGGTAAAAGAGATGGGTCTGGAGTTCTGGGGTAGTAGAGAGGTAAAAGAGATGGGTCTGAGGTAGTAGAGAGGTAAAAGAGACGGGTCTGGAGATCTGGGGTAGTAGAGAGGTAGAAGAGATGGGTCTGAGGTAGTAGAGAGGTAAAAGAGATGGGTCTGGAGTTCTGGGGTAGTAGAGAGGTAAAAGAGATGGGTCTGAGGTAGTAGAGAGGTAAAAGAGATGGGTCTGGAGTTCTGGGGTAGTAGAGAGGCATAAGAGATGGGTCTGGGGTAGTAGAGAGGTAAAAGAGATGGGTCTGAGGTAGTAGAGAGGTAAAAGAGATGGGTCTGGAGTTCTGGGGTAGTAGAGAGGTATAAGAGATGGGTCTGAGGTAGTAGAGAGGTAAAAGAGATGGGTCTGAAGTTCTGGGGTAGTAGAGAGGTATAAGAGATGGGTCTGGGGTAATAGAGAGGTAAAAGAGATGGGTCTGGAGTTCTGGGGTAATAGAGAGGTATAAGAGATGGGTCTGGGGTAGTAGAGAGGTGAAAGAGATGGGTCTGGAGTTCTGGGGTAATAGAGAGGTATAAGAGATGGGTCTGGGGTAGTAGAGAGGTGAAAGAGATGGGTCTGGAGTTCTGGGGTAGTAGAGAGGTAAAAGAGATGGTTCTGAGGTAGTAGAGAGGTAAAAGAGATGGGTCTGAGGGTCTGGGGTAGTAGAGAGGTAAAAGAGATGGGTCTGGAGATCTGGGGTAGTAGAGAGGTAAAAGAGATGGGTCTGAGGTAGTAGAGAGGTAAAAGAGATGGGTCTGGAGTTCTGGGGTAGTAGAGAGGTAAAAGAGATGGGTCTGAGGTAGTAAAGAGGTATAAAAGATGAGTCTGGGGTAGTAGAGAGGTATAAAAATGGGTTTGGGGTAGTAGAGAGTTATAAGAGATGGGTCTGAGGGTCTGGGGTAGTAGAGAGGTAATAGAGATGGGTCTGGGGTAGTAGAGAGGTATAAGAGATGAGTCTGGGGTAGTAGAGAGGTATAAGAGATGGGTCTGGGGCAGTGGAGAGGTATAAGAGATGAGTCTGGGGTAGTAGAGAGGTATAAGAGACGGATCTGGGGTAGTAGAGAGTTATAAGAGATGGGTCTGAGGGTCTGGGGTAGTAGAGAGGTAATAGAGATGGGTCTGAGGGTCTGGGGTAGTAGAGAGGTATAAGAGATGGGTCTGGGGCAGTGGAGAGGTATAAGAGATGAGTCTGGGGCAGTGGAGAGGTATAAGAGATGGGACTGGGGTAGTAGAGAGGTATAAGAGATGGGTCTGGGGTAGTAGAGAGGTAAAAGAGATGGGTCTGGAGTTCTGGGTAGTAGAGAGGTAAAAGAGATGGGTCTGGAGTTCTGGGGTAGTAGAGAGGTAAAAGAGATGGGTCTGAGGTAGTAGAGAGGTAAAAGAGATGGGTCTGGAGTTCTGGGGTAGTAGAGAGGTAAAAGAGATGGGTCTGAGGTAGTAGAGAGGTAAAAGAGATGGGTCTGGAGATCTGGGGTAGTAGAGAGGTAAAAGAGATGGGTCTGAGGTAGTAGAGAGGTAAAAGAGATGGGTCTGGAGTTCTGGGGTAGTAGAGAGGTAAAAGAGATGGGTCTGAGGTAGTAGAGAGGTAAAAGAGATGGGTCTGGAGTTCTGGGGTAGTAGAGAGGCATAAGAGATGGTTCTGGGGTAGTAGAGAGGTTAAAGAGATGGGTCTGAGGTAGTAGAGAGGTAAAAGAGATGGGTCTGGAGTTCTGGGGTAGTAGAGAGGTATAAGAGATGGGTCTGAGGTAGTAGAGAGGTAAAAGAGATGGGTCTGAAGTTCTGGGGTAGTAGAGAGGTATAAGAGATGGGTCTGGGGTAATAGAGAGGTAAAAGAGATGGGTCTGGAGTTCTGGGGTAATAGAGAGGTATAAGAGATGGGTCTGGGGTAGTAGAGAGGTGAAAGAGATGGGTCTGGAGTTCTGGGGTAGTAGAGAGGTAAAAGAGATGGTTCTGAGGTAGTAGAGAGGTAAAAGAGATGGGTCTGAGGGTCTGGGGTAGTAGAGAGGTAATAGAGATGGGTCTGGGGTAGTAGAGAGGTATAAGAGATGAGTCTGGGGTAGCAGAGAGGTTTAAGAGATGGGACTGAGGGTCTGGGGCAGTAGAGAGGGAAAAGAGATGGGGTTGGGGCAGTGGAGAGGTATAAGAGACGGATCTGGGGTAGTAGAGCGGTATAAAAGATGGGTTTGGGGTAGTAGAGAGTTATAAGAGATGGGGTCTGAGGGTAGTAGAGAGGTAATAGAGATGGGTCTGGGGTAGTAGAGAGGTATAAAAGATGAGTCTGGGGTAGTAGAGAGGTAATAGAGATGAGTCTGGGGCAGTGGAGAGGTATAAGAGATGGGTTTGGGGTAGTAGAGAGTTATAAGAGATGGGTTTGGGGTAGTAGAGAGTTATACGAGATGGGTCTGGGGTAGTAGAGAGTTATAAGAGATGGGTCTGGGGTAGTAGAGAGGTATAAGAGATGAGTCTGGGGTAGTAGAGAGGTATAAGAGACGGATCTGGGGTAGTAGAGAGTTATAAGAGATTGGTCTGAGGGTCTGGGGTAGTAGAGAGGTAATAGAGATGGGTCTGAGGGTCTGGGGTAGTAGAGAGGTATAAGAGATGAGTCTGGGATAGTAGAGAGGTATAAGAGATGGGTCTGGGGCAGTGGAGAGGTATAAGAGATGAGTCTGGGGCAGTGGAGAGGTATAAGAGATGGGACTGGGGTAGTAGAGAGGTATAAGAGATGAGTCTGGAGTTCTGGGGTAGTAGAGAGGTATAAGAGATGGGACTGGGGTAGTAGAGAGGTATAAAAGATGAGTCTGAGGTTGTAGAGAGGTATAAGAGATGGGACAGGGGCAGTGGAGAGGTATAAGAGATGAGTCTGAGGTAGTAGAGAGGTAAAAGAGATGGGTCTGGAGTTCTGGGGTAGTAGAGATGTAAAAGAGATGGGTCTGAGGTAGTAGAGAGGTAAAATAGATGGGTCTGGAGTTCTGGGGCAATAGAGAGGTAAAATAGATGGGTCTGGAGTTCTGGGGTAATAGAGAGGTAAAAGAGATGGGTCTAGGGCAGGGCTGCAGAAGAAGACACCCGATGAGAGATGAAGATTTCAGCAGTAGGTGGATAGATAGTACCAGCGGGTCTCGATGTGGGCCTCAGGCGGCTGGTTCTGTTGTGTTCTCATTATCTTCCTCACTCTGACTAAACACACGTTGCCATCCAATCGAAGAGGTCAATACTTAGGCCTGGGGGACAATAACATGACTGTTTGGAGTTTGATTTTATTGTTCACTTTTGAAAACTACAGTGTAGTTCAGGAGACAGTGGTACTATACTGTATGTTTCTTAAACCTAAAAGCGCCAACATATTTTCTATCTTAAAAGTACCAACTGGAGTATTTCTTTTGAACCCGAATTGGCAATGATTTCAAAGAGATACTGTATGTCAGGCAGTAAAACTTTTAATTGTATTAACATTTTGTAACATAAGTCAATTATTTAAATTCCTAACCTAAGATGGCCGATATGTCGAATATGTCCAATAGGGGTGCCGGTGCCATAGGACTTTTAGCTCTAACTCTGGAATGCGATGGGCTATCAACTCAGATCATGTGCATCTGAGAGACGATACTCTAAACTTGGTATAAAAATACTGACTGGAAGCATTTGAGTTATTTTTTTGTTGTAGTGGCCCAGGGGCCAAATCTGGGTAGGCTCTAATTCTGAGTTGAATTTCAAATCGCTATATATATATATTATATTTTTTTTCTGAAATGTTCAGAAATGTTAGTAAATTTGCTTTTCTTGTGTGTGCTTTTCCCCCATCTAATCATAGCACGGGGTCCTTAAATTACATAGACTTATTTGTTTAATATAAGAGACAAATAATCATGTGTTGATGCAAAATGCTCTCTCTCAGATGAAAAAGTAACATTTCTAGGTTTTACACAGTCAAATGTGTCAACTAATTAGAACTGTACATTTGAAACATGTATGACATCAATATTAAAAATATAAACAGTATATGAAAAATGAATAAATTTTTTAATACACTAATATACGATCTGTATGTAAAATATACAGCATACGAACATTCCATTGCAGAAAAACAATTGATATACAGTTGAAGTCGGAAGTTTACATACACCTGAGCCAAAAACATTTAAACAAAAATTTTCAAAATTCCTGACATTTAATCCTAGTAAAAATTCCCTGTTTTAGGTCAGTTAAGATCACCACTTTATTTTAAGAATGTGAGTTGTCAGAATAATAGTAGAGAGAATTGTTTTTTTCAGATTCTTTTATCTTTCATGAATTTTGTCCCATTCCTCCTGACAGAGCTGGTGTAACTGAATCAGATTTGTAGACCTCCTTGATTGCAACACTCTTTTTCAGTTCTTCCCACAAATCTTCTATAGGATTGAGGTCAGGGCTTTGTGATGTCCACTCCAAATACCTTGACTTTGTTGTCCTTAAGCCATTTTGCAACAACTTTCGAAGTATGCTTTGAGTCATTGTCCATTTGGAAGACCCATTTGCGACCAAGCTTTAACTTCCTAACTGGTGTCTTGAGATGTTGCTTCAAAATATCCACATTATTTTCCTACCTCATGATGCCATCTATTTTAAGTGCACCAGTCCCTCCTGCAGCAAAGTATCCCACAACATGATGCTGCCACCCCCGTGCTTCACAGTTGGGATGGTGTTCTTCGGCTTGCAAGCGTCCCCCTTTTTCCTCCAAACATAAAGATGGTCATTATGGTCAAACAGTTCTATTTTTGTTTCATCAGACCAGAGGACATTTTTCCAAAAAGTACGATCTTGTCCCCATGTGCAGTTGCAAACCGTAGTCTGGCTTTTTTATGGCGGTTTTGAATTAGTGGCTTCTTCCTTGCTGAGCTGCCTTTCAGGTTATGTCCATATAAGACTCGTTTTACTGTGGATATAGATACTTTTGTACCTGTTTCCTCCAGCATCTTCACAAGGTCCTTTGCTGTTGTTCTGGGATTGATTTGCACTTTTCGCACCAAAGTACGTTCATCTCTACGAGACAGAAGGCGTCTCCTGATTTCTTTCCAATTGACTCAAATATTGTCAATTAGCCTATCAGAAGCTTCTAAAGCCATGACATAATTTTCTGGAATTTTAAAGGCACAGTCAACTTAGTGTGTGCAAACTTCTGACCCACTGTAATTGTGATACAGTGAATTATAAGTTAAATAATTTGTCGGTAAACAATTGTTTGAAAATTTACTTGTGTCTTGCACAAAGTAGATGTCCTAACCAACTTGCCAAAACTATAGTTTGTTAATTAACAAGAAATTTGTGGAGTGGTTGAAAAACGAGTTTTAATGACTCTAACCTAAGTGTATGTAAACTTCCGACTTCAACTGTATAGCGTTTTGCAAAAAAACAAATTGTATTACACATCTAAAATATATGAACAAAAAGTTTAACAGTAATATTATATATACCAAGGCCATAAATCGATCATTTTTTATGAAAAAACACAAATGTGAAAAATTGGTGTATAGTGTTTTGGAAATAAACTCTTCATCTGTCTTTTTAGGGCACATCACATATGTTCCACATTTGCTGCTTTTATCACAAAATGCACATATGTTTTCAATTAAGCCAGCTCACTTGTATACAAAAGATAGCTTATTTTTTAATTCCTCCATATTAACACAGAAAAAAAAAATCTTGCTCGACAAAGATATAACGTTTTAGAAAGATTTTAAAAAATGGATTTCGTAACGATAACGTTTTTGACTACTTGACCACTGTTGGTGCTTTAAACCCTAATAACTATTGCAGCTAATTAGTAAAGAAGGTGCAAGTGGTTTTGAATTAGCTGGAATTCCACATTTGAAAAAAAATTAGGAGTAAAACATGAACCCATAGAGAATAGCTAGGCGCGGTCATGTTATTAGTTTGACATTTATTGGCTGTGAACATCAATTGCGCAACCCTAAAAACAGTAAGACTGTGTGAGTAACACAATATTGGCTGAGATTGTGAATTTAATTATGCATTTCTTCTTCATTATATTCTTTGGGAAGACAAATAAAGCCATTACAGACACTGCATCAGATGGTTGTCTTAGGCCTTTGCTGGCCAATTTCTAAAGCAGTTGGCATGCATCAGCTTTATAACAATGCGGCTTGGCACCAAAAAACAAATTGCAACTATTTCAGAGCAGGGAAAACAAGCCACTTGTGATTTGAGTTTCATTTTGATTTCAAAACTAAGCATCTGGAGGAGATGTTTTGAAAAGATGCAAAACAAATGGACTATAAGAGTTCCAAAATTTGAACAACCTTTTCCAAGAAAAAGACAGAGAAAGACAGAGAAAGAGAGAGAAAGACAGAGAAAGACAAGAAAGAGAGAGAAAGAGAGAGAAAGAGAGAAAAAGAGAGAGAGAGAGAGAGAGAGAGAGAGAGAGAGAGAGAGAGAGAGAGAGAGAGAGAGAGAGAGAGAGAGAGAGAGAGAGAGAGAGAGAGAGAGAGAGAGAGAGAGAGAGAGAGAGAGAGAGAAAGAAAGACAGAGACAGAGACAGAGACAGAGACAGAGAGATAGAGAGATAGAGAGAGAGAGAAAGAGAGAGGGAGAGGGAGTAAGAGAGAGAGAAAGAGAGAGAGTGTGAGAGAACGAGAGAAAGAGAGAGAGAGCGAGACAGAGAGTATGATAAAAAAAAGGCCTGGACTCCCTCCTGAATATGATAGTCACCTGCCTTTGGGCTTGTAAAAGTTTAATAGGCACATTTATGGGATTGACATGTTTTTGGATAGCAGTGAACTGCCGATGACTTTGCTTCTTTGCATCATTAACATGTAGCAGACTAGCTCCCTCCTCCCCTGATACCATCACCAGCAATGCTAATACAACCTGAAGTGATATAACTGAAGTGATGTTATCCCACCTAGCCCTGCCAAATTCCCTCAAATTACTTCTTAATGCTGGAACATCCTCCTTAAAACACGTTGTCTTGATCACTCAAGAAGATGATCAGGGAAGGTGATTGGCATGAAAGGAGAGCAAAGTCAACGGATAGAGTTTAAGGAAGAGGAAGCTGGCTGGGGTTCCGACAGACGGTCATCTGGAAGTCTGTCAAAAAAAGATTTGCCACTTTTAATAAAAATAACAAAAGTCAAAAAAGTACAAAGTGAGCTGGGCCCTGGCGCACGATCTCCCCGCTACCCCTCATCACCTTGTGAGGATGCTCACGTAGCACGTTTCAAATTCGTTTAAAAAACAGCCAGGCTCCGGCTCCGAAAGTACCTTCCATTTCTTTCCCTGCTGTGATAACAAAAAGGCATTTTTTCCCCTCCAATTGAGAATGTTCTGATTGCCTTGCCATTTTTTTCCCGCTTCTCTCATCTAGTTATCAGTTAAAACCAATCAAACCAGGGCCTGATTAAGAGTTATAATTAGAAAGTGCAAAATAACACATCTGCTTGGAGTGGGAATGACTAACTCCCTGACTGAACTGCAGGAGGAGAGGGAGGAAGATGTCATCTGTGAATGACATCCATGTAATCAACCCATGTTGAAAGACTATCGATAACTACTGTGATTATTATTATTTGACCATGCTGGTCATTTATGAACATTTGAACATCTTGGCCATGTTCTGTTATAATCTCCACCCGGCACAGCCAGAAGAGGACTGGCCACCCCTCATAGCCTGGTTCCTCTCTAGGTTTCTTCCTAGGTTTTGGCCTTTCTAGGGAGTTTTTCCTAGCCACCGTGCTTCTACACCTGCATTGCTTGCTGTTTGGGGTTTTAGGCTGGGTTTCTGTACAGCACTTTGAGATATCAGCTGATGTACGAAGGGCTATATAAATACATTTGATTTGATTTGATTTTGATTTATCATTGAGAATCATTGTACAAATAAGGTCCGCCATCCCTGAAATCTGTTAATTTCTCTATACAAAGAAAGTTATGTCAAGTTCTGTAATTTCATATTCCAGACCACATGACCATGACAGAAGGCAAACTTTAAAGGCCCAGGATGTTAATGATTAGAGTGGATGTTGCAATGAGATGTGGCCCTCAAATCCCTGGAGGCCACCTGAACTGCTGTGGACGTCCCTTAACACCGCAGCATTATGAACAGGTCACACCTCCAGATGTATGTAAATGTTCCCTAGGAAAGTGAGGGACGTCCGGTGGCTGGGCGAACTGCCCAGTGAAATGGGCTGAACCTTCTGGTACTTAACCATGATGGATAGGCAGAGCTGAAGCTATCATAATGGCACTGCAGTGGACTGGACTGCCCACTTCCTCCCCTCCCTGTCCAGAGAGCATGCTTAGACATCATGATACTTTAGACACCGGGCTAACACTGCTGCCCCCACACACTGCTAAGGCACCAGCTCCACTTCCAGTAAGCAGCTGATGGATTGAGACAAACATGTTATTTATAGAGTAAGCCAAGGCCTTGGGAGGTTGTTTTCTGCACCCGGCTGGCCCACACATACATTTTCAGAGGGAGACAGGGCTCTGGGACTTCTGAATGCTTGCATTTCCCACTGAGACGCCAGTCTTCCGAGGTAAAGGTCAAAACCCATTGGATTCTGTCACATGAAACAGAAAAATCGCAAAAACAAAAATACTGGGCAAGACATATTGTTACGAAGCAAGAACACTTTTACTATGTCACCTGTTTCAATTGAAATACTGTAGCGCTCACTCAAACTAAAATGGTGCCGACAGACTGCAGCCTCGCTTCTAGTCCTTAGGAGGACTTTTTATGTATTATTTCTTAGATTGTTAGCCCAGAAAATCTTAAGTGTTATTACATACAGCCGGGAAGAACTATTGGAAATCAGAACGACGTCAACTCACCAGCACTACGACCAGGAATTTTCAACTGGACTATAATTCCTTACAATCAAATGCCGAACGTATTATCTCCCAAGAGAATTCTCTTCGGTTATTGTCACCCCCTCAAGCCAATACCACAACGGCCCTCAAGAAACTTCACTGGACTTGTAAATGTAAACTGGAAACCATATATCCTGAGGCAGCATTTATTGTAGCTGGGGATTTTGACAAAGGAAATTTGTATCTGTGCTGTGCTAAGGACATTCGATGCTGGTCTGACCAATCGGAATCCACGCTTCAAGATTGTTTTGATCACGCAAACCTCAGAGAATAATATCGACATATACGCTGATTCGGGAAGTGAATTTATAAGGAAGTGTATAGGAAATGTTGTACACACTGTGACTAATTAAACCTACCCTAACCAGAAACCGTGGATAGATGGCAGCATCCGCGCAAAATTGAAAACTTGTAACACTGCATTTAACCATGGCAAGGCAACTGGGAATATGGTAAAATACAGCAGAGTAGTCATACCCTCCGCAAAGCAATCGAACAAGCAAAATGTCAGTATAGAGACAAAGTAGAGTCGCAATTCAACAGCTCAGACACAATACGTATGTAGCAGGGTCTACAGACAATCACAGACTACAAAAGGAAAACCAGCAACGCCGCGGACACCGACGTCTTGCTTCCAGACAAACTAAATACCTTCTTTGCCCACATTGAGGATAATACAGTGTCACCGACGCGGCCCGCTACCAAAGACTGTGGGCTCTCTTTCTCCGTGGCTGACGTGAGTAAGACATTTAAATGTGTTAACTCTCGCAAAGCTGCCGGCCCTGACAACATCCCTAGCCGCGTCCTCAGAGCATGCGCAGACCAGCTGGCTGGTGTGTTTACGGACATATTCAATGCACACCTCCAACTCAATCATCAAGTTTGCAGACGAAACAACAGTAGTAGGCTTGATTACAAACAACGATGAGACAGCCTACAGGGAGGAGGTGAGAGCTCTCGGAGTGTGGTGTCAGGAAATAACCTCTCACGCAAGGTCAACAAAACAAAGGAGATGATTGTAGACTTCAGGAAACAGCAGAGGGAGCACCCCCCTATCCACATTGACGGGACAGCAGTGGAGAAGGTGGACTTTTTAAAACCTCTTAAGTTCCTCGGCGTACATATCACTGACAAACTGAAATGGTCCACCCATATAGACAGTGTGGTGAAGAAGGCGCAACAGCGCCATTTCAACCTCAGGAGGCTGCAGAAATGTGTCTTGTCACCTAAAACCCTCACAATCTTTAACAGACGCACAATTGAGAGCATCTCCGCCTGGTATGGCAACTGCACCGCACACAACCGCAGGGCTCTCAAGAGGGTGGTGCGGTCTGCACAACTCATCACCGGGGGCAAACTACCTGCCCTCCAGGACACCTACAACACCCGATGTCACAGGAAGGCCAAAAAGCCACTGCCTGTTCACCCCGCTATCATCCAGACGGCAAGGTGTGTACAGGTGCATCAAAGCTGAGACTGAGAGACTGACTCAAGGCCATCAGACTGTTAAAACCTCTATAGGGTACGTGGGACGGTAGCGTCCCACCTGACCAACATCCAGTGAAATTGCAGAGCACCAAATTCAAAAAACAGAAATACTGATTATAAAAATTCAGAAAACATACAAGTGTTAAACATAGGTTTAATGATTAACTTCTTGTGAATCCAACCACAGTGTCAGATTTCAAAAAGGCATTACGGCGAAAGCATACCATGCGATTATTTGAGAGCATCGCCCAGCAGACAAATCATTACAAACAGTAACCAGCCAAGTAGAAGAGTTACATAAGTCAGAAATAGAGATAAAATTAATAACTTACCTTTGATGATCTTCATATGGTTGCACTCAGAAGACATTCATTTACTCAATAAATGTTAGTTTTGTTCGATAAAGTCTCTCTTTATATCCAAAAACCTCAGTTTTGTTCGCGCGTTTTCTTCAGTAATCCACAGGCTCAAACGCAGTCACAACAGGCAGACAAAAAATCTAAATTGTATCCATAAAGTTCATAGAAACATGTCAAACGATGTTTATATTCAATCCTCAGGTTGTTTTTAGCCTAAATAATCAATATTTCAACCGGACAATAACGTTGTCAATATAAAAGGTAAACAAGAAAGGCGTGCTCTCGGGATTGCGCATGAAAAAGCTCTGTGACACCTTAGGGTCCAGTCATTCAGACTGGTCTTACTCCCCCATTTTTCATAATACAAGCCTGAAACAATTTCTAAAGACTGTTGACATCTAGTGGAAGTCATAGGAACTACAATTTGAGTCATAAGTCAATGGATACTGTAATGGCATTGAATAGAAAACTACAAAAATAAACTAAATCCTACTTCCCGAATGGAATTTTCTCAGGTTTTCGCCTGCCAAATCAGTTCTGTCATACTCAGTGTTTTCTATCGAAATCTACTAATTATATGCATATCCTAGCTTCTGGGCCTGAAGGGCAGGCAGTTTACTTTGGGAACGCTTTTCATCTGGAGGTGAAAATAGTGCCCCCTACCCTAGAGAAGTTAAACAGCCATCACTAGCAAAGAGAGGCTGCTGCCTACATACAGGCTGCCTACATACAGGCTTGAAATCATTGGCCATGAAATGGAACAATAGTCACTTTAATAAGGCCACATGAATAATGTTTACATATCTTGCATTGCTCATCTCATATGTATATACTGTATTCTATACTATCTATTGCATCTTAGCCTATGCCGCACGGACATTGCTCATCCATATATTCATCTTTATACATATTTTTATATTGTATTCCTTTAAACAGATTTGTGTGTATTAGGTATTTGTTGTGGAATTGTTAGATATTACTTATTAGATTTTAATGCACTGTCGGAACTAGAAGCACAAGTATTTCGCTATACTCGCAATAACATCTGCTCACCATGTGTATGTGACCAATACAATTTGATTTGATTTGATAACTGAAGTGCTTATATCAAAAAGCATCGTCTTAGTCCTCTGTTTGACTGTCGAGGAAGATTTGCATGACAGTCAAAGTATCATTACTAATTAAAATTACAGACGTCTCAGTGGTAGACTCCAGAAGCTATTATTATTTGATGTTTGTTTTAAAAGCAGCTTCTGTTTCAAACATCGTTTGCTCATCTGCAACCTCTATACCGAAGGGACTTGTTAAATATTCTGAGTGTATAATCCCTGTACCGCTCTGTAAACCAATGCTTCGAGTTAATACAAGCACAATCATTTTTGTTCCAATGCAATGTTCTTTTTGACGCTGCTAATTCAAGTGTGATCGTTATTCTGTTTGGAGTGGGGGGGGGGGGGGGGGGGTTCAAAAAGTTTCTGATTGAAGAACTCGAATGAGAGATGCATTCTGATTGGCTTGAAATATTCAACAAACTTTGAGAGGGAAATGCATGCTAGTCATCTGTCATTCTTCCCTTTTAAATGTCATTTTACTAGTACTTGAAACATTTTGAAAATCTATACTATCTTCAGTAACAAATGAAACATCAGTGTCTCAAACAAGACAGTGTTTTGTTTGTCGCCTTCTCTACAGTCCACAGTGACATTCAGAAGCTCTCTCAGTTTATGTGGGGATTACTGGATTGACACAGGGCCAAAAGAGCAGAGATATTAAAAAAGTTGCAATTCAGGCCTGGTTGACAGTGGACAGACAGTTTATTACCTTAGTGTAAGAAGCATCTGCCGATGGATCAACGACTTGGTAGGGAACTTCATATGTCTGTTGGTGTAGCTTTGCCATATGCAGCTCAATTCTGTATTCGATCATATCTATAATGATATATCACGTTCTGGTTAGGTGTTGGTCCTAGTTATAGTTGTTATAGATCACAGTTGTGTCTCACATTATTTTTAGATTACTTTTTCTTCAATAGAACAAAATGATTGCCATTGACGTGTAGCCATCCTCTTTATAAACGTGCCGAAAATTGACAAGTAATAATACCCTTTTAGATATCAGCATTCGTGTGCGTCATTTTGTTTTATTCTAGCACAAAACCTGACATTACCATAACATTCAATGTCCATATTATTTTTATTTTTTTCATGTATCCCCCACAAAACCTGATCCACCTACCTCTGTAGAATTTAGAATGTGCTTCAACCTCACTCTCTGAGTCACACATTTGATTACATCTGAAATTGCATTATTTTTGTCAATGCATCCAATTTCAGCTGCGTTATGTTTCAAGTGAGGAGGAAAATCTCCAGTTCAGCTCAAATCTCCTCGCTGCACTAACCTTTTGTTTTGAATAATTTCTGCACCAGAGAAGGTATGTTAAATAACCTCCTCTCATAAACAGCTTAATGCAGACGGTGTGACTTTTTAAACCATTCTTCTGAAAATCCGTGTTGCCAGGGCTGACTGGAGGAAAAGGAGCGTGCGTAAGACCTTCCCAGAATGCTTTGTTTTTAAACAATAGCATCCCTAGCAGACAGGGGAAAGCAACAGGCTCCTGGGGGCTCCAGGTATATTAAAAGTTTGACCAGGTTCTCTAATAAAAACCTTTGGCTCCAACACCGCAATTAGAGGAAGGGTGAAAGTATTGATTTAATTCGTTGCTTTGTCCTTCTCTCCACCTGTTGCACGCCAGGGATCCATGCCCAATACCAGAAGCACAGCGAGACTCAGATAGTGTCTTTTTCTTATTTATTTTTTTATTTACCTTTCAAAGTAATTTTACCCACCTAGGCTGTGCCTCGACAGGTCTCCCTATATCTGGAATGATTAGCCAGCCCCACAGGAAAAGGAAAGATTTGGCCTTTGACTTTTCAATGAATGTGTTATTATGCTTTGCAATGTATAGTGCAATCTGAAAGTGTTCAGACCCCTTGACTTTTTCACAATTTGATACTTTACAGCCTTATTCTAAAATGTATTTAAAAAAACAAAAGAATCCTCATCAATCTACACACGATACAACAAAACTGAAATATCACATTTACATAATTATTCAGACCCTTTACTCAGTACTTTGTTGAAGCACCGTTGGCAGCGATTACAGCCTTGAGTCTTCTTGGGTATGACACTACAAGCTTGGCCCACCTGTATTTGGGGAGTTTCTCCCATTCTTCTCTGCAGATCCTCTCAAGCTCTTGTCAGGTTGGTTGGGGAGCGTTGCGACATCTATTTTCAGGTGTCTACAGAGATGTTCGATCGGGTTCAAGCCCGGGCTCTGGCTGGGCCACTAAAGGACATTCAGAGACTTGTCCCGATGCCACTCCTGCATTGTCTTGGTCGTTCATTATCTCTCTCCCAGTCCCTGCCTCTGAAAAACATCCCTGCAGCATGATGCTGCCACCATCATGCTTCACCGTAGAGATGGTGCCAGGTTTCCTCCAGACGTGACACTTAGCATTCAGGCCAAAGAGTTACATTTTAGTTTCATCAGACCAGAGCATCTTGTTTCTCATGGTCTCAGAGTCTGTCAGGTGCCTTTTAGCAAACTCCAATTGGGTTGTTGTGCCTTTTACTGAGGAGTGGCTTCAGTCTGGGCACTCTACCATACAGGCCTGATAGGTGGAGTGCTGCAGAGACGGTTGTCCTTCTGGAAGGTTCTCCCATCTCTACAGAGGAAGTCTAGAGCTATGTGAGAGTGACCATCGAGTTCATGATCATCTTCCTGACTAAGGCCCTTCTCCCACTATTGCTCAGTTTGGCCAGGTGGCCAGCTCTAAGAAAAGTATTGGTGGTTCCAAACTTCTTCCTTAGACAGGCATGTGCCTTTCCAAATTATGTCCAATCAATTGAAAATTAACACAGGTGAACTCCAACCAAGTTGTAGAAACATCTCAAGGATGATCAAATGGAAACAGGATGCACCTTATCTCAATTTCGAGTATCATAGCAAAGTGTCTGAATACTACTGTAAATAAGGTATTTATATTTTCGATTTGTCATTATGGGGTATTGTGTGTAGATTGATGAGGAACATTTTTTGTTTTACACATTTTAGAATATGGCTGTAACGTAACAAAATGTGAAAAAAGTCAAGGGGTCTGAATACTTTCCGACTGCACTGTATGTTGCCTACGTCAATAATTGTTTATATGTGGGCAGAGGTCTCTGTATGTTTCTATATATTGACTAGCTGGCATCATCAAGGCCTATTGTAACGTTTACTTCATTTTCATCAAAGTGGCCTAAGGTAAAGTAAAACATGTTTCCGTGTTTAGTATAGTTTATAGCAAGCTTGGTATTTTCAATGTTCACTCTGAGACTAAGATGCATCGCTGAGCTCACAGTCATTCTGGCTTTCCCCAGTGTTAAAAATAGGTTGACACCATCCCTCTAAGCACCTAGCGTTGAAATGTACCTCAATATCACAAATAATCTTTTTTTTCACATTGTATTGATGAAGGAATAAATGGAACGACATTAAGCTGTATTTCATCCCGGCAGACCTTGACATCACACTTTTACACATGAAGGCTCTTCAACACAGTGCCAGGCTAAGTCATACGAGGGTTTGACGGAAACGCTAATAAATTGTAGAATGAATTAGCTTGCTGCTGGTCTCTTAAGTGGTCTTTTTGGACTCTTCGAGCCAACATGGGGAATTGTGGGAGTTTGGAATTATATGAATCCGTACAGAAACATGGAAAGGTAAAGCACTTTGCAGTTAAATAGTTTAAATAAATTCAAGATATAAAATATCTACACTGTGGAACAATAAGTTGCTCTTATCCCTGCGTTATCACAATGTTATTGAATTGCTACCCTTCTGTATGGACAACCATGTCCAAAGGCTTAAACAGTTAAGTTGTCTCAATGATTATACTAAACAATCAGCTGTAAAAACCAATTGCATATAACTATGAGGGTATAATATATAATACCACAGTGCAAGAGTGTCTGCTGAACAACCAAACAATCGTAAGGCAGTCTCAGACCAGCTGTGCTTGACAACAACAGCTGCTTGTGACAGGTTGTGAATGGCTGGCGTACGGTTTCCAGCGCGAATCAGCCGACTGCCTGCTTTTGCCCCCGCCATGCATTTTGATTAACTTTAAATATGCGATCCGGCTCGCGCCAAAATCATTATGACAACCCTGCCGTTGTCCTCATGAAAGAGTAAATCGACTAATTTCATCCGATCCCTTGACTTTAACTCACACTGACAGAAATCTTCTCATGTACACAAATTTATAAAACCCGCAGCTGCCTTCTGATGTTCATCTCTCCCTGCTTTGCCATTACACACCGAGGTCCCTGAAATACACAGATGAAAATGCTGTAATCTGGAGACACTTAAAAAGATACGGGCTCCTAAAACATGATCTGAGGAGATTCCAGGATGCATAATTGAACAGTTTGAGCCCAGCTTGATAGCTGGAAATCCTCTCCATTAATCAACTCCCACAGAGCGCTGGTGGCTCCAGAAGGAGGCTTTAGCTGGTGCATTATGGGACGCCGATGAATAGAGATGGATGGCGATGGATGCCTCGAAAGCTCATATGGCTCACTCAGAAATGTAGATTTCTTGCCAGGGAAGACTACCACTGATCTGTCCCTCAAGGTATCTAAATCTGTCCCCAACTTATATTAATTGTGGTACAGTTAGCTTCCAAAATAATGGAAACACATGAGTAAATGAAGAATACAAAGTATATTGAAAGCAGGAGCTTCCACCCAGGTGTGGTTCCAGAGTTAATTAAGCAATTAACATCCCATCATGCTTAAGACCCTGCTATATTACAGCCATCGGGCATCCGACATTGCCATCAGCCATCAGCCATAAGCCATTGAGGGAATGCTTCCTTTGAAATCAATGAAAGCTGTTATACTGTCCGTGTTGCGCTCAGACACATTCGAGTGCAACATGTAGATGCGCACGTTCATTCTAACTTTTGAAATTAAATAATGAGAAAAAAAGTTTCATTTGGTTACATATAGTCTCAACGATACACCACTGGTTATTTAACTAAGATGTATGAAGTCAAGATGCTACTAGCTAACATAAACTCTAGTTAGCTAGCATTGACTATGTTCACAATGTATACTAAAGCAACTTGCGTAATTAGAGGAAAAAATGTGTACAACCACTAGCAAGATTCGAATTGGTAGGCCTACTTGTGAAAGACTAGACCGATGCTATTGAACTGACGCATGATGGATGAGTATGGTGCAGTACAGGAGGGTAAAATAGAACAAAGACCCTCTTCCCCTCTGTTCCCTTCCACTCTCAAAACAATGCGCAGGTAGAACGTCACATTGACGCGACGCCGATGGCAAATCAACGCTGTATAGGGAAGCTGAAGAGTTGGGGTCATGTAGAAAAATGCTGGGAAGGCCATTCTTTTGGCTACCATGGCTACGCCCCAATAGGATGACAACGCCCCCATCCAGAGGGAACGAGTGGTCACTGAATGGTTTGATGGGCATGAAAATTATGTAAATCATATGCCATGGCCGTCACAGCCACCAGATCTCAAAGCAATTGTGGAAGAATTTATCGAATCCTTCCGATAGAGTTCCAGACACTGAAATCTATGCCAAGGTGCGTTGAAGCTGTTCTGGCTCAGCGTCCTATTAACACCATTTATGTTGGGGTTTCCTTTTATTTTGGATACCTAGTCAGTTGCACAACTTCATGCATTCAAACGAATTGTGTCTTCCGCATTTAACCCAACCCCTCTGAAGCACTGGTGATGCATTGTGATGTTTTCTCTTAGTATCTCCTCTGGTCATTCAGGCCGAGATCTTGTGCCGAGGTTTAGGATCTTAGACCTGCTGTGCATGAAAAGAAGTCGTTACCGACCAGAACAATTTGTTGGATCCTACAGGAAGAGATGACGTGTAGCTCTAGCAATAGATCTAGGCACATCGAAGGAGCGTCGGGCCAACTGTCCAGCCCGCATCAACATTACACCCAATCAACCAGAGAGTGAAAAGTAAAAGGACTCTCTAGGACTTTGCTAGCTTTCCAAACCCAACAAGCAACGAGACTTTTGTAATGAGTTTGTAGCACTGCGCTGTGAATGTATCTCCTGGATGCTAGTTGTTTGCCAACTCGGAGCTAATTAAACTAGCCCGTCTGCTGTTACAACACTCTGGCCTGCCAGGAAATCAGCAAAGGGCCTTTATTTTAAGATATGGCTCGATCTACAGGCTGCTTGATACCATAACTCTGTCTTTTCTCTTATACATTTTCCTTCCTCTCTCGCCTCCTTACTAATAACAGCTTGTTGTGCTTCGTTTGGCCGAGTCAAGCCAACAGTGTGTGCTAGTTGGCTGGTTGAAGTCAGTCAGTGGCTCTGACAGACGTTATGAAAGCCTGGATGCCCGTTGCCAAGTGTTAATGGAGGTCAAGAAAGAAACAAACACCAGTAAACACATTTATAAACAAGAGGGGAATGGCGGCGCTGAGGAGAAAACCAACATGGGGCTACCGCTAGCCAAGTGGAACAACACAGCTGACCCTCTAACCATGTAGATCGGCTGATAATATTGAATGGAATGGAGTAAATAGAATGGTATCAAACACATGGAATACCAGGTGTTTGATTCCATTCAATGTATTCCATCACAGTCATTACTATGAGCCAGTCCTCCACATTTAAAGTGCCACCAGCCACCACTGGTGTAGCTAGGTATAGAGGGAGAATGGGGGTTCATTATCAGAAGCCCATGGCATTTGCCCAAACCCAGAGTCTACACTGAGATAAACAACCAATTATGGGCTTGTTTATACAGAACCATGAAATGATCAAAAACAAAAGCTTTATCTGATTTGAGGATACTGTATCAGAATAGGACTAGCGGACAACAGATTCCTGAATCTTGGATCAGTATTGATATATGTCTATCTGTATAACATATGTCCTTATTTTTTGTTTAGAACAGTTGTGGCCAAGAATATGGATGCTACAGTATGTCTAGCAAAATATAAGCAATTCTACACTCAACCTCAACAAAACACACGTTAAATTCTGTACACCAAAGCTCGTTGCTTGTTGACCTGACTGTGTATCTAGATTGAATATATGTGATTTGTGTAATCTGATAATCAGGTATACGTGCCGTCTCTGTTCACAGGTGAAGTACCCAGGCCCGTAAGGGTGAGTAATGTGAGCAGAACAGAGTGCAGAAAGCTGTTGCTATGGAAGCAGAGCTGTGTTCTGCTGTATCCACCTCATTGTCGAAAGCTTTTAAAACAAGGAAACGTGTAAACTATGGATACAAATTCTTATGTGTGTTGCACGCCACTAGTTTCTGTTAGCTGATATGACAAAATGCACCATATTACTGTCCTGCTAATGTGCATGGATCCTGTAGGCTAAACTGCCCGAGATAAAACTCTATAACTGATCCTAATGGTTTGCCAAATCAGGATGCAGTTATTTCTAAACAAATATGTATTCAAATCGTCAGGCTTTTGAGTGGTTATTCAATTGACATAGGTTAGTCACTGTAGTTTACAGCCTAGACTAGAGTTTTGTACTCACTTATAAACAATAATAACATTATTCAATACATTGTGTTGTTGTACCATAGGTAGGATACATTTATTGTACCTAAAAAATTTTAAAAATAGGGTAGCTTTTCGAGCTGCATATCCTGGGACTATCCCGGGACTGGGAGGGAGCGCACTCGGCGCAGCCTCGGTAGAGCTGATAGTGTAGACTACAATTTTGTTATCTGATAAAACAGTTTTTTCTTTCGCGCCTGCAAGTAAATCAAATAATATTCACTCACCCTACTTGTAGACTAGTTGAAAGCCAATGATAGCCTCCTGTCTTTCATGTTGACTAAAGGGTCTATAGCTCTGTCCTACAGTACAGTTGTAGATCAGAATCGCCGTCATAATCCTTGGCCTGTACAGAGATTAAGTTTAAATCCCCATCTCCTATATGGTTTAGGAAAGGGATGATTTAAAAAGCTAGCTACTGAAGGACATCAACACAAGCAAACCAGAAAAAGACACGTTTTTCTGAACGTTGTGTTTTGCGTTGGATGAGATTTGATTGGTGTGAAGCCAAATCCAAACTGGCTTCCCTTGGGGGGCGTTTTCCTGCACCGAACAACACGCAATTAAGCTCAGCTCAATGCTGATCAATCAATCAATAAAATGCTGCTGCTGCAACATGTTATACTCTTTTGGTCCAAACAGCATCAGATACATGGGCTACACCAGTGGAAGCTCTTTAGAGGAGGAAGGGGAGGACCATCCTCCTCAGTGAATTTCATAAAAATGTACATTGTAAAACATTTAAAAAGTTTTCCTCTTTAGATAAAACTATACTAAATGTAATCACATGTCACCAATAACAGATTAAAACACACTATTTTGCAAAGAAGGTCTACAGTAGCCTCAACAGCACTCCGTAGGGTAGCACCATGGTGTAGTCGGAAGACAGCTAGCTTCCGTTCTCCTCTTGGTTAGTTGACGTCAATACAAAACCTAGGAGGCTCATGGTTCTCACCTCATTCCATAGACTTACACAGTAATTATGACAACTTCCAGAGGATGTCCTCCAGCCTATTAGAGCTCTTGCAGCATGAACTGACATGTTATCCATCCAATCAAAGGATCAGAGAATGAATCTAGTACTGAAAGCATAAACTACAGCTAGCTACATTAGAACTACAGTGTATAAAATGTGGTGAGTAGTTGACTCAAAGACAGAGATAGATGATAGTTGAACAGTTTTGAACAAATTCAAATGAAGGAGAAGCAAGAGAGAAATAGAGAGAGAGCAAGTTCAATTTTTTTTCAATTTCAGTTTCACTCACTTAGCTAGCAAATGCTGCTAGCTAGTTTAGCCTACTGAAACACCCTGCTCAATCAGAGGGATGCTACGTTAGCTAGCTGGCTATGACTTTCCAACACAACACTGGAACTCTTCCCAGTCAAGGTAAGCTTTTGGTATTACTAATGTATTGTCACTGGGCCCCGCCGGTGTAACTGCTTACTGACTGTACACTAACATTACTGCATGATTGTAGCGGGTTTACTAATGCGTTAGCAGTGGTGGAAAAAGTACCCAATTGTCATACTTGAGTAAAAGTAAAGATACCTTTAATAGAAAATGACTCAAGTTAGAGTAAAATTCACCCAGTAAAATATGACTTGAGTAAAAGTCTAAAAGTATTTGCTTTTAAATATACTTAAGTATCAAAAGTATATATAATTACAAAAATATACTTACATATCAAAAGTAAAAGTATAAATCATTTCAAATTCCTTATATTAAGCAAAACAGACGGCATGCTATTCTTGATTTGTTTCTATACGGATAGCCAGGGGAGCACTCCAACACTTAGACATCATTTACAAAAAAAAGCATTTGTGTGAATTGGACAATTTTCCTGTTCTGCTAAGCATTACAACTATTTTTGAGTGTCAGGGAAAATGTATGGTGTAAGAAGTACATCATTTTCTATAGGAATGTAGTGAAGTAAAAGTAAAAAATGGTAAATTTTTAAATAGTAAAGTACAGATACCCCAAAAAACGACTTAAGTAGTACTTCAACGTATTTTTACTTAAGTACTCTTCACTATTGTGCATTAGTTCTATTAGCTATACTAACTATGACGTTACTTTAGCTAATATGATGACAATGATGTAGGCTGTTTGTAGAGGTTTGGCTTGGAAAGGTTTTTTCGCCTGGTTGTTGTGCATTGAAGTCCACAAGCGAAGGGAAGAGAAGGAATACAATGTGGCTGTTATGAGATTGAACTCTGTCTACCTGTGATCAGGGGAGTATTCATTCTGCAGTTTCTGTTGAAAACGTTGCCTAAATTGAAGCAAACACAACAAAACGAGGATAAACATACCTGAATTTGTCCAATGATTATCTCGTTTGCAACTGTTGCACTAATGATTACACCCTATACAGGCTAGATGCAGGCAAGAGTGTACAAGGTGGTATTGAATGTCACTGTCTGTCACCTCAAATTTGTCTCTCGACCTACGTTGTATAGGCTAAGTTGTAGCAACCTCATGATGGGTATAGGGAAAATTAGACAATCATGTAGTAGCCTAAACCTACCTCTGTTACATTGAACCGGGTGAACAGACCTCTCAACAATAGACCATTACTCTTCTCATGAAATCCCAGGAAAAGCAATTAGCAACAAAAGCTATAGGACATTTATTTGTATCTTTTTTATACTAGGCCTAATAGCCTATTCTGGGGAAAGAAGCAGACTTACTCTTGCTAATTGCTGAATGTAAAACAGGCCTACAGCGTAGAAAATGCATGTCGGGGGAAGTTGAGGACAAGAAGTGCATTGGTGTGATCCCTTTTGGCAGGTGACGATGAGATTGTAGCACTGATGCGTTGCACATAGTTGCACAAGACCCAAAGGAATTGACAAGCATTCGCAAAAAAATGGAAGTCACTTACAAACCACTTGAAGAACGAGCCAATGACATGCTGTAAAAGTTAAGCAGGCTAAACGTTATTTGTTGTTGAATTGCTACATTTCAATATGAGTTTCTATATTATGTTTTAATTAGGCCTATATGTACATTGAAGTATTATTGGCAATTGTCACCCTGACAATGAAGATTCTGAACCAGTATCTGTGCGTTAACAACAATATGAATGGTCTTGTGTTACCATCTTATTAACAGGCAGCGTGCAGTAGGATGTGTTAATCAGTTGATTGACAGGTGTAGGACTATAGAACAATGTACTTTCAACTGGATGCTCACCAACGTTTCATCGTTATGTAGCTTACAGTTTATCGTTATAGTCATTGCTATAGTTATTGGCTTGGTGGATGGCCCGGGCCTTAACTATGGCACAACACAACTAACGTTATTATCATAACATAACTAGTCTACTAGTAGGTCTAGTTAACGTTATTATCACAACAGAACTAGCCTACAAGTAGGTCTAGCTAACGTTATTATCACAACAGAACTAGCCTACAAGTAGGTCTAGTTAACGTTATTATCACAACAGAACTAGCCTACAAGTAGGTCTAGCTAACGTTATTATCACAACAGAACTAGCCTACAAGTAGGTCTAGCTAACATTATTATCACAACAGAACTAGCCTACAAGTAGGTCTAGTTAACGTTATTATCACAACAGAACTAGCCTACAAGTAGGTCTAGCTAACGTTATTATCACAACAGAACTAGCCTACAAGTAGGTCTAGCTAACATTATTATCACAACAGAACTAGCCTACAAGTAGGTCTAGTTAACGTTATTATCACAACAGAACTAGCCTACAAGTAGGTCTAGCTAACGTTATTATCACATCAGAACTAGTCTACTAGTAGGTATATCTAACGTTATTATCACAATATAACTACTAGAAGGTCAAGCTAACGTTTTAATCACAACAGAACTAGTCTACTAGTAGGTATATCTAACGTTATTATCACAGCAGAACTGCTAGTAGGTATATCTAGCGTTATTATCACAATATAACTACTAGAAGGTCAAGCTAACATTAGTATCACAACAGAACTAGTCTACTAGTAGGTATATCTAACATTATTGTAACGACATTCAGAAGAAGAAGGTGAGGACCAAGGTTCAGCGTGATACGTGTTCATATTATTTATTCGAAACTGAACACTAAATACAAAATAACAAAAGGAATAACCGAAACAGTTCTGACAGGTGATACAAACACTAAACAGAAAATAACCACCCACAACTAACAGTGGGAAAACAGGCTACCTAAGTATGGTTCTCAATCAGAGACAACGATAGACAGCTGCCTCTGATTGGGAACCATACCAGGCCAAAACATAGAAATACAAAACCTAGACATACAAACATAGAATGCCCACCCACATCACACCCTGACCAAACAAAAAATAGAAACATACAAAGCAATCTATGGTCAGGGCGTGACAGTTATTATCACAATATAACTACTAGAAGGTCAAGCTAACGCTAGTATCACATCAGAACTAGTCTACTAGTAGGTATATCTAACGTTATTATCACAGCAGAACTGCTAGTAGGTATATCTAACGTTATTATCACAATATAACTACTAGAAGGTCAAGCTAACATTAGTATCACAACAGAACTAGTCTACTAGTAGGTATATCTAACGTTATTGTCACAATATAACTACTAGAAGGTCAAGCTAACGTTTTTATCACAACAGAACTAGCCTACAATTAGTTCTAGCTAACGTTATTATCACAATATAACCACTAGTAGGTCTAGCGAACGTTTTTATTACAACATAACTTGTCTGCTAGTAGTTCTAGGTAAAGTTATTATCACAATATACCTACTAGTAGGTCTAGCTAATGTTATTATCACAATATAACTACTAGTAGGTCTAGCTAATGTTATTATCACAATATAACTACTAGTAGGTCAAGCTAACTATATTATCACAACATAACTACTAGTAGGTCTATCTAACGTTATTATCACAATATAACCACTAGTAGGTCTAGCAATTCTTTTTTATCACAACAGAACTTGTCTGCTAGTAGGTCCAGGTAAAGTTATTATCACAATATACCTACTAGTAGGTCTAGCTAATGTTATTATCACAGTATAACTACTAGTAGGTCTAGCTAACGTTATTATCACTTTATAACTACTAGTAGGTCCAGCTAACATTATTATAACAATATAACTAGCCTATTAGTAGGTCACGCTAACGTTATTATCACAACAGAAGTAATCTACTAGTAAGTTAAGCTGACATTATTATCACAACAGAACTAATATACTAGTAGGTCTAGCTAACATTATTATCACAACAGAAGCAATCTACTAATAGGTCTAGCTAACATTATTATCACAACAGAACTAATCTACTAGTAAGTCAAGCTAACGTTATTATCACAACAGAACTAACTACTAGTAAGTCAAGCTAACGTTATTATCACAACAGAACTAACTACTAGTAAGTCAAGCTAACGTTATTATTACAACAGAACTAACTACTAGTAGGTCAAGCGAACAGTATTATCACAGCAGAACTAATCTACTAGTAGGTCTATCTCATGTTATTTTCACAAGAGAACTACTAGTAGGTCTAGTCTAACGTTATTATCACAACAGAACCAGCCTACTAGTAGGTAAAGCTAACGTTAGCGAACTTAACATAAATAAATATAAAATTACACTCAATTACACGTACATGATTTTAATTGACTTTTATACATTTAGCAATGTACTCTTTAAAATAATTTACTCTGGCAAGTTTGCCACTTGCACGCTGCAGTGGGGAAGTAAAGCAGAAGTCAAATGTATCACTTCCGTTGTTTGGCTGTGCCCATAGCAACGTTCGAAAATTAGGTGGATAATCATTAGGTAAACCATGTCATTAGTCAGAGCAGAAGAACAGTGTGATATGAAAGAGGGTTTTGTAATAACAATAATTTGGAATATTTATCTGACGCACCACTGTTCTAAGTACAATGAGAGAAATTGGGTTTTATTTTTGTAGCATAATGAAAACACAGATAGATAAAAGACATTAGTTTTGGCAAACACAATGGCATGAAAGTTGGCAATGGTTAACCTTCGTGAAAGTGTTCATCATCATTTCCTCTCCACCAACTAGAACTGATTAATCATTAACCCTGAGTGGTAAGAAATACATCCGTGGTTCTTCACTCTTCACAATCTTGAAGGTCCTTTTCCTTTTAAAAATACCACCTTGTTTACTCTCTACAGTGGTAATCTGAGTCAGGAGTTCATGCAGAACCAAATAAATAAAAGATATCCCACAATGCATTATACATGATGAGTCACATTGACGGCTTACACGTGACTAAACAAAGGCCCGTTATTCAAATGAGCAAACACAAAGATGACTGCAATATGAAAATAATATCATGCTATAGCAGTGTGTCATTTCAAACCCCATTAAAAAGTATAATAAGATTGTTTCCTTCAGTGATGTATGTTGTTAAACTGGAACAGACTATCAATGGGCTTCCACCCTACATTTCTGGATGGTTTGGAGTAGTCTATATGATAACAGACAGGGAGAGGGAGATAAATCCTTATGTTTGACAGCAGTGCAGAAAAAGAATCCAGGAGATTCACACAACAATGGGAGACATCGGAGGCAAGACATGTTACATACTGAGCAGGAAAACACACACATGCTTGACACAAAAACGTGCACACACACGATTGAGGTGAGACCCAATACAAAACCTTAGTTGTGAGTGAGAGAGAGCGAGAGAGAGATAGGGAGAGAGGAAAAGAAAGAGAAAGCGAGAGAGAGAATGAGAGAGAGAGCGAGAGAGAGAGACAGAGAGGAAAATCCTCTGCATTATCATTAACAGCAGACTTGTAAATTTCCTCAGTGAAAACAATGTACTGAGCAAATGTCAAATTGGCTTTTTATCAAATTACCGTACAACAGACCACGTATTCACCCTGCACACCCTAATTGACAAACAAACAAACCAAAGGCAAAGTCTTCTCATGCTTTGTTGATTTCAAAAAAGCCTTTGACTCAATTTGGCATGAAGATCTTCTATACAAATTGATGGAAAGTGGTGTTGTGGGAAAAACATATGACATTATAAAATCCATGTGCACAAACAACAAGTATGCAGTTAAAATTGGCAAAAAACACACACATTTTTTTCCACAGGGCTGTGGGTTGAGACAGGGATGCAGCTTAAGCCCCACCCTCTTCAACATATATATCAATGAATTGGCGAGGGCACTAGAACAGTCTGCAGCACCCGGCCTCACCCTACTAGAATCTGAAGTCAAATGTCTACTGTTTGCTGATGATCTGGTGCTTCTGTCACCAACCAAGGAGGGCCTACAGCAGCACCTAGATATTCTGCACAGATTCAGCCAGACCTGGGCCCTGACAGTAAATCTCAGTTAGACAAAAATAATGGTGTTCCAAAAAAGTTCCAGTCGCCAGGACCACAAATACAAATTCCATCCAGACACCGTTGCCCTAGAGCAAAAAAATATATATACGTACCTCGACCTAAACATCAGCGCCACAAGTAACTTCCACAAAGCTGTGAACAAGCTGAGAGACAAGGCAAGAAGGGCCTTCTATGCCATCAAAAGGAACATATAATTCGACATACAGTGGTTCTTCCTTTAAAAGTTTTGAGCTTATGCTGCAACCATTTGTGGTAGATGGTGGCAGATTGTGGTAAATTGTGTCATTCTGGCAACAATGGCTGACTCTTAAATAACATGCCATAGAATTATGCGGCACCCCGCAAACTGTGTTGGAGTACGCCGCAACTTTTAAAGGAAGAACCACTGACACCAATTAGGATCTGGCAAAAAATACTTGAATCAGTTATACTGTAGAACCCATTGCCCTTTATGGTTGTGAGGTCTGGGGTCCGCTCACAAAATGGGACCAAACATTTTTGGGAGACTTTGCACGCAGAATTCTGCAAAAACTCAGTGTACAACATAAAACACCAAATAATGCATGCAGAGCAGAATTAGACCGATACCCGCTAATTATCTAAATCCATAAAAGAGCCATTAAATTCTACAACCACCTAAAAGGAAGTGATTCCCAAACCTTCAATAACAAAGCCATCACCTACAGAGAGATGAACCTGGAGAAGAGTCCCCTAAGCAAGCTGGTCCTGGTGCTCTGTTCACAAACACAAACAGACCCCACAGAGCCCCAGGACAGCAACAAAATTAGACCCAACCAAATTATTTGAAAACAAATAGATAATTACTTAACACATTGGAAAGAATTAACAACATTTGGCCCTAAACAGAGTGTACAGTGGCAGAATACCTGACCACTGTGACTGACCCAAACTTAAGGAAAGCTTTGACAGATTGAGTGAACATAGCCTTGCTATTGAGAAAGCCAGCCATAGGAAGACCAGGCTCTCAAGAGAAAATAGGCTATGTGCACACTGCCCACAAAATGAAGTGGAAACTGAGCTACACTTCCTAACCTCCAGCCAAATGTATGACCATATTAGAGACACATATTTCCCTCAGATTACACAGTTCCAAAGAATTCAAAAACAAACCCACTTTTGATAAACTCCCATATCTACTGGGTGAAATACCATAGTGTGCCATCACCGCAGCAAGATTTGTGACCTGTTGCCACAAGAAAAGGGCAACCAGTGAAGAACAAACCCCATTGTAAATACAACCCATATTTATGTTTATTTATTTTCCCTTTTGTACTTTATCTATTTGCACATCGCTTACAACACTGTATATATACATAATATGACATTTGTAATGTCTATGTTCTTTTGGAACTTCTGTGAGTGTAATGTTTACTCTAAATGTTGTTGTTTATTTCAATTTTGTTTATTATCTATTTCACTTGATTTGGCAATGTTAACATATGTTTCCCATGCCAATAAAGCCCTTGAATTGAATTGAGAGAGAGGGAGAGAGAGAGAGAGAGAGAGAGAGAGAGAGAGAGAGAGAGAGAGAGAGAGAGAGAGAGAGGGAGAGAGAGAGGGAGAGAGGGAGAGAGGGAGAGAGGGAGAGACAGAGAGAGAGACAGAGAGAGAGAGACAGAGAGACACAGAGAGAGAGACTGATGAAAGTGGACTGATGTTAGATAACCCACCAAGACCCCTGGGAGATTCACTTAGAGATCTTCAGCTCCTTGGGTAGCTGATACTACCCAATCAAAACCCATCTGTGACAGTTGGTCGGTTTCCAAAACATTGCGACGTGTGTAACGGAAATGGCAGATGTAGGAGAAATTGTCTAAAGATCAAATACATGTTTATCTGTGCGATAGAGGTGCATTGTTATTTTGTCAAACTTTCTTTATTACCACAAATGATGACGGAAACTGTGTCTTTCAAATAAATGATGCAGGGCCGGTGATGTTATCAACGAGGCTACAAAGCTTCGCTCCACATGTCATTCTGAATGACTACTGCTTGCCAAATTCATTTATTGAACAATAAAAACTATGTTTCTTTTCAGGACAAGGATTTTACCTTGACTTTCAAGAATGACTGAATTGCTTTACATTGCAATTTGAAGTTTCATCATAACATTGTTTCAGGTTATTTAGGCCTGGTACACCATAACACTGACTATGTCAATAGATAGGAATTATTAGAATATGGCAAATATGAGTATATTCCAATTTATGAATGCACAATTTCTAATAGGGTAAAGGCGTGAAGTCATTACATCCAGCTGTTTTTCTTGACACAAGACAGTTGAATGGAAACGCAGTGTGGCAGGCTATTGTCGTATGTAATTTCTATGCGAATCACTGGACAAGTTAATGGAAACATCCCTACTGTCATTTCCACCAGAGGCCTAAAGGAAGAACAGATAAAGGGGTGTGACTTTTCTCAACAACAAAAAAACAAACGTGGAAGTGTATTTTTTAAATGGATTATCTGTCACGCACAAACACACACACACACACGTCGTTCTCTCCCCTCTCTAGCACTCGCTCAGTGATTCTAACTGTACATCTCAACTGGAAGGTGAAAGTTAAAAGTCCCCGTAGGAACGCGCTCTGAGTTAAGATTTACTGTTGTCTGAGACAAGAGGTATACAGAGCTGTAAATCTAGAGTTTAGTTCCTTTACCCACAAACCCTTTACCCTATACACTAAACACTTAAATCTATTTCTGCCCCGGTGGTTTTCTTTTTTGTTATTTGACGTTTTTCACATGACTGACTTGATTGACAAATGACCTTTGAAGAATATTTGCATCTCTGAAAAATAAATGGTCAGCAAGCCACAGAAAGTAGACTTGCACAATACTATGGAACATGAAGGTCTAATATCATAACATTACCAGTTTGAGTGACAACTAACCGAGGTTGCTCATGATCACCAACATTAACCGAGTCCCTGTGGTCATCATTACAAGGGACAAGGGACAAGGGACACCTGGGTCTGTGAGAGAGCATGGGGGGGGGGGGGATTAACTTCCATTGTCAGCGAAAGCCAAGCTTCCTGAGGGCCTGTCCAACATTTGTTTTATCCACTTTCAATATCGTAGGAGTGCAGTAATTGCGAAAAGACAATGGACCGTTTTGACAGTTCCATTCCAGCCGATCAATAATCATTAATAGCGTGCCAAAGTGAATGAAGAATGAATATATTTCTCAATTGTCTTCTTCTCTGTCTGCTTTGTTGTGACCATTTGAAAGCCCCTTTCATAGACCTACTGTATAATATCTGTCTGATAACCTTATGGAACCTTGTGTGTTACAATACTGACTGTTGTTTCTTGTAGAATTATTTGTCAATTCCAGATCAAAAGCAATGAAATATTAATTATCACTAGTAAATTCAATTAAATTTAATTCAATGTGTTTTGACAGTATTTTATTTGGTATTATAGTATGAATATAATTAGATTCAAAACATGTAAGGAGATTTCATCTTGAAGTGGCTTTAATGAAGTGGGGTTTGAAAAGGCTAAGTGTCTAATAGAGAGTTGCCATGGTCGCTGATTCTGTTGTTTCACAGTTTTTCCTTAATTAGCTAAACAACAATAAGCGTTCTCAGTTAAACCCGTCTCCTCCTCTTTTGATATGAAATCCAATGAGGCTTGATGAATCAGATACCAATGATCTCGTTTTGTAAATATTTTTTTTTATTATCCGACCATGTGACATTAGTCTTCAGAAGAATTAACATTTTATGTTGATTTAAGATAGGCCACCACCAAACAGCCATAACTCCTCATTTAGGTTGATACCAGAGGAGGCTGGTGGGAGGAGCTATAGGAGGACGGGCTCATTTGTAATGGCTAGAATGGAATAAATGGAATGGCATCAAACACATCGAACATACGGAAAAAGCATTTTTGACATCGTTCCGTTTATAGCAACTATCTCTGACATCACAACATCCCTTTTCGCCCCCAAGGTTGGTGGTGCATATACAAGACAACTAATCAGGTGACAGCAGCAAGGTCAGGAGCAGGTGAACGCAGGGGAAATGAAGAGGAGACTAGAAGCCTTTGCCTCTAGAGCTGTCAGAAAACCCCAGTGGAGATTCTCTTCTTCATAAGCCTCACAAGATCAAGATATACATTTTCGGCAAAGGACCTTGAGCTGCTGAATTAGGTGTTTTGTCTCAAATGTGCGTTTGCTGAAATTGCAGTCATTTTTATCGTCTAAATATGGCCCTCAAGCCAAAAGAACACTCTCCAAAAAGTGACCCTGTGGACAGATTGCCAAGAAAGACACAGCGATGGGAGAGATCCACTGTACACAGAGATGGCCTGTTACACCGATACTAGCACAGCCCTGATAGGCCGTGGGTCTAATGAAAGAGCGTGTCAAATCACAGAGAAACGTGTAACATTACCACTAGCTCAGTCTTGATTGGCTGTGTGTTTAAATGAAATGAATGGATTGGCTGTGGTTTTTAATGAAAGTAATTAACACGGATTCTTCCGAGGCCAGGCGCATCATACAGCTGAAATAAGACTCATGAGATACCACTGGAGAAGTCCCATCATGACCGCCTGGGCTGTAAAATATGAGGTCAATTACAAGGAAGTGTAAGGGGCAGCGGGGTGGAACCGTAGGATAGACTAATGGATATGTCATTGTAGTTAAAGGGGTACTGACTGATGACAGGTAAAGACTGTTTTGAAATTGGAGATAATACAGGTATATGACGGGCCCCTTCACCCAAGTCCACAGCACATACCGGTACCCTTTATAAAGGAGATCAGGGTATATAAAGCATTATAGATGACCTTTTTTTGTGAGATAAAGCCACAAAATATTATGTTTAAGTAAATAAAATGTCCTAGTGGACATTAATGTTTTATAAATCAAATCAACATTTTTTGGGTCACATACAGATGTTATCGAAGGTACATATGAAATGCTATGATCCCTTATTGATGTCACTTGTTAAATCCACTTCAATCAGTGTAGATAAAGGGGAGGAGACAGGTTCAATAAGAATGTTTAAGCCTTGAGACAATTGAGACATGGCTTGTGTATGTGAGCAAGACCAAATATTTAAGTGCTTTCAAACAGGGTATGCTAGTAGTTGACAGGCTCACTGGTTTGAGTGTGTCAAGAACTGCAACGCTGCTGGGTTTTTCAAGCCCAACAGTTTCCTTTGTGTATCAAGAACGGTGCAACACCCAAAGAACATCAAGCCAATGGAAGGCCAGTGGTCGAAAACGGGTCATTGATGAAAGAGGATAAAGGAGTCTGACACGAATTGTGCAGCAGACAGGCTACAGTTAGTCAACTGACAGTCCAGTACAACATTGGTGCCCAAAGAACCATAAAAGAATGCCTAACTCATCGTACCTTGACACAAAGGGGATGTGGCAGCCAACGACGTTACAGAGTTTCACTTTTTTAGGCAAAAAACAAGAAACTGCGGTTGCAGTGGGCTAAGGAACGAAAACTCTGGACACTGGAGAATTGGAAAAACATTGTCTGGTCTGATGAATCCCAGTTCTTGCTGTTTCACGCTGATGGGAGGATTAAGGTATGGAGAAAACCACGAGTACATGCATCCATCATGCCACGTGTCAACATTGCAGGCTGGTGGTGGTGGTGTGATGGTGTGGGGTGTGTTTTCATGGCACACATTGGGCCAACGTGTGAATGCCACAGGATATCTGAACATCATTGCTGATCAGGTGCATCCCTTCATGGCAGCAGTGTATCCATCTGCAAATGATTTGTTTCTACTGGATAATGCCCCAATGCCGCAAGGCTAGAATTGTCCAGGAATGGTTCCAAAAACATGACAGTGAATTCAGCTTACTGCAGTGGCCTGCCAGTCACCAGATTTCAATCCAATAGAGCATCTGTGGGATGAGATGGAACAAAATATTTGGAATAGCGATCCACTACCAGACAGTTTGACACCACTGTGGGAAGCATTGGAGTCAACATGGGCCAGCATTCCTGTGGAACTCTTTCGACATTTTTGTAGAGTCCATGCCGGGACTAATTGAAGCTGTTCTGAGGGCAAAGGGAGGTGCAACTCAATGTTAAGAAGGTGTTCCTAATGTTTTGTACACTCAGTGTATAAAGTGGATGAAATAGTTTGTAAACATTATTAAAAGTGACCAGTGTTCAATGACTCGATGTACATAGGGCAGCAGTCTCTAAGCTGCAAGGTATAGTAACGTGTTGTAGCTGGCTAGAACAGTGACTGAGGTTCAGGGCAGGGTACTAGGTGGAGACCAGCCTTTGGTGATTATTTAAATGTTTTGTCTATTTTCTCTCCTTTTTCTCCCCAATTTCGATATTGTTTCTTCACTGCAACTCCCCAACGGGCTCGGGAGAGGTGAAGTTCGAGTCATGCGTCCTCCGAAACATAATCGGCCAAACCGTGCATCTTAACACCCACCCGCTTAACACGGAAAGCCAGCTGCACCAATGTGTTGAAGGAAACACTGTTCAACTGACGACACGAAGTCAGCCTGCAGGCGCCCGGCCCTATACAAGGAGTCACTAGAGCGCGATGAGCCAAGTGACACCGGGTGCTGTAGATGTCCTGGAGGGCAGGCATATTGTCCCCCGGTGATGCATTGGGCCGTGATTCAGCCCGACAGGATGCTCTCAATGGTGCATCTGTAGAAGTTTGAGCTGTTGAGCCTTCTTCACCACGCTGTCTGTGTGAAGGGACCATTTCAAGAACTTGAAGCTTTTGACCATCTCCACTGCGGCCCTGTCAATGATCTCTCTACTGTCTCCTGTAACCCACGATCAGCTCCTTAGTTTTGTTGATGTTGAGGGAGAGTTTATTTTTCTGGCACCACACCGCCAGGGCCCTCACCTCCTCCCTGTAGGCTGACTCATCATTGTTGGTAATCAGGCCTAGCACTGTGTCATCAGCAAACATGATGTTTGAGTCGGAGATGTGCTTGGCATGCAGTCATGGGTGAACAGGGAGAAAAAAGAGGGGGCTGAAAATACACCCCCGTGCTGAGGTGGCGGAGGTGTTGTTGGCCAACGTGATCACACTACCTTCACCACTTGGGGTCGACACATCAGGAACTTCAGGACCCAGCTGCACAGGGAGAGGTTCAGACCCGGGGACATGAGCTTAGTGATGATCTTGGAGGGCACTATGGTGTTGAAGGCTAAGCTGTAGATGATGTAGAGCATTTGTTCAGATACTACCAGTCAAAAGGTTAGACACAGCTACTCATTCCAGGGTTTTTATTTATTTTTACAATGTTCTACATTTTAGAATAATAGTGAAGACATCAAAACTATGAAATAACACATATGGAATCATGTAGTAACCAAAAAAGTGTTAAACAAATCCAAATATATTTTATATTTGAGATTCCTCAAAGTAGTCAACCTTTGCCTTGATGACAGCTTTGCACACTCTTGGCAATCTCTCAACCAGATTCACAAGGTAGTCACCTGGAATTCATTTCAATTAACTTCTCTGGCATATGTGGGAAGCTAACGTCCCACTTGGCCAAAAGCCAGTAAAAATGCAGAGCGCCAAATTCAAATAAATTACTATAAAAATCGAACTTTCATGAAATCACACATGCAATACACCAAATTAAAGCTACACTTGTTGTGAATCCAGCCAACATGTCAGATTTCAAATAAGCTTTTCGGCGAAAGCAAACAAAGCTATTATCTGAGGATAGCACCATAGTAAACAAAGAGAGAGAAGGATATTTCAACCCTGCAGGCGTGACACAAAATGCAGAAATAAAAATATAATTCATGCCTTACCTTTGACGAGCTTCTGTTGATGGCACTCAAATATGTCCCATAAACATCACAAATGGTCCTTTTGTTAGATTAATTCCGTCGATATATATCCAAAATGTCCATTTATTTGGCGCGTTTGATCCAGAAAAACACTGGTTCCAACTTGTGCAACGTAACTACAAAATATCTCAAAAGTTACCTGTAAAGTTTGCCAAAACATTTCAAACTACTGTTGTAATACAACTTTAGGTGTTTTTTAACGTAAATAATCGATAAAATTGAAGACGGGATGATCTGTGTTCAATACAGGATTAAAACAAACTGTAGCTAGCCTTCTGGTCATGCGCCTCTATCTAACAGTACACTTCAAGTTACCCTCGTTCTGGATGGCCGTACTTCTTCATTACACAAAGGAAAAAACCTTAACCAACCAGTGGAAGCGGTAGGAACTGCAAGAAGGTCAATTAGAAATCTGTATTCCCAATGAAAATCCATTGAAAAGAGAGTGACCTCAAAAAAAAAATCTGAATGGTTTGTCCTTCGGGGTTTTGCCTGCTAAATAAGTTCTGTTATACTCACAGACATAATTCAAACAGTTTTAGAAACTTCAGAGTGTGTTCTATCCAAATATACTAATACTATGCATATATTATCTTCTGGGGATGAGTAGCTGGCAGTTGAATTTGGGTATGCTTTTCATCCAAACATGAAAATGCTGCCCCCTATCCTACATAAGTTAACAGGTGTGCCTTGTTAAAAGTTAGTTTGTGGAATTTCTTTCCTTCTTAATGCGTTTCAGCCAATCAGTTGTGTTGTGAAAATGTAGGGGTGGTATACAGAAGATAGCCCTATTTGGTAAAAGACCAAGTCCATATTATGGCAAGAACTGCTCAAATGAGCAAAGAGAAACGACAGTTCATCGTTACTTTAAGACATGAAGGTCAGTCAGTACGGAACATCTCAAGAACTTTGAAAGTTTCTTCAAGTGCAGTCACAAAAACCATCAAGCGCTATGATGAAACTGGCTCTCATAAGGACCGCCACAGGAAAGGAAGACCCAGAGTTAACACTGCTGCAGAGGATAAGTTTATTAGCGTTACCAGCCTCATAAATTGCAGCCTAAATAAATGCTTCACAGAGTTCAAGTAACAGAAACATCTCAACATCAACTGTTCAGAGGAGACTGCGTGAATCAGGCCGTCATGGTCGAATTGCTGCAAAGAAACCACTACTAAAGTACATCAATAAGAAGAAGAGACTTGCTTGGGCCAAGAAACACGAGCAATGGACATTAGACCGGTGGAAATCTGTCCTTTTATCTGATGAGTCCAAATTTGAGATTTTGGATTCCAACCGCCGCGTCTTTGTGCGATGCAGAGTAGGTGAAAGGATCATCTCCGCATGTGTGGTTCCCAACGTGAAGCATGCAGGAGAAGGTGTGATGGTGTGGGGGTGCTTTGCTGGTTACACTGGCTGTGATTTATTTAGAATTCAAGGCACACTTAACCAGCATGGCTACCACAGCATTCTGCAGCGATACGCCATCCCATCTGGTTTGCGCTTAGTGGGAATATCATTTGTTTTTCAACAGGACAATGACCCAACTCACCTCCCTGCTGTGTAAGGGCTATTTGACCAAAAAGGAGTGTGATGGAGTGCTGCATCAGATGACTTGGCCTCCACAATCTCCCGACCTTAACCCAATTGATATGGTATGGGATGAGTTGGACTGCAGAGTGAAGGAAAAGCTGCCAACCAATGCTCAGCATATGTGGGAACTCCTTCAAGACTGTTGGAAAAGCATTCCAGGTGAAGCTGGTTGAGCAAATACCAAGAGTGTGCAAAGCTGTCATCAAGGCACAGGGAGGCTACTTTGAAGTATCTAAAAAGTTTTTTGATTTGTTTAACACTTTTTTGGTTACTACATGATTCCATATGTGCTATTTAATATGTTTTATGTCTTGACTATTATTCTACCATGTAGAAAAATCCTTGAATGAGTAGTTGTGTCCAAACTTTTGACTGGGACAATGGGTATATCTCTTGCTCAAGTGAGATAGGGTAGTGTGCAATGCAATGGCGATTGCGTTGTCCATGGATCTGTTGCGGCGATATGCGAATTGTAGTGGGTCTAGGGTGTCGGGTATGGTGGAGGTGATACGGTCCTTAATGTGTATTGATCATCAAGAGAAGTTACCTTTCTGAGGACTATTGACTTCCAAAGACCAAAGTGTGGAAGACTATTTCCAATGATAGCTCTAGTTAGATCCCTGTTATCTAATTGACTTTCCAGTTAAAGGTCGAACTCCGATAACAAGGACATATTCAGGAAGATATTAAATCCACTGATAAATGCCTCTCGCATATGTGTCGATCTTTGTTTGGGTCTCCCTGTGTAACATGCTGTCACCTTCTTCTACACGTGGCCACAGCTGTGTTGCTTAGAAATGACTGTTTCCGGCAAAGATGTTGGGAAATGCGAGATGTCCAGCAGCTAAAATGGCGAGGAAACGCCTAACTTGGTGTAAAAATATTCTCTGGTTTTTGGAGTTCCAACTGCAACTAGAAACAGGAGTTTTTAAGACACTGGAGCCTTCCAAATCGAGAAAGAATGAATCGAGAAAGAAGAAGAAATCGAGAAATCGAGAAAGAAGAAGAAAATATCACCAAGTAAAGGTTGGTTGGATGTTGTCGTACTGTTGCACTGTATTGTCTATAAGAACAAGACAAAATCCTAAAGTTAAGATTGGTTGAATGTTGTTGTACTGTTGTACTACTGTATATTGTCTGTATGAAGAAGAAAATATCACCAAGTAAAGGTTGGTTGAATGTTGCTGTACTGTTGTCCTGTATTATCTATCTGCTTGAACTCAGAAGCAAGCTGAAGCTTTAGATTTGCCGCTGAGGTTGGAGCCTGCTTGGCTATTTCCAAGGCCTGCTTATACATTTTGGCGGTTTTCTCATGTGGACTGCTTTACTTTGGATGATTACATGTAAAATCAATCCTTATTTCAATTTTAAACAGGTACAAAACTAACTTTTTCAAAGTTATAAACTTCACATAAGCACACAGGATGGAATCACATGAAAGGTTGCAATTCAATAATAATGATTATAGTCAAAAGTGATGCCTATATTTATAATATTCTAGAGTAGAAAATCATCTCAAATTGAGATGAATGTTTCTCATGCCGGTTATTTTTCTCATTGACACTCCGAACTTTCAATCAAACCTGAAAAGTGAGTTCAAACTTTGGGCCATCTTCCATCCCCCAAAAAAATATATTTACATTCAGGCGTTCTTGCTGGCCGCACAGCCCTAAACAGCCTCTCTACCTTGTCCCTAATGAAAATGAAACATTTGTCCTCAGGCAGCTCTGAGGCTGCCCGTTAGCTTTAGCTAAAGACTGCAAACCCCGTGATAGATAGGTATGAAGGTGGGAGCTAACTTTAGCCCTTAATGGGTTGAAATATGCTAGCGCTGCTGCTTTCTCATGGCGGGGCCAAATTACCTCCCTCATGGCGATTTATCAAACACATTCAGAGCGCTGGTTGTCAGGGATAAATTGGCTCCTGCCTTGTAATGCCCTTGATAGATATTCTTCTAATGTTTCTTTATTATCCTCGTTTTATTTGGGCTGTCGCCTTAAATCAAAATGAATATCGCAAAACATTACAATATTGGTATTTATAGCTTACCCTTTCTCATATACATTATATTCTGTCATCAAATCATATTAGAGTGATCATTATTATTTTAGAAACCATTTTGTGGTGATTTTAGGGGTGACAACAGTATCTTTATTCCAATTTGAACTCTAACCCCTCATACGGGACATCTTCTGGTAAGACCAAATAATCATCAGCCACACAAATGAGAGAACATTTTAAAATCCAATTGAGGAACAAACCCATTGAAACATTTGAATATCTGGATTATTGAGCGGAAGTTGAGCTTGCCGTAGACTTGACGATTAATGGTTGTCTCGTTACGCAAGACCCACATATTATTTTGACCCCTTGACCTTTGGTTGAGGTCTACAGAATGCTTTTTGACTAGCCTAATAAAACATGATTAACCCTCCCAGCACTGCCTATCGCCTTTCTAGTGTCAAATATTCATAATGCACTTGGTTTTTATAAATGTCAGGTTCCCATAAACATTGAGTGTAACAAAACATTAGGACCATGTCCTCTTTCCATGACATAGACGGACCAGGTGAATCCAGGTTGACAGCTATGATCCTTTATTTATGTAACTTGTTAGATCCACTTCAATCAGTTAAAGAAGGATTTTTAAGCCTTGAGACAATGGATTGTGTATGTGTGCCATTCAGAGGGTGAATGGGCAAGACAACATTTTCAAAGTGCCTTTGAACGGGGTATTGCAGTAGATGCCAGGTGCACCGGTTTGAGTGTGTCAAGAACTGCAACGGTGCTGGGTTTTTTCACGCTCAACAATTTCCTGTGTGTATCAAGAATGGTCCACCACCCAAAGGACATCCAGCCATTTTGACACAACTGTGGGAATCATTGGAGTCAACATGGGCTAGCATCCCTGTGGAATGTTTTTGACACCTTGTAGAGTCCATTGAGGATGTTCTGATGGCAAAAGGAGGTGTAACTCAATATTAGGAAGGTATTCTTAATGTTTGTGCACTCAGTGTACATAATTGACTGGAGCTGTCAATTTCAATTAGGAACTGCCATTATGGTTGGTAGTAGCCTCATGAAAGCAACAGGAAAGTAATGCTCCCTCTATCTTTATAAAGTAAAGAAAGGTGGCGGTCAATGGAATCACCTTTTTTATACATAATGCAATGTCTTCCAAAAAAACACATTTATTATCTAATTTCATGCTCATCCTTTCTGCTCCAATGAATTACTAATGTTAATAATATTGTTTTATTTTCTCATATTTTCTCGCTGTTTGTTCTCTGTATATTTTCCTATTTAAAGTAGGCAATCTTATTTTGACAGCTATTTGTATGTAAAGTGAGTTAGCCGAGACCTGTGACTGGCATGGCTCCAGTTTTTTGCTATGTGCTGACGTAAGCTTTTCCCTTCCAGAACAGTCCGAGACATAATTCCAATGGATTAGCCTAGCCCCTTATTCCTATACCTTCTCCGGATTGAAATATTGTAAATAAGGAAGAAATTTCATTTTAATGCAGGGGATCACTCTTCATTTTTCTTATTTTTTTCTTAATATAATTCCTAGTTTTTAAGTATTCAATTCCACAAAGAAAAATGAAATTGCTTTCTCTCCACACCCAACTCTCTCTCTCACTTTTTCTCTATCCTTTCTCTCTCTCTTTTTCTCTCTCTCTTTTCTTTTTCTCTCTCTCTTTTTCTCTCTCTTTTTTCTCTCTCTCTCTCTCTCTCTCTCTTTCTCTCTCTCTTTTCATCCTGGTTATTTGTGGTTGTGTTGTCCCAAATGCAACGCTCGACTTGAATAGTGTTTAAGATGCATTTCTTTTCGAAACAAAACCCTTCTGACCATCAATTAACGCAACACAGGCCACAGTCTGAATCTATCAGCACAGGAGAAATAAGGCAGTGGAAATTATAGCATTTTCCATTCTATGTTTCTAACCTCAATGTAATAGGAAGAGACGAGATGATTATGCTTGTGTAGCTTGTGTTATCATGATGGGATCTGTTCTTGTTTCAACTGGTTTAGATTGTTCCCTGTTGCCTAAACCTCAACCCTCTCCATATCTCAACCATCTTCATGTCTCTACCTATGTACTGATCATTCTCCACCCTGCTTCTCAACCCTCTTCATATCTCAACCTATAGCTCCGTACTGATCATTCTCCACCCTGCTTCTCAACCCTCTTCATATCTCAACCTATAGCTCCGTACTGATCATTCTCCACCCTGCTTCTCAACCCTCTTCATATCTCAACCTATAGCTCCGTACTGATCATTTTCCACCCTGCGTCTAAACCCTCTTCATATCTCAACCATGTTCATATCTCAACCTATAGCTCCGTACTGATCATTCTCCACCCTGCTTCTCAACCCTCTTCATATCTCAACCTATAGCTCCGTACTGATCATTCTCCACCCTGCTTCTCAAACCTCTTCATATCTCAACCTATAGCTCCGTACTGATCATTCTCCACCCTGCTTCTCAACCCTCTTCATATCTCAACCTATAGCTATATACTGATCATTTTCCACCCTGCTTCTCAACCCTCTTCATATCTCAACCATGTTCATATCTCAACCTATAGCTCTGTACTGATCATTCTCCACCCTGCTTCTCAACCCTCTTCATATCTCAACCTATAGCTCCGTACTGATCATTCTCCACCCTGCTTCTCAAACCTCTTCATATCTCAACCTATAGCTATATACTGATCATTCTCCACCCTGCTTCTCAACCCTTTTCATATCTCAACCATGTTCATATCTCAACCTATAGCTCTGTACTGATCATTCTCCACCCTGCTTCTCAACCCTCTTCATATCTCAACCTATAGCTCCGTACTGATCATTCTCCACCCTGCTTCTCAACCCTCTTCATATCTCAACCTATAGCTCCGTACTGATCATTCTCCACCCTGCTTCTCAACCCTCTTCATATCTCAACCATGTTCATATCTCAACCTATAGCTCCGTACTGATCATTTTCTACCCTGCTTCTCAACCCTCTTCATATCTCAACCTATAGCTATGTACTGATCATTTTCCACCCTGCTTCTCAACCCTCTTCATATCTCAACCATGTTCATATCTCAACCTATAGCTCCGTACTGATCATTCTCCACCCTGCTTCTCAACCCTCTTCATATCTCAACCTATAGCTCTGTACTGATCATTCTCCACCCGGCTTCTCAACCCTCTTCATATGTCAACCTATAGCTATATACTGATCATTTTCCACCCTGCTTCTCAATCCTCTTCATATCTCAACCCTCTTCATATCTCAACCTATAGCTCTGTACTGATCATTCTCCACCCTGCTTCTCAACCCTCTTCATATGTCAACCTATAGCTCCGTACTGATCATTCTCCACCCTGCTTCTCAACCCTCTTCATATCTCAACCATGTTCATATCTCAACCTATAGCTCTGTACTGATCATTCTCCACCCTGCTTCTCAACCCTCTTCATATCTCAACCTATAGCTCCGTACTGATCATTCTCCACCCTGCTTCTCAACCCTCTTCATATCTCAACCTATAGCTCTGTACTGATCATTCTCCACCCTGCTTCTCAACCCTCTTCATATCTCAACCATGTTCATAGCTAACCTGTACTGATCATTCTCCACCCTGCTTCTCAACCCTCTTCATATCTCAACCTATAGCTCTGTACTGATCATTTTCCACCCTGCTTCTAAACCCTCTTCATATCTCAACCATGTTCATATCTCAACCTATAGCTCCGTACTGATCATTTTCCACCCTGCTTCTCAACCCTCTTCATATCTCAACCTATAGCTATGTACTGATCATTTTCCACCCTGCTTCTCAACCCTCTTCATATCTCAACCATGTTCATATCTCAACCTATAGCTCCGTACTGATCATTTTCCACCCTGCTTCTCAACCCTCTTCATATCTCAACCTATAGCTATGTACTGATCATTTTCCACCCTGCTTCTCAACCCTCTTCATATCTCAACCATGTTCATATCTCAACCTATAGCTCCGTACTGATCATTTTCCACCCTGCTTCTAAACCCTCTTCATATCTCAACCATGTTCATATCTCAACCTATAGCTCCGTACTGATCATTTTCCACCCTGCTTCTCAACCCTCTTCATATCTCAACCTATAGCTCCGTACTGATCATTTTCCACCCTGCGTCTAAACCCTCTTCATATCTCAACCATGTTCATATCTCAACCTATAGCTCCGTACTGATCATTTTCCACCCTGCTTCTCAACCCTCTTCATATCTCAACCGATAGCTATGTACTGATCATTTTCCACCCTGCTTCTCAACCCTCTTCATATCTCAACCATGTTCATATCTCAACCTATAGCTCCGTACTGATCATTTTCCACCCTGCTTCTAAACCCTCTTCATATCTCAACCATGTTCATATCTCAACCTATAGCTCCGTACTGATCATTTTCCACCCTGCTTCTCAACCCTCTTCATATCTCAACCTATAGCTCCGTACTGATCATTTTCCACCCTGCGTCTAAACCCTCTTCATATCTCAACCATGTTCATATCTCAACCTATAGCTCCGTACTGATCATTCTCCACCCTGCTTCTCAACCCTCTTCATATCTCAACCTATAGCTCCGTACTTATCATTCTCCACCCTGCTTCTCAAACCTCTTCATATCTCAACCTATAGCTCCGTACTGATCATTCTCCACCCTGCTTCTCAACCCTCTTCATATCTCAACCTATAGCTATATACTGATCATTTTCCACCCTGCTTCTCAACCCTCTTCATATCTCAACCATGTTCATATCTCAACCTATAGCTCTGTACTGATCATTCTCCACCCTGCTTCTCAACCCTCTTCATATCTCAACCTTTAGCTCCGTACTGATCATTCTCCACCCTGCTTCTCAAACCTCTTCATATCTCAACCTATAGCTATATACTGATCATTCTCCACCCTGCTTCTCAACCCTCTTCATATCTCAACCTATAGCTATATACTGATCATTTTCCACCCTGCTTCTCAACCCTCTTCATATCTCAACCATGTTCATATCTCAACCTATAGCTCTGTACTGATCATTCTCCACCCTGCTTCTCAACCCTCTTCATATCTCAACCTATAGCTCCGTACTGATCATTCTCCACCCTGCTTCTCAACCCTCTTCATATCTCAACCTATAGCTCCGTACTGATCATTCTCCACCCTGCTTCTCAACCCTCTTCATATCTCAACCATGTTCATATCTCAACCTATAGCTCCGTACTGATCATTTTCTACCCTGCTTCTCAACCCTCTTCATATCTCAACCTATAGCTATGTACTGATCATTTTCCACCCTGCTTCTCAACCCTCTTCATATCTCAACCATGTTCATATCTCAACCTATAGCTCCGTACTGATCATTCTCCACCCTGCTTCTCAATCCTCTTCATATCTCAACCTATAGCTCTGTACTGATCATTCTCCACCCTGCTTCTCAACCCTCTTCATATGTCAACCTATAGCTATATACTGATCATTTTCCACCCTGCTTCTCAATCCTCTTCATATCTCAACCCTCTTCATATCTCAACCTATAGCTCTGTACTGATCATTCTCCACCCTGCTTCTCAACCCTCTTCATATGTCAACCTATAGCTCCGTACTGATCATTCTCCACCCTGCTTCTCAACCCTCTTCATATCTCAACCATGTTCATATCTCAACCTATAGCTCTGTACTGATCATTCTCCACCCTGCTTCTCAACCCTCTTCATATCTCAACCTATAGCTCCGTACTGATCATTCTCCACCCTGCTTCTCAACCCTCTTCATATCTCAACCTATAACTATATACTGATCATTTTCCACCCTGCTTCTCAACCCTCTTCATATCTCAACCATGTTCATATCTCAACCTATAGCTCTGTACTGATCATTCTCCACCCTGCTTCTCAACCCTCTTCATATCTCAACCTATAGCTCTGTACTGATCATTCTCCACCCTGCTTCTCAACCCTCTTCATATCTCAACCTATAGCTCCGTACTGATCATTCTCCACCCTGCTTCTCAACCCTCTTCATATCTCAACCTATAGCTCTGTACTGATCATTTTCCACCCTGCTTCTAAACCCTCTTCATATCTCAACCATGTTCATATCTCAACCTATAGCTCTGTACTGATCATTTTCCACCCTGCTTCTCAACCCTCTTCATATCTCAACCTATAGCTATGTACTGATCATTTTCCACCCTGCTTCTCAACCCTCTTCATATCTCAACCATGTTCATATCTCAACCTATAGCTCCGTACTGATCATTTTCCACCCTGCTTCTCAACCCTCTTCATATCTCAACCTATAGCTATGTACTGATCATTTTCCACCCTGCTTCTCAACCCTCTTCATATCTCAACCATGTTCATATCTCAACCTATAGCTCCGTACTGATCATTTTCCACCCTGCTTCTAAACCCTCTTCATATCTCAACCATGTTCATATCTCAACCTATAGCTCCGTACTGATCATTTTCCACCCTGCTTCTCAACCCTCTTCATATCTCAACCTATAGCTATGTACTGATCATTCTCCACCCTGCTTCTCAACCCTCTTCATATCTCAACCATGTTCATATCTCAACCTATAGCACCGTACTGATCATTCTCCACCCTGCTTCTCAACCCTCTTCATATCTCAACCTATAGCTCCGTACTGATCATTCTCCACCCTGCTTCTCAACCCTCTTCATATCTCAACCTATAGCTCCGTACTGATCATTCTCCACCCTGCTTCTCAACCCTCTTCATATCTCAACCTATAGCTCCGTACTGATCATTCTCCACCCTGCTTCTCAACCCTCTTCATATCTCAACCTATAGCTCCGTACTGATCATTCTCCACCCTGCTTCTCAACCCTCTTCATATCTCAACCATGTTCATATCTCAACCTATAGCTCCGTACTGATCATTTTCCACCCTGCTTCTCAAATCCTCTTCATATCTCAACCTATAGCTATGTACTGATCATTTTCCACCCTGCTTCTCAATCCTCTTCATATCTCAACCATGTTCATATCTCAACCTATAGCTCAGTACTGATCATTTTCCACCCTGCTTCTCAACCTTCTTCATATCTCAACCTATAGCTATATACTGATCATTTTCAAACCTGCTTCTCAATCCTCTTCATATCTCAACCATGTTCATATCTCAACCTATAGCTATGTACTGATCATTTTCCACCCTGCTTCTCAATCCTCTTCATATCTCAACCATGTTCATATCTCAACCTATAGCTCAGTACTGATCATTCTCCACCCTGCTTCTCAACCCTCTTCATATGTCAACCTATAGCTATATACTGATCATTTTCCACCCTGCTTCTCAACCCTCTTCATATCTCAACCATGTTCATATCTCAACCAATAGCTCTGTACTGATCATTCTCCACCCTGCTTCTCAACCCTCTTCATATCTCAACCATGTTCATATCTCAACCAATAGCTCCGTACTGATCATTCTCCACCCTGCTTCTAAACCCTCTTCATATCTCAACCATGTTCATATCTCAACCTATAGCTCCGTACTGATCATTTTCCACCCTGCTTCTCAACCCTCTTCATATCTCAACCATGTTCATATCTCAACCTATAGCTCAGTACTGATAATTTTCAACCCTGCTTCTCAACCCTCTTCATATATCAACCTATAGCTATGTACTGATCATTTTCCACCCTGCTTCTCAACCCTCTTCATATCTCAACCTATAGCTATATACTGATCATTTTCCACCCTGCTTCTCAATCCTCTTCATATCTCAACCCTCTTCATATCTCAACCTATAGCTCTGTACTGATCATTCTCCACCCTGCTTCTCAACCCTCTTCATATGTCAACCTATAGCTCCGTACTGATCATTCTCCACCCTGCTTCTCAACCCTCTTCATATCTCAACCATGTTCATATCTCAACCTATAGCTCTGTACTGATCATTCTCCACCCTGCTTCTCAACCCTCTTCATATCTCAACCTATAGCTCCGTACTGATCATTCTCCACCCTGCTTCTCAACCCTCTTCATATCTCAACCTATAACTATATACTGATCATTTTCCACCCTGCTTCTCAACCCTCTTCATATCTCAACCATGTTCATATCTCAACCTATAGCTCTGTACTGATCATTCTCCACCCTGCTTCTCAACCCTCTTCATATCTCAACCTATAGCTCTGTACTGATCATTCTCCACCCTGCTTCTCAACCCTCTTCATATCTCAACCTATAGCTCCGTACTGATCATTCTCCACCCTGCTTCTCAACCCTCTTCATATCTCAACCTATAGCTCTGTACTGATCATTTTCCACCCTGCTTCTCAACCCTCTTCATATCTCAACCATGTTCATATCTCAACCTATAGCTCTGTACCGATCATTTTCCACCCTGCTTCTCAACCCTCTTCATATCTCAACCTATAGCTATGTACTGATCATTTTCCACCCTGCTTCTCAACCCTCTTCATATCTCAACCATGTTCATATCTCAACCTATAGCTCCGTACTGATCATTTTCCACCCTGCTTCTAAACCCTCTTCATATCTCAACCATGTTCATATCTCAACCTATAGCTCCGTACTGATCATTTTCCACCCTGCTTCTCAACCCTCTTCATATCTCAACCTATAGCTATGTACTGATCATTCTCCACCCTGCTTCTCAACCCTCTTCATATCTCAACCATGTTCATATCTCAACCTATAGCTCCGTACTGATCATTTTCCACCCTGCTTCTCAACCCTCTTCATATCTCAACCTATAGCTCCGTACTGATCATTCTCCACCCTGCTTCTCAACCCTCTTCATATCTCAACCTATAGCTCCGTACTGATCATTCTCCACCCTGCTTCTCAACCCTCTTCATATCTCAACCTATAGCTCCGTACTGATCATTCTCCACCCTGCTTCTCAACCCTCTTCATATCTCAACCTATAGCTCCGTACTGATCATTCTCCACCCTGCTTCTCAACCCTCTTCATATCTCAACCATGTTCATATCTCAACCTATAGCTCCGTACTGATCATTTTCCACCCTGCTTCTCAAATCCTCTTCATATCTCAACCTATAGCTATGTACTGATCATTTTCCACCCTGCTTCTCAATCCTCTTCATATCTCAACCATGTTCATATCTCAACCTATAGCTCAGTACTGATCATTTTCCACCCTGCTTCTCAAATCCTTCTTCATATCTCAACCTATAGCTATATACTGATCATTTTCAAACCTGCTTCTCAATCCTCTTCATATCTCAACCATGTTCATATCTCAACCTATAGCTATGTACTGATCATTTTCCACCCTGCTTCTCAATCCTCTTCATATCTCAACCATGTTCATATCTCAACCTATAGCTCAGTACTGATCATTCTCCACCCTGCTTCTCAACCCTCTTCATATGTCAACCTATAGCTATATACTGATCATTTTCCACCCTGCTTCTCAACCCTCTTCATATCTCAACCATGTTCATATCTCAACCAATAGCTCTGTACTGATCATTCTCCACCCTGCTTCTCAACCCTCTTCATATCTCAACCATGTTCATATCTCAACCAATAGCTCCGTACTGATCATTCTCCACCCTGCTTCTAAACCCTCTTCATATCTCAACCATGTTCATATCTCAACCTATAGCTCCGTACTGATCATTTTCCACCCTGCTTCTCAACCCTCTTCATATCTCAACCATGTTCATATCTCAACCTATAGCTCAGTACTGATAATTTTCAACCCTGCTTCTCAACCCTCTTCATATCTCAACCTATAGCTATGTACTGATCATTTTCCACCCTGCTTCTCAACCCTCTTCATATCTCAACCTATAGCTATGTACTGATCATTTTCCACCCTGCTTCTCAACCCTCTTCATATCTCAACCATGTTCATATCTCAACCTATAGCTCAGTACTGATAATTTTCAACCCTGCTTCTCAACCCTCTTCATATCTCAACCTATAGCTCAGTACTGATAATTTTCAACCCTGCTTCTCAACCCTCTTCATATCTCAACCTATAGCTATGTACTGATCATTTTCCACCCTGCTTCTCAACCCTCTTCATATCTCAACCATGTTCATATCTCAACCTATAGCTCCGTACTGATCATTCTCCACCCTGCTTCTCAACCCTCTTCATATCTCAACCTATAGCTCCGTACTGATCATTTCCCACCACCACCCTGTTGCCAATCATTGTCAATCTAAACAGCAATTACTAAAACTAGTCTAAAGTAAAAACTGTAACTCGGCAACTCAGGTGCAGTCACTGTCTTCTTGGTAAGCATCTCCAGTCTAGATTTGGCCTTGTGTTTTAGGTCATTTTCCTGATGATATGTGAATTAATTTCTCAGTGTCTGCTGGAAGCAGACTGAACCAGGTTTTCCTCTAGGATTTTTCCTGTGCTTATCAACATTCAGATAATTTTTTATACTGAAAAACTCCCCAGTCATTAACTTCTTGCAACTATAGGGGGTGCTGTTCCGCATTAGCATATTTGGGTCTCCAAATTAAACTGCCTCGTGCTAAATTCTTGATCGTACAATATGCATATTATTGTTATTATTGGATAGAAAACACCTTCTAGTTTCTATAGAAGTTGGAATTTTGTCTCTGAGTGGTACAGAACAATATCTACAGCACTTTTCATGACAGGGTTCAGATTTCAGAAATTTTTACCCCTGATCTGGAGTCTGTTTTTAAGGCGACAGTGAATGCTATGAAGAAACCGACACTGCCTACGTCTTCCTCTGGGTGTCTGTACGTCATCACGTTTTGAATGGAGTCTATTGCACAATCCCAGCCATTATAAAACCACAAAATGTATAGGGACCGCCCTTTCTCGTCGCGCGCCTGAAGCGTGAAGGACATCGGACTTGCCTCATTCCAAATCCTTGTCTAACCAGCAATATTTCTCCGGTCATGTTTTCAGTCGTTATAGTTGTTAAAAACATCATAATGTAGTTAATTTGAACCGTTTTATAGCAATTTATATCCGTTTAGTGCGATTTTGAGGAATTTCTTTGTTGTGCACTCTGAAACTTTGGACACGTTTTGGGGTCCCGTTCGATCGTTAGTGGATATTTCGAAGGACAGAGGACATCTATCGACCAAAAGACGTTTATAACATAGAAATGATACATTGCCCAAGAATATGATGGAAGAACAGCTCAAAGTAAGCAATATTTAATATGATAAATTGTTGTTCTGTCGAAATATTTTAAACGCATATTTCGCCATTTTGTTTGGTATAGCTTCACTTGGCGAACCCTGTATTGAAAAGTAAGGATAATTTTAAAAATGTAAATCAGCGGTTGCATTAAGAACTAATTTGTCTTTCGATTCCTGTCAACCCTGTATTTTTTAGTCAAGTATATGATTAGCTTTCAATTAAACTAGATCACTCTGATAGATGACGTCAGACATATTGAGGCTTGATTTCCTAGTATTTTTATTGTGTAACCACGGTTTTGTATGGCTAAATATGCACCTTTTCGAACAAACTGTATATGTATGTTGTAAAATGATGTTACAGGAGTGTCATCGGAAGAATTCTGAGAAGGTTAGTGAAAAAATTAATATATTTTGGCGGTGATTACTTTATAGCGCTCTTTGGCTGGAATCGATGCTCTGGTAACGTTTGCACATGTGGTATGCTAACTTATCGATTTATTGTGTTTTCGCTGAAAAACGCTTAGAAAATCTGAAATATGGTCTGAAATCACAAGAACTGGGTCTTTCCATTGCTATGCTTTGTCTATTTTTATGAAATGTTTTATGATGAGTAAATTGGTCATACACGTTGCTCTATCTAGTAATTCTAGTCGATTTGTGATGGTCGGTGCAATTGTAAACTGTGATTTCTACCTGAAATATGCACTTTTTTCTAACAAAAACTATCCTATACCATGAATATGTTATCAGACTGTCATCTGATGTTTTTTTTTATAGGTTATTGGCTATCAATATCTTAGTTGAGCCGAATTGGTGATAGCACCTGAAGGAGTAAGAAACTGATGGAGTTAGAATAGTGGTGTATTTTGCTAACGTGTTTAGCTAATAGATTTACATATTTTGTCTTCCCTGTAAAACATTTTAAAAATCTGAAATGGTGGCTTTATTCACAAGATCTGTATCTTTCATCTGGTGTCTTGGACTTGTGATTTAATGATATTTAGACGCTACTATCTACTTGTGAAGCTATGCTAGCTATGCTAATCAGTGTGTGGGGGGGGTGGGGGGTGATCCCGGACCCGGGGTAGAGGCTCGTGAAAGGTTAAGGATTATAAGCATACCCATAACATGATGCAGCTTCCGCAATGCTTGAAAATATGGATCGTGGTAGTCAGTAGTGTGTTGTATTCGATTTACCCAAACATAACACTTTTTATTCAGGACAAAAAGGGAATTGATTTGTCACATTTTTTTCAGTATAACTCTAGTGGCTTGTTGCAAAAAGGATTAATGTTTCGGAATATTTTTATTCTGTACAGGATTCCTTCTTTTCACTCTGTGAATTAGGTTAGTATTGCGGAGTAACTACAATGTTGTCAATCCATCCATCAGTTTTCTCCCAACGCAGGCATTCAACTCTGTAACTCTTTTAAAGTCACCAATGGCCTCATGGTGAAATCCCTGAGTGGTTTCCTTCTTCTTTGGCAACTGAATTAGGAACGACGCCTGTATCTTTGTGGTGGCTGGGTGTATTGATACAAGATCCAAGTGTAATTATCAATAGGTGTCTTTCTTTGTGAAGCATTGGAAAGCCTCCCTGGTCTTTGTGGTTGAATCTGTGTTTGAAATTCACTGCTCGACTGAGGGACCTTACAGATAGCTTCATGTGTGGTGTACAGAGATGAGGTAGTCATTAAAAAATCATGTTAAACACTAGTATTGCACACAGAGCGAGTCCAATGAAGTCGCTATGTGACTTGTTAAGTACATTTTTACTCCTGAACTTATTTAGAACTTATTTAAAACATTTCCGCTTGAAATGTTATATTAATTTGTAAAAATGTTGAAAAACATAATTCCCTTCTGACCTTCCGACTTATTGTGTGTAGGCCAGTGACAAGAACATCTAAAGGTTATCTATTTGAAATTCAGGCTATAACTCAACAAAATGTGCAAAAAGTAAAGGGGTGTGAATACTTTCTGAAGGCACTGTATGTTGTGCCTACATTTTTCTTCCACTTTGTCACATACTGAAACGAATGACTGATGATTGGAAAAAAATAATTGAGGATAAGAAGATTGTGGGGACTGTTTGGTTGAACTTCAGTGCAGCTTTTGACGTTATCGATGTCCTCATACAAAATTTGGAACATAAATACAATGGTTCATTGGATCAGTCTAAAACGTTGCGCATACACTGCTGTCATCTAGTGGCCAGAATCTAAATTGCACCTGTGCTGGAATAATATATGATGGCCTTGCTCTTGCTTTCAAAGATGATGGTACAAAAAAATTGGAGGTTGGTTTTTCTTTGTATTATCTTTTACTAGATCTAATGTGTTATTTTCTCCTACATTCCTTTCACATTTCCACAAACTTCAAAGTGTTTCCTTTCAAATGGTACAAATAAAATGCATATCCTTGCTTCAGTGCCTGAGCTACAGGCAGTTAGATTTGGGTATGTCATTTTAGACAAAAATTTAAAAAAGGTTCCGATCCTTAAAATGTTAACAAAGCTAATCTGAGAACAAGGCTACCTAAATTCTATCAGCATATCGATTGCAGTGCTCGAGCGAGTAACACACTCGACCACTGCTACTCTAACTTCCGCGATGCATACAAGGCCCTCCCCCGCCCTCCTTTCGGCAAATCTGACCATGACTCCATCTTGCTGCTTCCCTCCTATAGGCAGAAACTAAAACAGGAAGCGCCCGTGCTTAGGTCTAGCCAACGCTGGTCTGACCAGTCAGATTCAACGCTTCAAGATTGCTTCGATCACGTGAATTGTGATATGTTCTGGTTAGCCTCAGACAGTAACATTGACGTATACGCTGACTCAGTGAGCGAGTTTATATGGAAGTGTATAGGACATGTTGTACCCACTGTGACCATTAAAACCTTCCCTATCCAGAAACCCTGGATTGATGGCAGCATTCGCGTAAAACTGAAAGCACGTACCACCACATTTAATCATGGCAAGGCGACTGGAAACATGACCGAAAATAAACAGTGTAGTAATTTCCTCCACAAGGCAATGAAACAAGCAAAGCGTCATTATAGAGACAAAGTGGAGTCGCAATTCAAAGCCTCAAACACGAGATGTGGCAGGGTCTTGCTCCCAGATAAATTAAACAAATAAAAATGTGCGTGCTTTAAAGGACAATACAGTGCCACCGACACGGCCTGCTACCAAAGACTGTGGGATCTCCTTCTCCGTGGCCGACGTGAGTAAAACATTTAAACGTGTTAACTCTCGCAAGGCTGCCGGCCCAGACGGCATCCCTAGCTGTGTCCTCAGAGCATCTACAGACCAGCTGGCTGGTGTGTTTACTTATCCTTATCCCAGTCTGCTGTCTCCACAATCTTCAAGATAGCTACCATTGTTCCTGTTCCCAAGAAAGCTAAGGTATCTTAACTAAATGGCTATCATCATTAAGTGCTTTGAGAGCCTATCACCTCCAACCTACCTGTTACCCATCCACACCAATTTGCATACCTCCCCAAAGGTCCACAGACGATGCAATCGCCATCACACTGCAAACTGCCCTATCCCATCTGGACAAGAGGAATACCTATGTAAGAATGTTGTTCATTGACTATAGCTCAGTATTCAACACCATAGTATCCTCAAAACTCATCATTAAGCTTGAGACGCTGGGCCTCGACCTCGCCATGGTGTTGAAGGTAGGAAACAACATCTCCACTCCGCTGATTGTCAACACTGGGGCCCCACAAGGGTGCGTTCTCAGCCCTCTCCTGTACTCCCTGTTCACCCACTACTGCATGGCCATGCACGTCTCCAACTCAATCATCAAGTTTGCAGACGACACTACAGTGGTAGGCTTGGTTACTAACACCGACGAGACAGCCTACAGGGAGGAGGTGAGGGCCCTCGGAGTGTGGTGTCAGGAAAATAACCTCTCACTCAATGTCAGTAAAACAAAAGAGATGAACGTGGACTTCAGGAAACAGCAAAGGGAGCACCCACCCATTCACATCGACGGGACAGCAGTGGAGAAGGTGGAAAGTTGTAAGTTCCTCTGTGTACATATCACCTACAATCTGAAATGGTCCATGCACACAGACAGTGTGGTGAAGAAGGCGCAACAGCGCATCTTCAACCTCAGGAGGCTGAAACAAATGTTGCTTGTCACCGAAAACCCTCACTAACTTTTACAGCTGCACAATTGAGAGCATCCTGTCGGGCTGTATCACCGCCTGGTACTGCAACTGCACCGCCCACAACCGCAGGGCTCTCCAGAGGGTGGTGCGGTCTGCACAACACATCACCGGGGGCAAACTACCTGCCCTCCAGGACACCTACAACACACGATGTCACAGGAAGGCACAAAAGATAATCAAGGACAATAACCACCCGAGCCACTACCTGTTCACCCGGCTTCCTTCCAGAAGGCGAGGTCAGTACAGGTGCATCAGTGCTGGGGCAGAGAGATTGAAAAACATCTTCTATCTTAAGGCCATCAGATTGTTAAACAGCCACAACTACCACATAGAGGCAGCTGCCTAACTACAGACTTGATATCATTGGCCACTTTAATAAACGGACACTAGCCACTTTAAGAATGTTTACATATCTCGCATCTGTATGCTTCACTATGTATTATTTACTATCTATTGCATCTTATCCGCTCTGTCACTGCTCATCCATCTATGTTATACTTATATATTCTCATCCTATCCCTTTACTCGAGTGTGTGTATTTGTCACGGCCGATGCTGGAAGAAGACCAAGGTGCAGTGTCGTGAGCGTACATTTATTTTTATTTGAAATGAATGTCACCAACAAAACAAGGAAACGACCGTGAAGCTTAACTTGGGCAATAGTGCCACTAACAAAGATAACTACCCACACTGAAAGGAGGGAAAAAGGGCTACCTAAGCATGGTTCCCAATCACAGACAACGATAGACAGCTGTCCCTGATTGAGAACCATACCCGACCAAAACATAGAAATAAAGAAACATAGAAAACAAAACATAGAATGCCCACCCCAAATCACACCCTGACCAAACCAAATAGAGACATAAAAAGGCTCTCTAAGGTCAGGGCGTGATAAGTATTAGGTTTTGTTGTGGAATTGTTAGATATTACCTGTTAGATTCTGCTGCACTGTCGTATCTAGAAACATAAGCATTTCGCTACATTTGCAACAACATCTGCTAACCATTTGTATGTGACCAATAACATTTGATTTGATTTGAAATTCATATCCACTTGGAACCTCTCTTGTGCTATTACCATCGCTCCCCTATTGTAGGATGGGCAGGTCAACAATGCAAACATGTTACACAGTATCGTGAATATTTTAAGATATGCATTTTCTGACTTAAATGCTAGTTTTGAGGTATTTGCTTATGTGTGTATGTAGTGCGGGCTACTATCTTCTGCTTCATAGTCAGGTTGATCTAATTTCCTTCCTAGGCTGCCCTTTGGGAAGCCAAAGATTAGATCCATCTGTGAACATTGAACACATTAAGGGGAGAGAAACAGATGGGAATTATTCTCAAGTTCAAAAAGCCTGCTAGAGTGGAGAGGAAAGTCAAAACAAGAGACGAGGGAGAAAAAAAGATAGTCCGAAAACTATCAGTGAGATCATGTGATCTCTACACCTTCAATTTCATCAAGACCCATTCATATTCCCGTGACACAAACAAGAAACGAGTCTTTCCTATTAGATCAGGAGGTTAAAATGAAATTTAGCAGCACTAATAACCGCATGAGGTTTCTTCAGTGTCTGACTGTCTATCAATTATTCAGGATTGAAAAATAGTGCATTAAATGAATACAAGGGATGTGTACTGTATAATGCATCTTGAGAAATATAAGATATCTGAATAGGCCTAGATCTGGAAACAAATCACTCGTGATCCAGCTTCTGTAGATGCTCTACAGACTCTCTATAGATTGTTGGTATAATTTCAACTATTTACGAAGCCTAACCCTTATTCTAACCCTAACTATAACCTTAGCCAGCAGCTGCTTATCAACCGATAGTTTGTTGATAGTATGACCATTTGTCGACCATCTACAGATAGACTATCCAATTAAATTAGATTCAGTGATTCACTAAAGGGAGTTTTAACTAGTTAACAACTAATGAACGTTTATCAAACGTGTTCATCAAGACACCTTGTTTCATCAAGAGGTTTGTCTTCGCTTGAAAGCGTGCACAGTTGTCCTTCAGGTCACCACCTGTTTTCTTGTCATGTGCTCTAACGTTCATCTTGATCCATACTTAACATTAGGTCTTTGCCACTATCTATATTGTATATGCAGTTTTCTAGGCCCCTACCCCCAGAAAAACACTGCTCTCGTGCCCTGAACAGGCCCCTACCCCCAGAAAAACACTGCTCTCGTGCTCTGACCATCCCCTACCCCCAGAAAAACACTGCTCTCGTGCCCTGAACAGGCCCCTACCCCCAGAAAAACACTGCTCTCGTGACCTGAACAGGCCCCTACCCCCAGAAAAACACTGCTCTCGTACCCTGAACAGGCCCCTACCCCCAGAAAAACACTGCTCTCGTGCTCTGACCATCCCCTACCCCCAGAAAAACACTGCTCTCGTGCCCTGAACAGGCCCCTACCCCCAGAAAAACACTGCTCTCGTGCCCTGAACAGGCCCCTACCCCCAGAAAAACACTGCTCTCGTGCTCTGACCATCCCCTAACCCCAGAAAAACACTGCTCTCATGCCCTGAACAGGCCCCTACCCCCAGAAAAACACTGCTCCCGTGCCCTGAACAGGCCCCTACCCCCAGAAAAACACTGCTCCCGTGCCCTGACCATCCCCTACCCCCAGAAAAACACTGAATGTGCCAGTCATCCTGCAAACCGCATCAAAATAATACTCCTTCATTAAAATTTCATAAGGCTTTTCTCAAAGCTTTTTATTCATTTTCCTATATAATTTTGGGACCAGTGAAAACATGCCAAACAACGCTGTATTATTCCCCTAACATGCATTCAGTGTGTCATATCAATAATACATGTGGTTTCGGTCTATTAATGCATGGAGTTTGGTTGTCCTGAAAGTACGCTGAGTGTTTAAGTTTGGGACATGGATGGGAGTTAAAGGACATAGTGGAGCTATTATAGAAGCTAGGATATTAGGGAATAGGTGCTGGTCATGGTGTAATAGCCCATATAGAGCCTCTCTCCAGCCTCTCTCCAGCCTCTCTGCAGTCTCTCTCCAGTCTCTCTCCAGGCAATCTCCAGGCAATCTCCATCCTCTCTCCAGCAAAATCTCCATCCTCTCTCCAGCCTCTGTCCAGTCTCTCTCCAGCCCCCCTCCAGCCAATCTCCAGCCTCTCTCCATCCTCTCTCCAGCCTCTCTCCAGTCTCTCTCAAGCCAATCTCCAGCCAAACTCTAGCAATCTCCAGCCTCTCTCCAGCCAATCTCCAGCCTTTATCCAGCCAATCTCCAGTCTCTCTCCAGCCAATCTCTGGCCTCTGTTCGTTCTCTCTCCAGCCAATCTCCAGCCTCTCCAACCAATCTCCAGCCTCTCTCCAGCCAATCTCCAGCCTCTCTCCAGCCTCTCTCCAGCCAATCTCTACCAATCTCCAGCCTCTCTCCAGCCAATCTCCAGTCTCTCTCCAGCCTCTCTCCAGCCAATCCCAATCTCCAGCCAATCTCTGGCCAATCTCCAGCCAATCTCCAGCCAATCTCCAGCCAATCTCTATTCTCTCTCCAGCCTCTCTCCAGTCTCTCTCCAGCCTCTCTCCAGCCTCTCTAGCCAATCTCTACCAACCTTCAGCCTCTCTCCAGCCAATCTCCAGTCTCTCTCCAGTCTCTCTCCAGCCTCTCTCCAGCCTCTCTCCAGCCAATCTCCAGCCAATCCAAATCTCCAGCCTCTCTCCAGCCTCTCTCCAGCCTCTCTCCAGCCAATCTCCAGCCAATCCAAATCTCCAGCCTCTCTCCAGCCAATCTCCAGCCAATCCCAATCTCCAGCCTCTCTCCAGCTTCTCTCCAGTCTCTCTCCTGTCAATCTCAAGCCAATCTCCTGCAAATTTCCGGTCTCTCTCCACCCTCTCTCCAGCCAATCCCAATCTCCAGCCTCTCTCCAGTCTCTCTCCAGCCTCTCTCCTGCCAATCTCCAGCCAATCTCCAGCCAATCTCCAGCCTCTCTTCAGCCTCTCTCTAGCCTCTCTCCAGCCAATCTCCAGCCAACCTCCAGTCTCTCTCCAGCCAATCTCCAGTCTTTATCCAGCCTCTCTCCAGCATCATTCCAGCCAATCTCCAGCCAATCTCCATCCTCTCTCCAGCCTCTTTCCAGCCTCTATCCAGCCAATCTCCATCCTCTCTCCAGCCAATCTCCAGTCTCTCTCCAGTCTCTCAACCAGCCTCTTTCCAGCCGATCCCCAGCCAATCCCCAGGCAATCTCCATCCTCTCTCCAGCCAGTCTCCAGCCTCTCTCCAGCCTCTTTCTAGCCAATCTCCAGCCAATCTCCAGCCCCTCTCCCGCCTCTCTCCAGCCCCTCTCCATTCTCTCTCCAGCCTCTCTTCAGTCCTAATGCCCTGATATTGCCCTCTCTGCCCTGGAGGTCACATAGATGATCAGAGAGACGGGATAAACAGTTTTTCTTCCCAGTCATTTATAATATAGGAAATGTTTCTGAATGTAAAATTTATTGAGAGATGCTGAAATAACGCTATTGCAGGGAGTGAGGGAATAATTATAGCAGGTGTGTGTATAGTATGTGGTTGGAGGGAGAGACCTGGAGGGTAGGGGGAAGGAGTGAGAGAGCTCCCCCAGGGTAAGAGCCTGAACATGGGGGGGAAAGCATGCAGGCACCCAGGGGCTGGTCCTCAATTCTCTGCTGCTGAGGAAGCGTTCTGCTGTGATGCTGTTCACGCTCCAATGTTTTATTTATTAGGGTGCAGAGCAAATTATGTGTTTAATTCGACAACAACAGCAGAAATCTCAGAGCTCAGAAGAAGCCACAGCAAGGGTAACTTTATTGTTGTGAAAATGATGTGGCGGAAAAATATCTCAGTGATGTATTTTCCTCAATTAGCAGGAAATAGCACGGTGACGATGCCCTGGCATAACCTCTGACAGTGAAACGAGGAAATAAAATGACTTTCCAGGAAATACAATGGCCTCAATGTGTCACTCACGGCAATAACCAACACATCGAATTAGATTTGTGTGTGATTTGTGTGTAATTAAATATTAAGATTGAATTTGCATCAGAATTTTTTTCTCCTTTCATAGCAATTATTCACACTGAGGGTAATCCCATTTGAATGTGAATAGAGACCTAATTAAAATATGCAGCATTTATTTTCTACCCTATCAGCTGTTTTATCAACTTCCTGTTTGATTGTGACAGAGTATATAATCGGCCTCATGACACAGAGGCATTCTTTTAATTTTTTAGATTAAACGCAATAAGTAAATCCATTATCCCACTATCAAACATTATGGAGGGGAAAACCAGATGATTCGATCCATAACGGGGTAGTTTCGAAGATAGGCACGATTATGCTTCCATTGATCATAAACATATATACGAAGACGAAAGACGCCTGACTGCTACGCCATCTTTGATTTGATAATTGGACCTAGGAGTTAAAAGAAAGAAAATCAATTTATAATCAGAGATTTTTCAGACCTCTTTCATTGTGTTTTACAGGTCGTTTAGTGTCGCGTGGGGTTAAGTGATGTCATGCAGTGAACCCAGAAAATGGTCAGTTTGTCACTTCTAAATCTTCCCTTGGGTAATATGTTTTATACATTACCAACAAGCATCTCTCTCTCTCTCTCACTCTCTCTGATAAATCCTTTCCATTCTTTCAAGGTGTTTCACCCTCCCTTTTTTCCTTCCTTCCTTCCTGCCTGCCTTCCTTCCTTCCTTCCTTCCTTCCTTCCTTCCTTCCTTTCTTCCATTCATTTTATCTATTCAAATCAGAGCCATTGTATGATTAAATTAATTCTGCTCCAATCTTCCCCTTGTTCATATTGCAATGCCCGTTTAAAGCACGTTTATTCATCTACCAAAATATCCCTTCATGATAATATTCGTCTAATTAAAAAAGACAAAGGATGGCCTCTAATTATTGCTTTATGATCAAACAAGACATTTGGACTAAATAGGATATTCTGTTTCAATGGTCCCTTTTCATATGGGAATCATTTTCACTATGGGAGAGAAGAGGACATAATCGAGTTTGATGAATTGATTAATCATGAATGTTCTCTCTCTCTCTCACTCTCTCACTCTCTCACTCTCTCACTCACATATATATATATACACAAAAATGATCAATGGAAATCAAATTTATCAACCCATGGAGGTCTGGATTTGGAGTCACACTCAAAATTAAAGTGGAAAACCACACTACAGGCTGATCCAACTTTGATGTAATGTCCTTAAAACAAGTAAAAATGAGGCTCAGTAGTGTGTGTGGCCTCCACGTGCCTGTATGACCTCCCTACAACTCCTGGGCATGCTCCTGATGAGGTGGCGGATGGTCTCCTGAGGGATCTCCTCCCAGACCTGGACTAAAGCATCCGCCAACTCCTGGACAGTCTGTGGTGCGTTGGTGGATGGAGCGAGACATGATGTCCCAGATGTGCTCAATTGGATTTAGGTCTGGGGAACGGGCGGGCCAGTCCATAGCATCAATGCCTTCCTCTTGCAGGAACTGCTGACACACTCCAGCCACATGAGGTCTAGCATTGTCTTGCATTAGGAGGAACCCAGGGCCAACCGCACCAGCAAATGGTCTCACAAGGTGTCTGAGGATCTCATCTCGGTACCTAATGGCAGTCAGGCTACCTCTGGCAGGCACATGGAGGGCTGTGCGGCCCCCAAAGAAATGCCACCCCACACCATGACTGACCCACCGCCAAACCGGTCATGCTGGAGGATGTTGCAGGCAGCAGAACGTTCTCCACAGTGTCTCCAGACTCTGTCACGTCTGTCACATGTGCTCAGTGTGAACCTGCTTTCATCTGTGAAGAGCACAGGGCGCCAGTGGTGAATTTGCCAATCTTGGTGTTCTCTGGCAAATGCCAAACGTCCTGCACGGTGTTGGGCTGTAAGCACAACCCCCACCTGTGGACGTCGGGCTACCTCCGCCTTACCTCCGCCTTGTTGCCCTCCTACGGCCTCCTCCACGTCTCCTGATGTACTGGCCTGTCTCCCGGTAGCGCCTCCATGCTCTGGACACTACACTGACAGACACAGCAAATGTTCTTGCCACAGCTCGCATTGATGTGCCATCCTGGATGAGCTGCACTACCTGAGCCACTTGTGTGGGTTGTAGACTCCGTCTCATGCTAACACTAGAGTGAAAGCACCGCCAGCATTCAAAAGTGACCAAAACATCAGCCAGGAAGCATAGGAACTGAGAAGTGGTCTGTGGTCACCACCTGCAGAACCACTCCTTTATTGGGGGTGTCTTGCTAATTGCCTATAATTTCCACCTGTTGTCTATTCCATTTGCACAACAGCATGTGAAATTTATTGTCAATCAGTGTTGCTTCCTAAGTGGACAGTTTGATTTCACAGAAGTGTGATTGACTTGGAGTTACATTGTGTTGTTTAAGTGTTCCCTTTATTTTTTTGAGCAGTGTATATATACACACTACACTTTTGATTTGTAATCTTTACACACAGGCCAATGTTGATATTTCTCTATAGGACCTCTGGATAATGTGTGGATTGAATGTTACAGCCAGAACTGTACTGAGCAAGAAGCAACAGATATTAGATCTGATGCTCAGTGATGTTCAGTATCCATTTAGGCAAAATCATTTGGACAAAATTGTAAGCCGATTAAGCGCACTTCAATGATGAATAACTAACAACCTGACGTTGTGAAAATTGTGGTAATCTAACAATAAAACATGAGACAAAAACAAAATCATCATAGTGTGAAACCCAGATTAATAACTCAAACTATAACTTGCCAGTAAAACTCTCCGCAATTAAATGCAACTTAAAATAAATCACAATTTCTTCTCCATTTCCTAAGAAACCATAATAGTTTAGTTTATGGGATGACCGATTTCAGTCTCCAGTCACCCTAGTGCTTATTTAAAAAGGAACAGTTTCTTGAGGTGAGTCTTGCATCTCTCCCGCTATCCGCTCTCGCCCTGCTGTCTCTCGTTTCTCTCTACTCTCTGCTCTCTCTCATCTCTGCTCTCTCTCTGCTCTCTCATCACTTTCTCAATCTGCTCGCTACTCTTTATCTCTGCTATCCTTTGTCTGTTCTCTGCTGTCTGTTCTCTGCTTTTTCTCCTCTCTGCTCTCTGCTCTCTCTCGTCTCTGCTCTCTCTCATCTCTCACTCAATCTGCTCTCTATTCTCTCTCTCTGCTCTCTCTCTCTCAGCTATCTCTGTCTGTTCTCTTCTTTCTGTTCTCTGTTATCTCTCTCGTCGTTCTCTCTGCTCTCCTCTCTCTCTCTCTCTCTCTCTCTCTCTCTCTCTCTCTCTCTCTCTCTCTCTCTCTCTCTCTCTCTCTCTCTCTCTCTCTCTCTCTCTCTCTCTCTCTCTGCTATCTGCTCTCTCTCTCTTTCTGCTTTCTCTGCTCTCTTTCTGCTCTCTCTCTCTCGTCATTCTCTCTGCTCTCTTTGCTCTGCTCTCTGCTCTCTCGTCTCTCTGCTCTCTGCTTTCTCTCTCTGCTCTCTCTGCTCTCTCTGTTCTCTGATCTCTCTGTTCTCTCTCTCATCTTTCTCATCTCTCTCTCTCTGCTCTCTCTTTGTCTTTTCTCTGCTCTCTGCTTTCTCTCTCTGCTCTCTGCTTTCTCACTCTGCTCTCTACTCTTTGCTCTTTTCTCTCTGTTCTCTACTCTCTCTCGTCTCTCTCTCTCTGCTCTCTCTCTCTCTTTTCTCTGCTCTCTCGCTCTGTTCTCTCTCTCTCCTCTGTCTTTCTCTGCTCTCTCTCTGCCCTCTCTCGCTGCTCTCGATAGTTTCTCTCGATCAGCTCTCTACTCTCTGCTTTCTGCTCTCTCCTCTCTCTTTCTCTGTTCTCTCTCTGCCTTCTCTCTACTCTCACTCTCTGCTCTCTCTCAGTTCTCTGCTCTCTACTCTCTGCTCTCCTCTCTCTCTCTCTCGTCTCTCTCTCTCTCTCTCTCTCTCAGTTCTCTACAATCTTCTATCTACTCTCTGCTTTCTGCTCTCTCTCTCACTGCTCTCTTTCATGTAGAGATCAACTACAACTGGAGCATATATCAAACAGCGCTATGGTTACGGTTTTCTCCCACAGACTGGTCCCACCCTGACCAGACAAGCTGCTCCAAGTTGACTGGGTGGGAAATAACCATTAATTACTTATACCAACAATCTGCGTTGAGATACTTCAATCTTTCTACTGTGGGCTCTATTAGAAATAGCTATAGGAAGCTAATAACAATAAGCTATATGCCACATCTTCTCTGGCTTTCTTAAGCCATGGCCAGGATACTGTAAAGCACTTTATGACAACTGATGTAAAATGGGCTTTATAAATCGAATTTGATTGATAGATGAGGTCATAATATTTTCCCAAAGGTTTTTTACTCGGTACGTCTGTTGTTTTGGCCCAAACATGAGTCTCAAAACAGTAGAAGACCTCTCCCTCACCATCCATCAGCCCTGATCCCTTAAAGGGATGATATGAAAGTAGACTGCCTCAGAGAATAAATACCTGCTCACCGTGAAGATTAGTTCCAAAGCTCCAGGACTTTTTCCCAAAATCAGTACATTCAGAAAGCTCATAATGACTGGGTAAACTCCACCACTTGGGGTCTCGTCCTGTGATGCCCGGGATTAGGGAAAAGGTTACTCACTTACTCATTTCAGACATCTTATCGAGGGGGCCTAACTGGATTAAGGAATAGGATGAGGGAGGAGATAGGGAGTGAGAGAGAAAGGGAGTGAGAGAAAGGGAGTGAGAGAGAGAGGAAAGGAGAAAGGGAGTGACAGAAAGAGAGAGGGGAACAGAGGGAGTTAGACGGTGAGCCCCTGTGAATCCCCTGAAGAGTAATAAATTGGATGATCTTGTACGAGAGAATGCTAATGGTGACCTAAGGTCAGAAAAGACCCAGGCGCAAACCCGGCCTCTCCTCCGGCTGCACATGATTATTTCTCATCTTGTTATCCATAACACCTGGTCAAGGGGTCTGTTAGCAAGGCCTGCGCTCACTCGAATCAATGCGGCAAGATAGTCCAAAAAGAACTGGACAACCACCAACCAGAGACAGGCAGGGCATAGGAGAGGGAAACGACTGGATTTGGGGAGTTAGCCCTTTCTCTTTCATTTGATAGCCTGGTGGTTGTGAAATAATTGGCACTAGATGGGTAGTGAGTAGCCGTGGTGTGGATAATACTGAATCAGGCACTGTGTAGACTTGCCTTGTTAAATCATTCACACTAGTGGGCTGTATGTGTTAGCATGTGAATGCCTATTCACACCTATAGCTTGTAGAGTTAGGCAGCTTGTAAACTACTGTATATAACAAGCATTTACTAGATAGAAAAGGCAGGCAGTCCAATGAGTTGTAATGTAGGTGTGACACTTCAACCCGTTAACTGTCCTCTGGACTGATACTACCACCAGTTAACTGTCCTCTAGACTGATACTACCACCAGTTAACTGTCCTCTGGACTGATACTACCACCAGTTAACTGTCCTCTGGACTGATACTACCACCAGTTAACTGTCCTCTAGACTGATACTACCACCAGTTAACTGTCCTCTGGACTGATACTACCACCAGTTAACTGTCCTCTGGACTGATACTACCACCAGTTAACTGTCCTCTGGACTGATACTACCACCAGTTAACTGTCCTCCAGACTGATACTATCACCAGTTAACTGTCCTCCAGACTGATACTATCACCAGTTAACTGTCCTCTAGACTGATACTACCACCAGTTAACTGTCCTCTGGACTGATACTACCACCAGTTAACTGTCCTCTAGACTGATACTACCACCAGTTAACTGTCCTCTGGACTGATACTATCACCAGTTAACTGTCCTCTAGACTGATACTACCACCAGTTAACTGTCCTCTGGACTGATACAATCACCAGTTAACTGTCCTCTAGACTGATACTATCACCAGTTAACTGTCCTCTGGACTGATACTACCACCAGTTAACTGTCCTCGAGACTGATACTACCACCAGTTAACTGTCCTCTGGACTGATACTATCACCAGTTAACTGTCCTCTAGACTGATACTACCACCAGTTAACTGTCCTCTGGACTGATACTATCACCAGTTAACTGTCCTCTAGACTGATACTACCACCAGTTAACTGTCCTCTGGACTGATACTACCACCAGTTAACTGTCCTCTAGACTGATACTACCACCAGTTAACTGTCCTCTAGACTGATACTATCACCAGTTAACTGTCCTCTGGACTGATACTACCACCAGTTAACTGTCCTCTAGACTGATACTACCACCAGTTAACTGTCCTCTGGACTGATACTATCACCAGTTAACTGTCCTCTAGACTGATACTATCACCAGTTAACTGTCCTCTGGACTGATACTACCACCAGTTAACTGTCCTCTAGACTGATACTACCACCAGTTAACTGTCCTCTGGACTGATACTATCACCAGTTAACTGTCCTCTAGACTGATACTACCACCAGTTAACTGTCCTCTGGACTGATACTATCACCAGTTAACTGTCCTCTAGACTGATACTACCACCAGTTAACTGTCCTCTGGACTGATACTACCACCAGTTAACTGTCCTCTAGACTGATACTACCACCAGTTAACTGTCCTCTAGACTGATACTATCACCAGTTAACTGTCCTCTAGACTGATACTATCACCAGTTAACTGTCCTCTAGACTGATACTACCACCAGTTAACTGTCCTCTGGACTGATACTACCACCAGTTAACTGTCCTCTAGACTGATACTATCACCAGTTAATTGTCCTCTGGGCTGATACTATCACCAGTTAACTGTCCTCTGGACTGATACTACCACCAGTTAACTGTCCTCTAGACTGATAATATCACCAGTTAACTGTCCTCTAGACTGATACTACCACCAGTTAACTGTCCTCTAGACTGATACTATCACCAGTTAACTGTCCTCTAGACTGATACTATCACCAGTTAACTGTCCTCTAGACTGATACTACCACCAGTTAACTGTCCTCTGGAATGATACTATCACCAGTTAACTGTCCTCTAGACTGATACTACCACCAGTTAACTGTCCTCTGGACTGATACTACCACCAGTTAACTGTCCTCTGGACTGATACTACCACCAGTTAACTGTCCTCTAGACTGATACTACCACCAGTTAACTGTCCTCTGGACTGATACTACCACCAGTTAACTGTCCTCCAGACTGATACTATCACCAGTTAACTGTCCTCTAGACTGATACTATCACCAGTTAACTGTCCTCTAGACTGATACTACCACCAGTTAACTGTCCTCTAGACTGATACTACCACCAGTTAACTGTCCTCTAGACTGATACTACCACCAGTTAACTGTCCTCTGGACTGATACTATCACCAGTTAATTGTCCTCTGGACTGATATTGCCACCAATGGAGTGGAGAAGTCAAGCATAAACAGTCTACCATTTTTAAGGACAGAGGTCCAGCATCCTGTAAAAATGTATCATTGTGGTAATGGAGAAAATACACACACACACACAAACGTACTACACAGTATAATGCCTGACACACATCAGCCCACTAGGCTCCTCCTACTGAGAATGCCTGACACATATCAGCACACTAGACTCCTACTGAGAATGCCTGACACATATCAGCACACTAGACTCCTACTGAGAATGCCTGACACATATCATCCCACTAGACTCCTAATGAGAATGCCTGACACATATCAGCACACTAGACTCCTACTGAGAATGCCTGACACATATCAGCACACTAGACTCCTACTGAGAATGCCTGACACATATCAGCCCACTAGACTCCTACTGAGAATGCCTGACACATATCAGCACACTAGACTCCTACTGAGAATGCCTGACACATATCAGCCCACTAGGCTCCTCCTACTGAGAATGCCTGACACATATCAGCACACTAGACTCCTCCTACTGAGAATGCCTGACACATATCAGCACACTAGACTCCTACTGAGAATGCCTGACACATATCAGCACACTAGACTCCTACTGAGAATGCCTGACACATATCAGCACACTAGGCTCCTACTGAGAATGCCTGACACATATCAGCACACTAGACTCCTACTGAGAATGCCTGACACATATCAGCCCACTAGACTCCTACTGAGAATGCCTGACACATATCAGCACACTAGACTCCTACTGAGAATGCCTGACACACATCAGCACACTAGACTCCTCCTACTGAGAATGCCTGACACATATCAGCCCACTAGGCTCCTACTGAGAATGCCTGACACACATATCAGCCCACTAGACTCCTACTGAGAATGCCTGACACATATCAGCACACTAGACTCCTACTGAGAATGCCTGACACATATCAGCCCACTAGACTCCTACTGAGAATGCCTGACACATATCAGCCCACTAGACTCCTACTGAGAATGCCTGACACACATCAGCACACTAGACTCCTACTGAAAATGCCTGACACATATCAGCACACTAGACTCCTACTGAGAATGCCTGACACATATCAGCCCACTAGACTCCTACTGAGAATGCCTGACACATATCAGCCCACTAGACTCCTACTGAGAATGCCTGACACATATCAGCACACTAGACTCCTACTGAGAATGCCTGACACATATCAGCACACTAGACTCCTACTGAGAATGCCTGACAGAAATCAGCCCACTAGGCTCCTACTGAGAATGCCTGACACATATCAGCACACTAGACTCCTACTGAGAATGCCTGACACATATCAGCCCACTAGACTCCTACTGAGAATAACTGACACATATCAGCCCACTAGACTCCTACTGAGAATGCTTGACACATATCAGCCCACTAGACTTCTACTGAGAATGCCTGACACATATCAGCACACTAGACCCCTACTGAGAATGCCTGACACATATCAGCACACTAGACTCCTACTGAGAATGCCTGACACATATCAGCCCACTAGACTCCTACTGAGAATGCCTGACACATATCAGCACACTAGACTCCTACTGAGAATGCCTGACACATATCAGCACACTAGGCTCCTACTGAGAATGCCTGACACATATCAGCACACTAGGCTCCTACTGAGAATGCCTGACACACATCAGCACACTAGACTCCTACTGAGAATGCCTGACACATATCAGCCCACTAGACTCCTACTGAGAATGCCTGACACATATCAGCACACTAGACTCCTACTGAGAATGCCTGACACATATCAGCCCACTAGACTCCTACTGAGAATGCCTGACACATATCAGCCCACTAGACTCCTACTGAGAATGCCTGACACATGTCAGCCCACTAGACTCCTACTGAGAATGCCTGACACATATCAGCCCACTAGACTCCTACTGAGAATGCCTGACACACATCAGCACACTAGACTCCTACTGAAAATGCCTGACACATATCAGCACACTAGACTCCTACTGAGAATGCCTGACACATATCAGCCCACTAGACTCCTGCTGAGAATGCCTGACACATATCAGCCCACTAGACTCCTACTGAGAATGCCTGACACATATCAGCACACTAGAATCCTACTGAGAATGCCTGACACATATCAGCACACTAGACTCCTACTGAGAATGCCTGACAGACATCAGCCCACTAGGCTCCTACTGAGAATGCCTGACACATATCAGCACACTAGACTCCTACTGAGAATGCCTGACACATATCAGCCCACTAGACTCCTACTGAGAATGCCTGACACATATCAGCCCACTAGACTCCTACTGAGAATGCCTGACACATATCAGCCCACTAGACTCCTACTGAGAATGCCTGACACATATCAGCCCACTAGACTTCTACTGAGAATGCCTGACACATATCAGCACACTAGACCCCTACTGAGAATGCCTGACACATATCAGCCCACTAGACTCCTACTGAGAATGCCGGACACATATCAGCCCACTAGACTCCTACTGAGAATGCCTGACACATATCAGCACACTAGACTCCTACTGAGAATGCCTGACACATATCAGCACACTAGACTCCTCCTACTGAGAATGCCTGACACATATCAGCACACTAGGCTCCTCCTACAGAGAATGCCTGACACATATCAGCACACTAGACTCCTACTGAGAATGCCTGACACATATCAGCACACTAGACTCCTACTGAGAATGCCTGACACATATCAGCCCACTAGACTCCTACTGAGAATGCCTGACACATATCAGCCCACTAGACTCCTACTGAGAATGCCTGACACATATCAGCACACTAGAATCCTACTGAGAATGCCTGACACATATCAGCACACTAGACTCCTACTGAGAATGCCTGACAGACATCAGCCCACTAGGCTCCTACTGAGAATGCCTGACACATATCAGCACACTAGACTCCTACTGAGAATGCCTGACACATATCAGCCCACTAGACTCCTACTGAGAATGCCTGACACATATCAGCCCACTAGACTCCTACTGAGAATGCCTGACACATATCAGCCCACTAGACTCCTACTGAGAATGCTTGACACATATCAGCCCACTAGACTTCTACTGAGAATGCCTGACACATATCAGCACACTAGACCCCTACTGAGAATGCCTGACACATATCAGCCCACTAGACTCCTACTGAGAATGCCTGACACATATCAGCCCACTAGACTCCTACTGAGAATGCCTGACACATATCAGCACACTAGACTCCTACTGAGAATGCCTGACACATATCAGCCCACTAGACTCCTACTGAGAATGCCTGACACATATCAGCCCACTAGACTCCTACTGAGAATGCCTGACACATATCAGCACACTAGACTCCTACTGAGAATGCCTGACACATATCAGCACACTAGACTCCTACTGAGAATGCCTGACACATATCAGCACACTAGACTCCTACTGAGAATGCCTGACACATATCAGCACACTAGACTCCTCCTACTGAGAATGCCTGACACATATCAGCACACTAGGCTCCTCCTACAGAGAATGCCTGACACATATCAGCACACTAGACTCCTACTGAGAATGCCTGACACATATCAGCACACTAGACTCCTACTGAGAATGCCTGACACATATCAGCACACTAGACTCCTCGTACTGAGAATGCCTGACACATATCAGCACACTAGACTCCTACTGAGAATGCCTGACACATATCAGCACACTAGACTCCTACTGAGAATGCCTAACACATATCAGCACACTAGACTCCTCCTACTGAGAATGCCTGACACATATCAGCACACTAGGCTCCTCCTACAGAGAATGCCTGACACATATCAGCACACTAGACTCCTACTGATAATGCCTGACACATATCAGCACACTAGACTCCTACTGAGAATGCCTGACACATATCAGCACACTAGACTCCTACTGAGAATGCCTGACACATATCAGCACAATAGACTCCTACTGAGAATGCCTGACACATATCAGCACACTAGACTCCTACTGAGAATGCCTGACACATATCAGCACACTAGACTCCTACTGAGAATGCCTGACACATATCAGCACACTAGACTCCTACAGAGAATGCCTGACACATATCAGCCCACTAGACTTCTACTGAGAATGCCTGACACATATCAGCCCACTAGACTCCTACTGAGAATGCCTGACACATATCAGCACACTAGACTCCTACTGAGAATGCCTGACACATATCAGCCCACTAGACTCCTACTGAGAATGCCTGACACATATCAGCCCACTAGACTCCTACTGAGAATGCCTGACACGTATCAGCACACTAGACTCCTACTGAGAATGCCTGACACATATCAGCACACTAGACTCCTACTGAGAATGCCTGACACATATCAGCACACTAGACTCCTACTGAGAATGCCTGACACATATCAGCACACTAGACTCCTACTGAGAATGCCTGACACATATCAGCCCACTAGACTCCTACTGAGAATGCCTGACACATATCAGCCCACTAGACTCCTCCTACTGAGAATGCCTGACACATATCAGCACACTAGACTCCTCCTACTGAGAATGCCTGACACATATCAGCACACTAGACTCCTCCTACTGAGAATGCCTGACACATATCAGCACACTAGACTCCTACTGAGAATGCCTGACACATATCAGCCCACTAGACTCCTACTGAGAATGCCTGACACATATCAGCCCACTAGACTCCTCCTACTGAGAATGCCTGACACATATCAGCACACTAGACTCCTCCTACAGAGAATGCCTGACACATATCAGCACACTAGACTCCTACTGAGAATGCCTGACACATATCAGCCCACTAGACTCCTACTGAGAATGCCTGACACATATCAGCCCACTAGACTCCTACTGAGAATGCCTGACACATATCAGCACACTAGACTCCTACTGAGAATGCCTGACACATATCAGCCCACTAGACTCCTACTGAGAATGCCTGACACATATCAGCCCACTAGACTCCTACTGAGAATGCCTGACACATATCAGCCCACTAGACTCCTACTGAGAATGCCTGACACATATCAGCCCACTAGACTCCTCCTACTGAGAATGCCTGACACATATCAGCCCACTAGACTCCTACTGAGAATGCCTGACACATATCAGCACACTAGACTCCTACTGAGAATGCCTGACACATATCAGCACACTAGACTCCTACTGAGAATGCCTGACACACATCAGCCCACTAGACTCCTAGTGAGAATGCCTGACACATATCAGCCCACTAGACTCCTACTGAGAATGCCTGACACATATCAGCACACTAGACTTCTCCTACTGAGAATGCCTGACACACATCAGCACACTAGACTCCTACTGAGAATGCCTGACACATATCAGCCCACTAGACTCCTACTGAGAATGCCTGACACATATCAGCCCACTAGACTCCTCCTACTGAGAATGCCTGACACATATCAGCCCACTAGACTCCTCCTACTGAGAATGCCTGACACATATCAGCACACTAGACTCCTACTGAGAATGCCTGACACATATCAGCCCACTAGACTCCTACTGAGAATGCCTGACACATATCAGCACACTAGACTCCTATTGAGAATGCCTGACACATATCAGCACACTAGACTCCTACTGAGAATGGCTGACACACATCAGCACACTAGACTCCTACTGAGAATGCCTGACACACATCAGCACACTAGACTCCTACTGAGAATGCCTTATCTAATGCACAATTCTGTTGATACAGCGTGTCCCCTCAGCTGATTATCAGCTGCTGTCAGACACACGTGGGTCTCTAAAGACTACCTCCTTCATCAGTAGTGCTGGAAGAAAAGTTGAAATTACTGTGTTACATCCTGCCATTTAAAGCATAATAAATAAAAAAAATCACATACTATAACACATAAAAATGTCTGCATACCCAAATATTCCTACTATTTAGAATGCAAGTACGGTTATTAGGACACGGCAACTGTCTCCATTGCTATAAGCAGGTGAAAGCCTTTCTCTAAGATCACATGCACACACATGCACACACAATCACAAACATGCACACATGCATAGACACCTCCCTTCACTCCTGTGTCTTTTTTTACATCTCATGATAATGAGTGTATAAAAGACTCTGATGGAGCAGCCTTGGAGTGTGGAGAGATTAAATAAACGTATCATCAGATGACCTCTGAGAATGTCAATTTCCCAAACGGGCAACAGATGGCTCTTAAAGGGATACTATTGGATTTGGGTATTTGGGTAATTTCCTACTTACGCAGAGTCAGACGAACTCATGGATGCCATTTTTATGTCTCCACGTGCCGTTTGAAGGAAGTTGAAGCTAGTATATCATTAGTTTAGCGCAATTGCTTGAATTCTATTGGTATTTACTAGCCAGCTCCTCTCAATAGCAGGGAAACAGACCTAACTACTCCAACAGTGGTTGGTCAGTTATAGTCTTACAAAGCTATACATAGTCAATGTAGATTTGATTAATGTGTTAATTTGACTGATAATTGTTTGAAATTAGATTCTATCAACTTCCTCATTATCAACATACGTTGGGTTCTGCCTGCTCTCTCTTCCTGTGAGAATTGGTGTGGTTTTGTAAGCAAAACTCCCAGGAGACAGCCAGTTGTTGCTTACTCCAGTAGCTAAAGTAGCTAACTTGCTTGCCTATTGGCAAATCATCATAATAACATTTGATAAATCATGTCAGACTTTAAGGTAGAATTAAGGTACCATTTTTATTCAGAGCAATATTTATTTGAGCCAGAATTTACTGAGGAGGAACCTGTGCAGGTGGACGCTGATCGAACACGGAGGGAGGCTGAATCAGCGGAGCCGGTAACCAAGCTAGTCTCAGGGGACTGCGGGGCAGGTCAACCCATGGCAACCGACGATGAGTGTTTGTGTTGCACAGAGTGGAACTTGTTACTGCCATGGATTGGGGGAGCTTGAAATCTATTGCATTAAAGCAGCACACCAAAAGACTGTGTAACAAACCCTGATGACTTTTCTGCACTCATCAATCCTGGTGTCGTAGAGACATTCTTCCATGTCCTAAGAATTTTATGGAAGAAGCAGCCCAGACCTGTTGGACCAGATGAACAACTCTCTATCAAGAAGCAGCCCAGACCTGTTGGACCGAATGGACAACTCTCTATCAAGAAGCAGCCCAGACCTGTTGGACCGAATGGACAACTGTCTATCAAGAAGCAGCCCAGACCTGTTGGACCGGATGGACAACTGTCTATCAAGAAGCAGCCCAGACCTGTTGGACCGAATGGACAACTGTCTATCAAGAAGCAGCCCAGACCTGTTGGACCGAATGGACAACTCTCTATCAAGAAGCAGCCCAGACCTGTTGGACCGAATGGACAACTGTCTATCAAGAAGCAGCCCAGACCTGTTGGACCGAATGGACAACTGTCTATCAAGAAGCAGCCCAGACCTGTTGGACCGAATGGACAACTGTCTATCAAGAAGCATCCCAGACCTGCTGGACCGAATGGACAACTGTCTATCAAGAAGCAGCCCAGACCTGTTGGACCGAATGGACAACTGTCTATCAAGAAGCAGCCCAGACCTGTTGGACCGAATGGACAACTGTCTATCAAGAAGCAGCCCAGACCTGTTGGACCGAATGTACAACTGTCTATCAAGAAGCAGCCCAGACCTGTTGGACCGAATGGACAACTGTCTATCAAGAAGCAGCCCAGACCTGTTGGACCGAATGGACAACTGTCTATCAAGAAGCAGCCCAGACCTGTTGGACCGAATGGACAACTGTCTATCAAGAAGCAGCCCAGACCTGTTGGACCGAATGGACAACTGTCTATCAAGAAGCAGCCCAGACCTGTTGGACCGAATGGAAAACTGTCTATCAAGAAGCAGCCCAGACCTGTTGGACCGAATGGACAACTGTCTATCAAGAAGCAGCCCAGACCTGTTGGACCGAATGGACAACTGTCTATCAAGAAGCAGCCCAGACCTGTTGGACCGAATGGACAACTATCTATCAAGAAGCAGCCCAGACCTGCTGGACCGAATGGACAACTGTCTATCAAGAAGCAGCCCAGACCTGTTGGACCGAATGGACAACTGTCTATCAAGAAGCAGCCCAGACCTGTTTGACCGGATGGACAACTATCTATCAAGAAGCAGCCCAGACCTGCTGGACCGAATGGACAACTGTCTATCAAGAAGCAGCCCAGACCTGTTGGACCGAATGGACAACTGTCTATCAAGAAGCATCCCAGACCTGCTGGACCGAATGGACAACTGTCTATCAAGAAGCAGCCCAGACCTGTTGGACCGAATGGACAACTGTCTATCAAGAAGCAGCCCAGACCTGTTGGACCGAATGGACAACTCTCTATCAAGAAGCAGCCCAGACCTGCTGGACCGAATGGACAACTGTCTATCAAGAAGCAGCCCAGACCTGTTGGACCGAATGGACAACTGTCTATCAAGAAGCAGCCCAGACCTGTTGGACCGAATGGACAACTGTCTATGAAGAAGCAGCCCAGACCTGCTGGACCGAATGGACAACTGTCTATCAAGAAGCAGCCCAGACCTGCTGGACCGAATGGACAACTGTCTATGAAGAAGCAGCCCAGACCTGCTGGACCGAATGGACAACTGTCTATCAAGAAGCAGCCCAGACCTGTTGGACCGAATGGACAACTGTCTATGAAGAAGCAGCCCAGACCTGTTGGACCGAATGGACAACTGTCTATCAAGAAGCAGCCCAGACCTGTTGGACCAAATGGACAACTATCTATCAAGAAGCAGCCCAGACCTGCTGGACCGAATGGACAACTGTCTATCAAGAAGCAGCCCAGACCTGCTGGACCGGATGGACAACTCTCTATCAAGAAGCAGCCCAGACCTGCTGGACCGAATGGACAACTGTCTATCAAGAAGCAGCCCAGACCTGTTGGACCGAATGGACAACTGTCTATCAAGAAGCAGCCCAGACCTGTTGGACCGAATGGACAACTGTCTATCAAGAAGCAGCCCAGACCTGCTGGACCGAATGGACAACTATCTATCAAGAAGCATCCCAGACCTGTTTGACCGGATGGACAACTGTCTATCAAGAAGCATCCCAGACCTGTTTGACAGGATGGACAACTGTCTATCAACTAAGTGACATTCTTGCTTGTCTCAGCACACAGTATCAAAATATAATGAAGATAATCTATTGATAACTTTTGTTGTTTTATAACTGAACACTTGATCAAATCAAATTGTTTCTTGTTATTAGATTACTTATATATAACTGCTCACGAATAATAATTGATTTGTTCTCATCCAATACAGACTGGTTGCATATCGACTGGTGTTGGAGTGGACACTGAAGGGAGAGAGACTTGGGATGAGGGAACAGAAGAGTCTTGCCTTTATCTGTTTGTGTCATTCGGCGCAAATATCCCTCGCCGACAGAAATCTACATGTGATTCAAAGAGGCAGAGTATGTAAAGGGCCTGTTATAGTGACACTCTGATGATTCAGCTTCACAGCCAGACATTGCCGCCGTGCCAATTTTGTCAAATCATCCCAATAATTGTTGTTTGAAACAATACAACCTATTGTGTTACAATTGTGTCAAATGACTGTAATGACTGCCAATAGAACAGTACCATCTGTTTGGTTACTATCTATTAGACTTGATTCATTTACATTAAGCCACAGCAGTCAGGTGAATGTATCAGTAACATTTGAATACTGAAGGTAAATTGGTAAAAGCTAACTAAACATAGTGTGGACCGATGTAATGACACGACAACTGATGAACTGGCAAGGACACATGTATTATTCACAATACAGGACAGATTACTGTACCTAATGTGCAGGACCATTGTATAGACGAGGCATTTACACAACTCACATCAATACAAGTTAAAATATAGAATAAAATAGACAGTACCAAGTAGTTATGACGGTGCTGTTGTGTACAGTAGTAGCCTACAGTGAATGTACAAAAAAATTGCTACAGATACAGAGTAAAAATGACCAGAGGCTAACGACTGATGTTACAGTAGAGAGTCTTAGTATTAGGCCGTAGTGCAAGGAGGATACGCAGGGATTTGGGGGTGAGAGAATTGCCACAAGTGTCCTTGAATACTGATGTGTGCTGCAGTTGTTTATCAGTCTATCGGTGTTTTGTTACTTGTCATGTTTTGTGTTTTTGTGTGCACCCAAGGAAGAATAGCTGCTGCTTCTGCAAAAGCTAATGGGGATCCACATAAACCAATAATGACGATCTCTTTGCTGTTTTTTTGATGGGGCCATTTTGTCAGTCTGACGACATCCTCTTCCACAGGATTTGGACTCCAAGTATTTGCCAAAGCGACTCTGCAGGACACGCTCATGCAGGTCTCTCCTGAATCTTTGAGTGTTGGTCTGATATACTGGCTGTGCAAGCCACTGTTTTGATTGTTTTGGTAAGACAACGTTGAATCTTGGAGTGTCTGAAATGAAAAATGAGAAGAGGATAAACTAGTGAATACAATCTAAACACAAAGACGTTACATACTGTCAAGAATTCCGCCCAAGTCGACTCCTCTTCTTGTTCCTGCGGCGTTCGGCGGTCGACGTCACCGGCTTTCTAGCCATCGCCATTTTTCATTGTTCCATTTGTTTTGTCTTGTTCCCTGCACACCTGGTTTTCATTCCCTAATCACACTGCATGTATTTATTCCTCTGTTCCCCTCCATGTCTTTGTGTGAAATTGTTTATTCTTATGTGGTTATTGTGAAGCGCCAGGTTATGTTTCCATGTTCCGTGTTTGTGCACGTTGTATGTTCATTTGGTACATTAGCTTTGGTGAGTGTTTTTTTGCGCTTTGCACTTTTGCCTTTTTGCTGGAGGTTTTGACGCAGTTTGCGTCCGTCTGTTTGTTCACTCCAACCTAAATAAAGTGTGCGCCTGTTCCCAACACTCTGCTCTCCTGCACCTGACTTCGCCACCAGTACACACACCCTTGACACATACACTACTGTTCAAAAGTTTGGGGACACTTAGAAATGTCCTTGTTTTTGAAAGAAAAGCACATTTTTTTGTCCATTTAAATAACATCAAATTGATCAGAAATACAGTGTAGACATTGTTAATGTTGTAAATGACTATTGTAGCTGGAAACAACAGATTTTTTCATGGAATATCTACATAGGTGTACAGAGGCCCATTATCAGAAACCATCACTCCTGTGTCCCAATGGCACGGTGTATTAGCTAAACCAAGTTTATAATTTTAAAAGGCTAATTGATCATTAGAAAACCCTTTTGCATTTATGCTAGCACAGCTGAAAACTGTTGTTAAAGAAAACTGATTAAAGAAGCAATAAAACTGCCCATCTTTAGTCTAGTCGAGTATCTGGAGTATCAGCATTTGTGGGTTCGATTACAGGCTCAAAATGGAAAGAAACAAATAACTTTCTTTTGAAACTCGTCAGTCTATTCTTGTTCACAGAAATGAAAAGTATTCCATGCGAGAAATTGCCAAGAAACTGAAGATGTCTGGCAATGCTGTTTAGTACTCCCTTCACAGAACAGCACAAACTGGCCCTAACCAGAATAGAAAGAGGAGTGGGAGGCCCCGGTGCACAACTTAATAAGAGGACAAGTACAGTAGAGTGTTTAGTTTGAGAAACAGACCCCTCACAAGTCCTCAACTGGCAGCTTCATTAAATAGTACCGACAAAACACCAGTCTCAATGTCAACAGTTTTTTCACCTTTATTTACCTTTATTTAACCAGGTAGGCTAGTTGAGAACAAGTTCTCATTTGCAACTGCGACCTGGCCAAGATAAAGCATAGCAATTCGACACATACAACAACACAGAGTTACACATGGAATAAACAAAACATACAGTCAATAATACAGTAGAAAACAAAAAGTCTATATACATTGAGTGCAAATGAGGTAAGATAAGGAAGTTAAGGCAATAAATAGGCCATGGTGGCGAAGTAATTACAATATAGCAATTAAACACTGGAATGGTAGATGTGCAGAAGATGAATGTGCAAGTAGAGATACTGGGGTGCAAAGGAGCAAGATAAATAAATAAATACATTATGGGGATGAGGTAGGTAGATAGATGGGCTGTTTACAGATGGGCTATGTACAGGTGCAGTGATCTGTGAGCTGCTCTGACAGCTGGTGCTTAAAGCTAGTGAGGGAGATATGAGTCTCCAGCTTCAGAGATTTTTGCAGTTTGTTCCAGTCATTGGCAGCAGAGAACTGGAAGGAAAGACGACCAAAGGAGTAATTGGCTTTGGGGGTGACCAGTGAGATATACCTGCTGGAGCGCGTGCTACAAGTGGGTGCTGCTATGGTGACCAGTGAACTGAGATAAGGCGGAGCTTTACCTAGCAGAGACTTGTAGATAACCTGTAGCCAGTGGGTTTGGCGATGAGTATGAAGCGAGGGCCAACCAATGAGAGCGTACAGGTCACAATGGTGGGTAGTGTGTGGGGCTTTGGTGACAAAACGGATGGCATTGTGATTGACTGCATCCAGTTTGTTGAGTAGAGTGTTGGAGGCTATTTTATAGATGAAATCATCGAAGTCGAGGATCGGTAGGATGGTCAGTTTTATGAGGGTATGTTTTGCAACATGAGTGAAGGATGCTTTGTTGCGATATAGGAAGCCGTTTCTAAATTTAAGTTTGGATTGGAGATGCTTAAAACCTCTTGGAAATAGGTGCGCTGTTTTCAGTTTGGGAAAAAATCGTGCCCATATTAAACGGCCTCGTACTCTGTTCTAGATCATACGATATGCATATTATTATTACTATTGGATAGAAAACACTCTGAAGTTTCTAAAACTGTTTGAATTATATCTGTGAGTAAAACAGAACTAATTTGGCAGCAAACTTCCAAACAGGAAGTAAAAATTCTGAAAATGGGGCTCTGTGTCAGGGCTTGCCTATTCAATTGCCTTATATTTATGGATATGTATCCACTTCATACGCCTTCCACTAGATGTCAACAGGCAGTAGAATGTTGAATGGGGTGTCTAGCTTGATGTGAGACCGAATGAGAGCTTTTGGAGTGACAGGTCCGCCCTATTGGCAGTATTTAGCCGCGCACTTGGGAACACCACATTGTCTTCTGAAATGCGTTAGGTATACACGACGAAATGCTCCGTCTTGGACTTTATTGGATACATATGAGAAAAACATCATAAAGATGGATTTTCAACTGAGTTTGACCAGTTTATTCGACGTTTATTGTGACTTTTGGAATTTTTCGTTCCATGCGCCAAGAGTTCATGGACATGTGCGCTCCACTATGCTAGCCAAAGTTGCTAATTCGACAGAAGAAATGGACATTCTAAAACAAAACAACGATTTATTGTGGAACTAGGACTCCTTGCACTACATTCTGATGGAAGGTCATCAAAGGTAAGAGAATATTTATGATGTTATTTCGTATTTTTGTGGAATATGTTGGCTCCAACATGGCGGAGAATGGCTGGGCGCTGTCTCATAATATTGCATGCTGTACTTTGTACTAAAGTTTTTTTTTTTTATCTAACACAGCGGTTGCATTAAGAACCAGTGTATCTTTCATTTGCTGTACAACATGTATTTTTTAGTAAAGTTTATGATGAGTTTTTTGGTTAGATTACGTGACTGTCCAAAATTTCTCCGGACAATTTGGTGCATTATAGCGCCGTATTCACAATGTAAAACCAGGATTTGTAGCTATAAATATGCACATTTTCGAACAAAACGTAAATGTATTGTATAACATGATGTTATAAGACTGTCATCTGATGAAGTTGTTCAAAGGTTATTGATTAATTTTATCTCTATTTGTTGGTTTTGTGAAAGCTATGTTTGCGGTGAAAACATGGCGTTGTGTGTTTGGCTATTGTGGTGAGCTAACATAAATATACATTGTGTTTTCGCTGTAAAACATTTAAAAAATCGGACATGTTGGCTGAATTCACAAGATGTTTATCTTTCATTTGCTGTATTGGACTTGTGATTTCATGAAATTATATTATATGATATCCCTGTGGTGCAAGGCTAGGCTATGCTAGTCAGCGTTTCTGATGAGGAGGATCCCGGATCCGGGAGGATGAATCGGTAGAGGTTAATGTGAGTCTGGAAGGAGAGTTTACAATCTAACCAGACACCTAGGTATTTGTAGTTGTCCACGTATTCTAAGTCAGAGCCGTCCAGAGTAGTGATGCTGGACGGGCGAGCAGGTGCGGGCAGTGATCGGTTCAATAGCATGCATTTAGTTTTACTTGCGTTTAAGAGCAGTTGGAGGCCACGGAAGTAGAGTTGTATGGCATTGAAGCTCGTCTGGAGGTTAGTTAACACAGTGTCCAAAGAGGAGCCAGAAATATATAGAATGGTGTCGTCTGCGTAGAGGTGTATCAGAGAATCACCAGCAGCAAGAGAAACATCATTGATGTATACAGGGAAGAGAGTCGACCCAAGGATTGAACCCTGTGGCACCCCCATAGAGACAGCCAGAGGTCCGGACAACAGGCCCTCCGATTTGACACACTGAACTCTATCTGAGAAGTAGTTGGTAAACCAGGCGAGGCAATCATTTGAGAAACCAAGGCTGTCGAGTCTGCCAATAAGAATGTGATAATTGACAGAGTCGAAAGCCTTGGCCAGGTCGATGAATACGCCTGCACAGTAATGTCTCTTATCGATGGCGGTTATGATGTCGTTTAGGACCTTGAGCGTGGCTGAGGTGCACCCATGACCAGCTCTGAAACCAGATTGCTTAGCAGAGAAGGTACGGTGGGATTCGAAATGGTCGTTAATCTGTTTGTTAAAACCTCTCTGGGATATGTGTGACGCTAGCGTCCCAACTGGCCAACATCCAGTGAAAATGCAGAGCGCCAAATTCAATTAAATTACTATAAAAATTGAACTATCATGAAATCACACATTCAAATACCAAATTAGAGCTACACTTGTTGTGAATCCAGCCAACGTGTCAGATTTCAAAAAAGCTTTACGGCGAAAGCAAACGATGCTATTATCTGAGAACAGCACCCCAGCAAACAAACAGACCATCATATTTCAACCCTCCAGGCGCGACACAAAACGCAGAAATAAAGATATAATTCATGCCTTACCTTTGACGAGCTTCTTCTGTTGGCACTCCAATATGTCCCATAAACATCACAAATGGTCCTTTTGTTCGATTAATTCCATTGATATATATCCAAAATGATCCAGAAAAACACAGGTTCCAACTCGCGCAACATGACTACAAAAGTTACCTGTAAGCTTTGTCCAAACATTTCAAACTACTTTTGTAATACAACTTTAGGTATTTCTTAACATAAATAATTAACGTAAATAATTAATCAAATTGAAGACGGGATATACTGTGTTCAATACCGGAGGAAAACAAAGTGTAGCTAGCTTTCAGGTCACGCGCCTCTAACAAAGAGTACACTTGCTCTACCCTCATTCTGAACGGTTTTATTTCTTCATTTCTCAAAGGAATAACCTCAACCAATTTCTAAAGACTGTTGACATCCAGTGGAAGCGATAGGAACTGCAAGAAGGTCCCTTAGAAATCTGGATTCCCAATGAAACCCATTGAAAAGAGAGTGACCTCAAAAAAAAAGAATGGTTTGTCCTCTGGGTTTCGCCTGCCAAATAAGTTCTGTTATAGTCCTAGACATGATTCAAACTGTTTTAGAAACTTCAGAGTGTTTTCTATCCAAATATATTTATATCCTAGCTTCTGGGCATGAGTAGCAGGCAGTTTAATTTGGGCACGCTTTTCATACAAAATTCTGAATGCTGCCCCCTATCCTAGAGAAGTTAACTTGGCTTTTGAAGACCTTAGAAAGACAGGGTAGGATAGATATAGGTCTGTATTAGTTTGGGTCTAGAGTGTCACCTTCTTTGAAGAGGGGGATGACCGCGGCAGTTTTCCAATCTTTGGGAATCTCAGACGATACGAAAGAGAGGTTGAACAGGCTAGTAATGGGGGTTGCAACAATTTCGGCAGATCATTTTAGAAAGAGAGGGTCCAGATTGTCTAGCCCGGCTGATTTGTAGGGGTACAGATTTTGCAGCTCTTTCAGAACATCAGCTATCTGGATTTGGGTAAAGGAGAAATGTTGGGGGCTTTGGCGGGTTGCCGTGGAGGGTGTCGGGCAGTTGACCGGGGTAGGGGTAGCCAGATGGAAAGCATGGCCAGCCGTAGAGAAATGCTTATTGAAGTTCTCAATTATAGTGGATTTATCGGTGGTGACAATGTTTCCTAGCCTCAGAGCAGTGGGCAGCTGGGAGGAGGTGCTCTTATTCTCGATGGATTTTACAGTGTCACAGAACATTTTTGAGTTAGTACTACAGGATGCAAATTTCTGTTTGAAAAAGCTAGCCTTAGCTTTCCTAACTGCCTGTGTATATTTGTTCCTAACTTCCCTGAAAGTTGCATATCACGGGGGCTATTCGATGCTAATGCAGAACACCACAGGATGTTTTTGTGCTGGTCAAGGGCAGACAGGTCTGGAGTGAACCAAGGACTATATCTATTCCTAGTTCTAAATGTTTTGAATGGGGCATGCTTATTTGTGAAGAGGCAACTCTGGGATGTTGGCCTTCTAGGGAAAAATATTGCTTTGGATGAGCAATGGCAGTCAGACCCCTTTACCTTTTCCACATTTTATTACATTACAGCCTTATTCTAATATATAAATACATATATATATTTATATATTTTTGTATTTTATTTTATTTTTTAAATTTTACATCATCAATCTACACACAGTAACCAGTAATGACGAAGCGAAAACATGTTTTTTTAATTGTTTTTAATCTATAATAAAAAAAACAGAAATACCTTATTTACATAAGAACTCATTCCCTTTGTTCTGAGACTTGAAATTGAGCTCAGGTGCATCCTGTTTCCATGGATCCTCCTTGAGATGTTTCTACAACTTGATTGGAGTCCACCTGTGGTAAATTCAATTGATTGGACATGATTTGGAAAGGCACACACCTGTCTAGATATGGTTCCACAGTTGACAGTGCATGTCAGAGCAAAAACTAAGCCATGAGGTGGAAGGAATTGTACATAGAGCTACGAGACATGATTGTGTTGATTCACAGATCTGGGGAAGGGTACCAAAACATTTCTGCAGCATTGAGGTCCCCAAGAACACAGTGACCTTCATCATTCTTAAATGTAAATAGTTTGGAACCACCAGACTCTTCCTGGAGCTGGCCACCCGGACAAACTGAGCAATCGGGGGAGACAAGCCATCTTGGATTTTGCTAAAAGGCTCCAAAAGACTCTCAGACCATGAGAAACAAGAATCTCTGGTCTGATGAAACCAATAGTGAACTCTTTGGCTTGAATGCCAAGCGTCATGTCTGGAGGAAACGGTGAAGCATGGTTGTGGTAGCAGAGCCTGAGAGGATCTGCAGAGAAGAATTGGAGAAACTCTCCAAATACAGGTATGCCAAGCTTTTAGCGTCACACCCAAGAAGACTCGAGGCTGTAATCGTGTGTCAAAGGTGCTTCAACAAAGTACTGAGTAAAGGGTCTGAATACTTATGTAAATGTACTATTTCAGTTTAAAAAAATGTATACATTTGTAACATTTCAAAAAAACATGTTTTTGCTTTGCCATTATGGGGTATTGTGTGTAGATTGATGAGGGGAGGACACAATGTAATCCATTTTAGAATAAGCCTGTAATGTGACAAAATGTGGAAAATGTCAAGGGGTCTGAATACTTTCCGATTGCACTGTAAAATTCTAAATATTATAATTGTGTATATATACTTGTAAAGAATACTTTGAGTTCAAGGTGCTGACCACACAGCTTTTCAGTAGTTAAAAGGCCCATTTCCCTGCTTTTGAGAAGAGCAAGCTAGTAGATACCCAAAGACGTCCAGCAATTGCGCTAACCTAACGGTATGCAACCTTCCTTCCTTCAAACTGCAAGCAGAAACATACACATATTATCTATGAGTTTGTCTGACTCTGACTAAATCCCCAACTAACCCTTTAATGCTATACCACTGGTGTCCGAGGGAGGAGAAAGTCACGCATACTGCAGAGTGTGTGTGTGTGTGTGTGTGTGTGTGTGTGTGTGTGTGTGTGTGTGTGTGTGTGTGTGTGTGTGTGTGTGTGTGTGTGTGTGTGTGTGTGTGTGTGTGTGTGTGTGTGTGTGTGTGTGTGTGTGTGTGTGTGTGTGTGTGTGATAGGATATTAGCTTTTAAAGAGCGTGATAGACTTTAGATGGGTGGACACGCTTGACTCAACTCCAGATGCACTGCTGAGATAGACCGCAATGAGTATTCAAGCTGCTCAATGCTCCTATATTCAAGCTGCTCAAGGCTCCTATGTCCATGCTGCTTAACGATTCTATATCAATGCTGCTCAACGCTCCTATATCCACACTGATTAAGGATCCTATATCCAAGCCGCTCAAGATTCCTATATTCAAGCTGCTCAAGCCTATTATATCCAAGCTGCTCAAGGCTCCTATATCCAAGCTGCTCAAGGCTCCTATGTCCATGCTGCTTAACGATTCTATATCCAAGCTGCTCATGGCTCCTATATCCAAGCTGCTCAAGGCTCCTATATCCAAGCTGCTCAAGGCTCCTATATCCAAGCTGCTCAAGGCTCCTATATCCAAGCTGCTCAAGGCTCCTATGTCCATGCTGCTTAACGATTCTATATCCAAGCTGCTCAAGGCTCCTATGTCCATGCTGCTTAACGATTCTATATCCAAGCTGCTCAAGGCTCCTATACCCACACTGCTTAAGGCTCCTATATCCACGCTGTTCAATGCTCCTAAATACAAGCTGCTCATGGCTCCTATATCCATGCTGCTTAAGGTTTCTATATCCACGCTGTTCAAGGCTCCTATATCCATTCTTCTCAAAGCTCCTATACCCACACTGCTTAAGGCTCATATATCCACGCTGTTCAATGTGCCTAAATACAAGCTGCTCATGGCTCCTATATCCATGCTGCTTAAGGCTTCTATATCCACGCTGTTCAAGGCTCCTATATCCATTCTTCTCAAGGCTCCTATATCCACGCTGTTCAAGGCTCCTATATCCATTCTTCTCATGGCTCCTATATCCACGCTGCTTAAGGCTCCTATATCCACGCTGTTCAATGCTTCTAAATACAAGCTGCTCAAAGCTCCTTTATCCAAGCTGATCAAGGCTCCTATATCCACACTGTTCAATGCTTCTAAATACAAGCTGCTCAAGGTTCCTATATCCACGCTGCTCAAGGTTCCTAAATCCAATCTGCTTAAGGCTTCTCTATCCACACTGCTTAAGACTCCTACATCCACGCTGCTTAAGGCTCCTACATCTACGCTGCTTAAGGCTCCTACATCCACGCTGCTTAAGACTCCTACATGCTTAAGGCTCCTCTATCCACACTGCTTAAGGCTTCTCTATCCACACTGCTTAAGACTCCTACATCCACGCTGCTTAAGGCTCCTACATCCACGCTGCTTAAGGATTCTCTATCCACACTGCTTAAGGCTCCTACATCCACGCTGCTTAAGGCTCCTACATCCACGCTGCTTAAGGCTCCTACATCCATGCTGCTTAAGGCTTCTCTATCCACACTGCTTAAGGCTCCTACATCCACGCTGCTTAAGGCTCCTACATCCAAGCTGCTTAAGGCTCCTACATCCATGCTGCTTAAGGCTTCTCTATCCACACTGCTTAAGGCTCCTACATCCACGCTGCTTAAGGCTCCTACATCCACGCTGCTTAAGGCTTCTCTTTCCACACTGCTTAAGACTCCTACATCCACGCTGCTTAAGACTCCTACATCCACACTACTTAAGACTCCTACATCCACGCTGCTTAAGGCTTCTACATCCACGCTGCTTAAGGCTCCTACATCCATGCTGCTTAAGGCTTCTCTATCCACATTGCTTAAGACTCCTATATCCACACTACTTAAGACTCCTACATCCACATTGCTTAAGACTCCTATATCCACGCTGCTTAAGGCTCCTACATCCACGCTGCTTAAGACTCCTACATCCACACTACTTAAGGCTCTTACATCCACACTGCTTATGGCTCCTACATCCACACTGCTTAAGACTCCTACATCCACACTGCTTAAGACTCCTACATCCACACTGCTTAAGACTCCTACATCCACGCTGCTTAAGACTCCTACATCCACACTACTTAAGACTCCTACATCCACGCTGCTTAAGGCTCCTACATCCACGCTGCTTAAGACTCCTACATCCACGCTGCTTAAGGCTTCTCTGCTTAAGGCTCCTACATCCACACTGCTTAAGACTCCTACATCCACGCTGCTTAAGACTCCTACATCCACGCTGCTTAAGGCTCCTACATCCACGCTGCTTAAGGCTCCTACATCCACGCTGCTTAAGACTCCTACATCCACACTACTTAAGGCTCCTACATCCACACTGCTTAAGGCTCCTACATCCACACTGCTTAAGACTCCTACATCCACACTGCTTAAGACTCCTACATCCACGCTGCTTAAGACTCCTACATCCACACTACTTAAGACTCCCACATCCACGCTGCTTAAGGCTCCTACATCCACGCTGCTTAAGACTCCTACATCCACGCTGCTTAAGGCTTCTCTATCCACACTGCTTAAGACTCCTACATCCACGCTGCTTAAGACTCCTACATCCACGCTGCTTAAGGCTCCTACATCCACGCTGCTTAAGGCTCCTACATCCACGCTGCTTAAGGCTCCTACATCCACGCTGCTTAAGGCTCCTACATCCACGCTGCTTAAGGCTCCTATATCTAAGCTGCTTAAGACTCCTACATCCACGCTGCTTAAGACTCCTACATCCACGCTGCTTAAGGCTCCTACATCCACGCTGCTTAAGGCTCCTACATCCACGCTGCTTAAGGCTCCTACATCCACGCTGCTTAAGACTCCTACATCCACGCTGCTTAAGGCTTCTCTATCCACACTGCTTAAGACTCCTACATCCACGCTGCTTAAGACTCCTACATCCACGCTGCTTAAGGCTCCTACATCCACGCTGCTTAAGGCTCCTACATCCACGCTGCTTAAGGCTCCTACATCCACGCTGCTTAAGGCTCCTACATCCACGCTGCATAAGGCTCCTATATCTAAGCTGCTTAAGGCTCCTCTATACATGCTGCTTAAGGCTCCTATATCCATGTTGCTTGTGGCTCCATAAATCTGCCGGGGTTACATCCTCTGCCTCGTCATGTGACCTCCTCAGTCCTTGTCATGTGACCTCCTCACGCCTCATCCTCACTCCATCCATGCCTCCATCCCACCCACCTCCACCAGTGTATCTCGCTATCCAGCTGCATCTTATTAATGCCCAGCACAAGTATACCTCTCTGATGTTATGGCATACATAACCTTTAGGTCTCTTTCATTCATTATGCCCCCCATGTTCGTTCTCTCTCTCTCTCTCTCTGTGTCTCTGTCTCTCTCTCTCTCTCTCTCTCTCTGTCTCACTCTCTTTCTGTCTCTGTCTCCCAATCTCTCTCTGTCTCCCAGTCTCTCTCTGTCTCCCAGTCTCTCTCTGTCTCTCTCCGTCTCTGTCTCTCTCTGTCTCTGTCTCTCTCTCTGTCTCTCTCTCTCTCTTTCTCTCCCCCTCTCTCTTTGTCTCTGTCTCTGTCTCTCTCTCTGTCTCTGTCTCTGTCTCTGTCTCTCTCTCTGTCTCTGTCTCTCTCTTTCTTTCTCTCTCTCTCTCTCTCTGTCTTTGTCTCTGTCTCTCTATCTCTCTGTCTCTCTCTTTCTCTCTGTCTCTCTCTCTTTCTTTCTCTCTGTCTCTCTCTCTTTCTCTCTCTCTCTCTCTCCTCTCTCTTTCTTTTTATCTCTCTTAACTGATGCTAGTCAGGTACATTGGCATTTAAGCGGTGCTTTGGATCGTGTCTTCTCATACTAGGGGAAGGAAAGAGGTTTATGGAGGAGGAGGGGTGTTAGTGGGGTGGTTGACTAATGATAATTATGGTGATTTGAGCCTACTCGTTGTACTGATGGTTCTGCTGGAGGTTCGCGCCGTCACTGTGACTCTGCTTAGTTGCCCAATTATCATATGCTGCTTAGCAGGCCCACGTACGGGCTTTAATAATGCAACGTCTACTCATATCACTGGGTATTTTACCCAGAAACTATTGTTATTTCACTGGGAATTGGTGATTGGAAACTTGAGTTTCCCCCTGGATTGACTCAAGGGCCGCGTTACAGACTGAGTACATTGTAGACAAAGGGCAGACCTCACAATGTCTAAATACTTCTTTCAACCACATGGATCTTATGATATAGCAATATGATGCCCGGCTGTGCTGTTGATGACGTGGCCTTTAACCATTGGTTGATACAATGCAACATCTGCAATGTAGTTGGCCTGGAACACAACCATCGACTGTAACAGGAAAACCCTCAGGCCATTGTTTGGTCATTTCAGGGGACTGTGGTTATTTGAGTTTTTGTATAGATTTCAGCTATATGACTGCTTTTTATCCAATGTAACTCCACACCTACACTACATGGACAAAAGTATCTGGACGCCTGCTCATCGAACATCTCATTCCAAAATCATGGACAATAATATGGAGTTTGTCCCCCCTTTTCTGCTATAACTGCCTCTACTCTGCTGGGAAGGTTTGCCACTAGATGTTGGTACATTGCTGCAGGATCTTGCTTCCATTCAGCCACAAAAACATTAGTGAGGTCGTGCACCGATGTTGGGCAATTAGGCCTGGCTAGCAGTCAAATTCTCGACAAACCATTTCTGTATGGAAAATGCTTTGTGAACGGGAACTAAGGGGCCCGAACAATGAAAAACATCCCCAGACCACTATTCCTACTTCAAACTGTACTGTTGGCACTCTGCATTCATGCAGGTAGTGTTCTCCTGGCATCCGCCAAACTCAGATTCGTACGTCGGACTGCCAGAAGGTGAAGCTTGATTCAGAGAGAACGCGTTTCCACTGCTCCAGAGTCCAATGGTGGCGAGCTTTACAACACTCCAGCCAACGCTTGGCATTGGGCATGGTGATCTTGTGTGTGGCCGATCGGCCATGAAAACCCATTTCCTTAAGCCCCAAACGAACGAACAGTTATTGTGCTGACGTTTCTTCCAGAGGCAGTTTGAAACTCGGTATTGAGTGTTGTAACAGAGGACAAACTTTTTTTACGCGCTACACACTACACACTCTGCGGTCCTGTCCTGTCCTGTGAGCTTGTGTGGCCTACCACTTCGTGGCTGAGCCGTTGTTGCTCCTAAAAAAAAAAAAAAAATCCTAGATATAGGACAGACACTTCAAAACCTTATTCCTTATGATTTATTTTTGGGCTGTCTGTTTTGCCTTTTATGAATGTGTTATCCAATGCATTTCTCTGGGCTATAGCAATAAAGGCCAAATTAAAGATTTCAGGTATTTTTTATCGCTAACTCCTAAAATTCCAAATCAAATAGCAAAACAATCTTAAAACAGTTCCAATCAAAGGGCTTAGACCTTTTAATGAACTCAGCACATTAATAACCCCTTTATTCAGACACTCAGACATCATCAAGTCTCCATTCCACACACAGTCAGAGACCGCCACCCATCAGGAACAGCATCAGCTACCAGGTGGATCCACCTAATGATAACACTCCTGCCACCTCCTTTTCTCCACCCTGACATTGGCTTCTCTGGCTTGAAAGGGGCCGGCGGGCGAGTGTTTGATGTGTATAAAGGTAGTCATTGGACGACTGCTGACTTTGCCAGGTGCTCCAAACATAGAGGGAGAGAATAAGTGGCAGGAGGGAAGGGAGAGAGAGGCAAGCAGGTAGGCAGAGAGGGAGACAGCAGTGTTGGGTACTGACGAGAGGAGGACAGTTCTGAACCTCTTCTCTGGGAGGCTTTGTGGAAGTGAGCCAGAGATGGGCCTTCAGTTAGTGTTAATGATGCACCAAGCGCCCAACGTTAAAGGCTACCTGAAATACATCTCTCTCCCTATTTTACAATCAGAGGAGGGAAAGGTCCCGTCCGACATGTCAAACAGGCACTGACAGGTAAAATGTGGCTATTTGTTGTTTAATCTGTAATAATCTAGCTTAAATAGTCACTCTTTGCTGGGTTATGCACTTTTTGCACAGCCAGTGAAATATCACCGAGTACCCCACTGAGTACACCACTTAGTTCTTCCACAGTCTATGCGACATCCGCCAGTAACCATAACAACGAAATATTATTATTATTGAAGTGTGGAAAAATAATCGCTATAAACACCATAAGTATGCACAAAAAACATATTTATTTGCAACATAAATTATTAATAAAAAAATGGAATCGAAAACAATGATTTTTATTGTTAAACGCAAACTGATAGTGTTAGCTAACTAGCTAGCTAGAGTGGGCAAGTTAGCTGGTGCTGCTGTTGTACGATGTACGTGCTGACGTATCACCACACAGGCTACGTTTTCTACAGTGATTGGTCAACAACGACGGCATCGCTTTATAAATAGAGCAGAATCCTATTTTCTCCGCCTCGGTTGATCGGCTTCCACAGCCACGAGCACCAATGACCTCTCTTCCTGTCTGTCAGCGCCTTCAAGAATTCAGATATTATGGGTGGGTATCTCTCAAAACGCAGACAGAAGGCAAACATAGTTTCTCTCTCTAGTGGCATTAATTTGTTTACTAGTAATCAGTATAATCATCAAAACTGTGGTCCTAGGCATCTCTGCAGTGTTTATCAATGCATGTTTGTGTTTGTGTGATGGAGTGGGGTCACGAACTCTCTAGGCGAGTTCCTCTCTGCCATCTCAAAGTAAAACAGTGAAAATCCCTCAGTTCTTTTAACTGCAGACTCAAGCAGTGAGCTGCATTAAAGAGACAGTGACAGAGTGTGAGAGAGTGAGTGTGTGAGAGAGAGAAGCACTAGTGTGACTGGAGATAGAAATCGGTTGGTTCTTCATATAATCTAAACTATAATGGTGTTTTAGGAAATTGAAAGGAAATGATGGTGGCAAAACATTTATTTAAATTATATTATATTTTGGTTTATTAATCTGTGTTTCATACTATGACTATTTATTTGTATTTATTAAATGATTAATGGAATAATACATTATGTTGTTAATGTGTTTTTGTCTCATTATGATTTATTGTTAGAACCTCGATTTTCACAATGTCAGGTGAAATTATTCATCATTGAAATGAAGCTTAATCGGCTTACAATTTTGTCCAAATGATTTTGCCTAAATGGATACTGAACATCACTGAGCATCAGATCTAATATCTGTTGCTTCTTGCTCAGTACAGTTCTGGCTGTAACATTCAATCCACACATTATCCACAGGTCCTATAGAGAAATATCCACATTGGCCTGTGTGTAAAGATTACAAATCAAAAGTACAGTCTGTGTGTGTGTGTGTGTGTGTTGATGCATGTGCTTCTGTGTAGCGTTGCTGGTCATGTGGGTGTGATTTACCATTGTGTCTACATATCTCTATAGCCAGCTTGGCTGTCACTTGTGCTGCTGATTTGTGAGAGGCAGAATTGCTCCCAAAGTGCTTCTGCAATCTATACTTCTTCCCTTTTCAGGGGCCTGTATCCACTGGACAAAATATGTCCCAACTGTGCCCTCAAATTTATGGAATGTATAATTCACATCGTTTTAATATAGTTGAAGAGTAATACATGTGGAAACGCTGAGCCAGAAAGTATTTGATGCCGGATAGTAAAATTACTAAGATGTTGGATACTCTTTTCAATCTCCATTAGTTCTGAGATTGCTGACCTCTGACCTCCCACATACATCATTAAAACAAATCCATATCTGTGGCAGACTTCAGTGGCATATCGTAGCTCAGAGCGGTATCTTTCAATAGAAGGAGAAACTTTTACAATAAGACCCGTCATTTGGTTAAAACAGAACCATGGGGTGGGGGGAGGTTGGTAAAGATGCACTTGACATCTTGTGAAAATGGCTTCCCTCCCTCCGCCATAGGGGGGTTTGGGTGTCTCATAAAAAATGCATTTGAAGAGGGACAGTCTGCTGAATAGAAGTACTTTTCGCCTCTCAAAAGTGTCGTCCAATTAGCTTTGAGAAACAGCTTCCCCATCGCTGCCGTTTACCCACACCACCAACGGCGCATCGGAGACACCGTGACATGACATAATGAATGCAATCACCAATAATTAGTAGGGGGATGATCAGCCCTCACTTTGAGCCATCATCAAGAGAGGAGAAGGCTGCCAGTTGCACTTCTCCTTCCTTCTTAAACACAACCTGCCTACGAGGAGATTACAAGTTATACCCCCAACAAATTTGTAGTCTTCATGTCAGTAAATTATCACATTTTCATATCACATATGATGAGGTGATTAAGATACATAAAGAATAGGTTATTACCTGCTGCAAAGTTTGAGACAAATCGTCTGTCTCTCAAAATTAAAAATTTCTTATTTTCAGGTGCAGTATTTCTTTATCATCAGTCGTGAAACTGGACCCGGACTCATGTTTATCCAAGGTTTCGGTACTGACATTGATACCATCGGTTGGTTGGTTGATTTCATTATCAAACTCTGAAGACACAGAGAGCCCTCGATTCACCCAGAGAACTGAACAGCGGGGTGGAGGGGGAGATCGTGCGGCCGGGCCATGTGCCATTATCAGCTGTAATAGACATGGGTACGGTGGGAGTGGAACAGGAAGGTAGCCAGACAGACAGGCCAGAGCACCTCTTTAAGAGGGCCTTGACACCCTTCAGAACTAGCGAATCAAAGATCTAGGTATCTCCAGTGGAAAGCGGAAGAGAAACGGTGCCAGGAACTGAAGTACTACTGGTCAGCTTCCGCTCAGCCCAGTTAAAGCTCTTCTCTGTCCTGGTACCCCTGAAGCAAGTCCCTGCCTATCTTCCGAAAACGTCTGAAAACCAACCTCTTCAAAGATCATCTTGAAGAACAACTGCTAAGATGTTTTTTGATTTTGTTTTGTAGACGCTCGGAAGTGTGGTTGGCTGACGATGACAGAGATCAAAGGATGAAGAGTTTGAAATCGCACATGTCAGTGTCATTGTTACTTTGTGATAGGTCTGATGTGCCAGTCACCATGGCCTGTTGACGGTGACCTGCGTCACCCAAATAAGATAAATTAGCTTTTGTCCAACTCATTATTCTCTCTTTATTCTCTGTGATAAACAAAACCCTTACACAAGAGGACATTAAGTTCTTCTCTAAAGTGGTGACAAATTAGGGCCGTTTAAAATTAAAAGTCAGGGGAAGTATTCTCTGTAACTAAAAGATAAGTCAGACTGCTGTGTAATAGGGGCCCTGTCGAAAGCAATTTGTATTAAAAGCTGCTTGTTTATGAATATTGGGGTCTCATACGTAATTTATGCCAGTAGGTGTGCCATCAATTAAATATGAATTGTGCCGAGGAAAAAAACACATTTAATTCCACTGAAATGTAGCAGCCCTGTTTCTGCCCTGTTCTACCTAATTCTTGCTAAGCCTCAAGTCTTAAAGCCATGATATGTTAATGTGACACAAGTCAAAGATAACTGGCATGCTTATTAAATACTTAACAGATAATACAAATCCACATATTTTTCTCTAATGTAATTGAAACACTGAAAAGGGCTTTATATTAATACTGAAATAGGCCGATGTTAAATGAAGAATGTTTCTGTTGGTGGTTTGAGGGAGATGGGGAGGGGGAGGGGGGGGGGCAATATCTGGAGAAATATTAAATAATTTATGATAATGCTACAATTCACCGCCAGGATTTTCAATTTTTAATCAACAAGTTGTGCCTCAGAAGTTTTAAACCTACAAAACCTAATGCAATTACAGAATGAAACTTAAATGTTCTTTAAGGCAGGCTTCTAAAGCACAGATTAAAAATGTATTGCAAGGATAATGGCCAAACCGTTCTTATTCTTTCAACCACTTACAATGCAATTAGATTTAAAACCGTGTTTAATATTGATGTTTTAAAGAGAATCAGAGGAAAAGGAGGTGGTGAATGGAACCCAGGAATGAGCCAGTGTACTCAGACAATATTAATGTTGTCATGGCAGTCAACGGAAAACTGTATTAAATCATCCGTAAATCCTTTAATTTTCACCATGTAAGCAACGTTCACAGAACGTTGACCAAACCAAGCTGTTTGATTGTCATCAAACATTCATGGGTTACTCCGGCCCTCCTTTATGTAGTTCAATTGGAGGCAGCAGAGACCTTTGCCACATCAACGCTCACATTGTGAGGACCAGGATTTTAGCTGGAGGAGGGTTGTCTACCCCTTCCTCCTTTCCCACAGAAATCAATTCAACCTGCCAATTCCCATTGATTTGACAAGCCTGTGATCGACCCTGTTAGGGCAGGATTAGAGGTGTTTATCTCCGGGAAACCTTGACAGAACCAGTGATCATTTCTCTCGGCTTCCTGGAATCTTGGCTGTGAAATCCTGTCGTGTCCTGACAGCTCTGCTCTCAGTGTTGTTAATTGAATCAATCTAAGATGGTGTAGTCAGGGAGAGTGTACATTTACTGTAGAGATGTGTTGCTCATACAAATCAATCCACTTATGTTGATATAAATGCATTGCACTTACCGAGGTGTTTGAGGCAGAGGGGCTTGTTGGTATGACCCTAATAGAAAATGACGCAAGCCTTCACACAACGGATCGGGATGGAATATGTAAGTGTTACGCAGTAAGGGCAACACAAGACGCCTTAGAATGTGTACCGTGCAGTACTGTGGATGTAAGCAGAAAACAGTGACCTAGCAACATGTCGACTTTTAATATCAACTTCCAATGTCAAATTAAAGTGAGCCAAATCATAGGGAACTGATAGCGAGGCATATGGTCTGCCAGCTTGCTTCATATGCCTTCACGTCATAATATTGCCTTTATTCTTTAAACAAATCATAAAGGTTGAATGGAGTTTGAACTCAGCTGTAAAACTTTGTATAAATTGACTGAATTCTGCATTGAGCTACTAATTATTGGCGGGAGGTCAGTGCTTGGGAGAAGGTATCACGATGACTGGATTAATGACGGTGCAGTCACGCATGTAGAAGTATAATGCTTTGGGTTCACTGACTGATGAGATCCATTACTCTTCAAATTAAGTTTAATGTTCTTTTGAGCAGCAGGTAATTTCAGCTTGATGTACGTGTGTGTGTGTGTGTATGTGTGTGCACTTGCATGAACATGCCTGATTGTGTGTGCATGTGCATGTGCATTTGCGTGTGCCTGTGTGTGTGCAGATGATCATTTGAGTTTGTGTGTGTGTGTGTGTGTGTGCTCGCGCGCATGTGAGTGTATTTATGAGAAATAATGCCAGTGTGGAATCCCGGCAGCATTTAGACACATTAATGGAACCAGAGACATTGAACCAAAATGTATTATTCAACGCTTAAAAGCATGGAGCATCTGCTCACAGCAGTTAAAGCCCTGTCCAACTCCACGGCTCTTTAATATTTCACACAATGAAACTGACTGGGAGGGCGCTCATGTAGGATTTAATTGAGGGCGCAGACAATCGTATAGAGACAGGGACAACCTTGAGAAAAATAGGTACATTTGAGGTCAAAGGTCAACTCCGGGTATTGTGAGTATTGTAATTAGTGTGGCTGGTAAGAGGACAAATGTGATGTAATTGGAAAATTGACATTTTATCTTCTGTATTGATTGAATGGTGTTGCCGTCAAATCAGTGCTCGCTCACTCGCTCTCACTCCAATCCAAATAAAAGTAAATGTTGCCATTCAGAATAGGTCATTTTCATTGGATGACACAGCTGCACAGACAGACAGATTAGTGTCAATATAGATCAGATATCTCACAGAATGGGACATTTATTGTGACTATCTTTTATATCCTGGTTGCATAGAATTCATTGACTTTATGTGTCACTGGTAGTAGTAGTAGTAGTAGTAGTAGTCACACTGGATACGTTTTCTTTGCTTGAGAAAATGAACAGAAAAGCAGAAACCAGACCTGTACATTTTGTGGAGTAGGACAATTGAATGAGAGACAAGCTTGCGTTTGACTAAGGATGTCACGCCCTGACCTTAGTTCCTTTTTTATGTCTCTATTTTGGTTTGGTCAGGGCGTGAGTTGGGGTGGGCATTCTATGTTTTTTTTCTATGTTTTCTTTTCTATGTGTTTGGCGTGGTATGGTTCCCAATCAGAGGCAGCTGTCTATCGTTGTCTCTGATTGAGAACCATACTTAGGTAGCCTTTTCCCACCTGGTGTTTGTGGGTAGTTGTTTCCTGTTTTGTGTTGTGTCACCTTTCAGGACGGTTTCGATTTTCGTTGTTTCACTTTGTTATTTTGTATTTCGTGTTCAGTTATATTAAATTAACATGGACACCTACCACACTGCGTTTTGGTCCGATCTTTCCTGTTCCTCAGATGAAGAAGATCGTTATAAAGGATAGCCTTTTTCTCAGCTTTTCAGTTTCATCTTAGCTGCCGAAGGCAATACCATGATACATTTTTGAATGTTTCTCTTGTAAACGTGTGACAGACTCACAATAAGCCCCTTGGACCAAAACAGTTTGCGAAGTATGCTCACTATATCCAATGAATATCCTTGACCCTCATAGAAGCTCAAGTCCAAAGAATATATCACAACATTTTCATTTGCAGAAGTACCCCACAAAAAAAGGCAGTTTGTATCAATAAAATCAATAAAATTAATTTTTAAAGCCCTTTCTACATTGGAGTGGACCAAGATCGCACCGACAGAGAGGGCTTCCTCGCTTCAAGTTCTTTGGAATCTTTTTTGTATTATTGTATTATGTATTATTTCTTACATTGTTAGCCCAGAAAATATTATGTGTTGTTACATACAGACAGGAAGAACTATTGGATATCAGAGCGGCGGTAACTCACCAGCACTACCAGTATTACAACCAGCAATACGACTTTCCCGAAGCGGATCCTTTGTTCGCACCACCCAGGGCAATTGAACTGATTCCAGAGGCCGACCCAAAAACACCGGTGGAGAAGAGGAATTCGGAGCGGTCTTCTGGTCAGACTGAGGCGCGCACACCACCCACTGCTTCCGAGTATATTACTCTGCTATAGTTCAGTCCCTGGATAACAAAGTTGATGAGATCAGGATAAGGGTTTCTTTCCAGAGAGGCATCAGGGATTGTAACATACTCTGTTTCACAGAAACATGGCTCTCTTGGGATATACTGTCAGAGTCGGTCCAGCCATCTAGATTCTCAGTTCATTGCACCGACAGGAATAAACATCCCTCCGGGAAGAAGAAGGCTGGGGGTGTATGTTTCATGATTAACAACTCATGGTGTAATTGTAATAAAATACAGGAACTCACGTCCTTTTGTTCACCCGACCTAGAATACCTCACAATCAAATGCCGACCCTATAATCTCCCAAGAGAATTCTCTTCGGTTATTGTCACAGCCGTGTGTCATGACTTTCCCTTTTTGGGTGAGGATCATAGGCGCCAGATCCCCCCCCCCCCCCCCCCCCCCTCTCTGTCTCTCTCTCCCGCAGAGGGCGAGAGGGGTCAAGTTGGCTGTTTTATGACGGTCGTAAATACCTGCAGGAACTCTTTCACTCCCACACAATGAAAGGGAAGTTAAAAATCCCTTCGTTACAACAGAGAGAGATTTTGTAGTACTGTGACATCCAAGATTGGATAATGATAAACATTTCTGTAATCCAGTTGGAAGGGTCCGTACTTAAAGAACAATCATGTGGAATGTGTTACACATTTGTGCATATTTCCCATTTGTCAGATTCACATCCAAATGTTGTGGAACTTATATGATTAAATATAAAACTATTGGTGAGAAGATGATATGTGATCTTAGCCTTCTAAATGAGAAAATGGTTTTTCGAATGAAGTTTATTCAGTCAGTAACCACGCCCATGTGAGCACAGAAATTTAATGGAACCAACCTTTTTCCAGAGTGTATAAAAGGACCCGTGACGATCTTTACATCAGACCAAAACACGCCGGGTTGCTGCTGGTGTGGAAAGTGGTCTTAGCTTGTACCCAGAAGAAAATCTCTATAGACCAGACAGCGTGAAGCGGTGGCTACATGGCTGAGAAATGGTACTTCTGGAAGATACGTTCTAACAGACTCCGAGACCAACCTACTACAGCGACAAAGTACATGGTGACCAGAGTCTTAAACAACCAGAGACTCTCTGATGAACTACTCTCCAGAGACTGATCGAGTGATTTCAACAGAGCGAGATGACAAAGACATACGATCGTAAATATGTACATTGCATTTTTTAAATCCGAATGAGCGGTGGTTGGGGTGCTAAATATACACATTTACAATCAGTATATTATTCAACTGTGTGTATAATATGTGAAGTCCTTTGTCCCGCTCTTTCTTACATGCCCCTCCCTTCCCTCTCTTTTGAATCTGTCATTTTGTGTAAAATGCCATCATATTGGTTTAGTCCACTGGAGACTTTTATGTAGTAATCAATGTGTACGCTATTCTGTTTGTGTGTTTATGTTATTCTCTGTGGTTAGTTAGTTAGTTAGTTAGTTAGTAAATAAATAATTAAGCCAATTTGTATATCGCTGATTCATCATTTATGCTATGGTTCGTGCAGATATCCAAGATTTTTGCGACATTCAGAATGAGACTAATAGAAGGTAACAATTAATGAATGACTGATTGATGACTGAAATGTCATAGATCTTTATATCTTTAAGAGTTAATTCGGAAAACGGTAAATCGTTAAATAAACTTTTCTGTGGTGCCCCAAGATTGCTAATGAGTTAATTGATACAGGATTAAGTTAATCATTGTAATAATTAAACATAGTTAATTAATTTGATAAAACAATCGTCATCGCATAAATTATAGTAAAGATACGACACGTGTATATCCCCCCTCAAGCCGATACCACGACGGCCCTCAAGGAACTTCACTGGACTTGATGCGACCTGGAAAACTTATATCATGAGGCTGCATGTATTGTAGCTGGGGACTTTAACAAAGAAAATTTGAGGAAAAGGCTACCTAAATTATATCAGCATATCGACTGTAGTACTCACACTGGAAAAACACTCAACCATTGTTATTCCAACTTCCGGGATGCATACAAGCCCCCCCCCTCATACAGTTGAAGTCGGAAGTTTACATACACTTAGGTTGGAGACATTAAAACTTGTTTTTCATCCACTCCACACATGTCTTGTTAACAAACTATAGTTTTGGCAAGTCGGATAGGACATCTAATTTGTGCATGACACAAGTTGTTTTTCCAACATTTATTTACACACAGATTATTTCACCTATAATTTACTGTATCACAATTCCAGTGGGTCAGAAGTTTACATACACTAAGTTGACTGTGCTTTTAAACAGCTTGGAAAATTCCAGAAAATTATGTCATGGCCTTAGAAGCTTCTGATAGGCTAATTTACATAATTTGAGTCAATTGGAGGTGTACCTGTGGATGTATTTCAAGGCCTACCTTCAAACGCAGTGCCTCTCTGCTTGACATCATGAGGAAATTCAAAAGAAATCAGCCAAGACCTCAGAAAAAAAATTGTAGACCTCCACAAGTCTGGTTCATCCTTGGGAGCAATTTCCAAATGCCTGAAGGTACCACGTTCATCTGTACAAACAATAGTACGCAAGTATAAACACCATGGGACCACCTAAAGTGCCGTCATAACGCTCAGGAAGAGACGGGTTCTGTCTCCTAGAGATGAATGTACTTTGTTGCGAAATGTGCAAATCAATCCCAGAACAACAGCAAAGAACTTTCTGAAGATGCTGGAGGAAACGGGTAAAAAAGTATCTATATCCACAGTAAAATTTGTCCTATATCGACATAACCTGAAAGGCTGCTCAGCAAGGAAGAAGCCACCAAAACCACCATAAAAAAGCCAGACTACAGTTTGCAACTGCACATGGGGACAAAGATCGTACTTTTTGGAGAAATGTCCTCTGGTCTGATGAAACAAAAATAGAACTGTTTGGCCATAATGACCATCGTTATGTTTGGAGGAAAAAGGTGGAGGCTTGCACGCCGAAGTACCCCATCCCAACCGTGAAGCACGGGGGTGGCAGCATCATGTTGTGGGTGTGCTTTGCTGCAGGAGGGAATTGGTTCACTTCACAAAATAGATGGCATCATGAGGTGTGAAAATTATGTGGATATATTGAAGCAACATCTCAAGACATCAGTCAGGAAGTTAAAGCTTGGTCACAAATGGGTCTTCCAAATGGACAATGACCCCAAGCATACTTCAAAAGTTGTGGCAAAATGGCTTAAGGACAACAAAGTCAAGGTATTGGAGTGGCTATCACAAAGCCCTGACCTCAATCCTATAGAAAATGTGTGGGCAGAACTTAAAAAGTGAGCGAGCAAGGAGGCCTACAGACCTGCCTCAGTTACACCAGCTCTGTCAGGAGGAATGGGCCAAAATTCACCCAACTTATTGTGGGAAGCTTGTGGAAGGCTAGCCAAAATGTTTGACGCTAGTTAAACAATTTTAAGGCAATGCTACCAAATACTAATTGAGTGTATGTAAACTTCTGACCTACTGGGAATGGGATGAAAGAAATAAAAGGTAAAATAGATGATTCTCTCTACTATTATTCTGACATTACAAATTCTTAAAATAAAGTGTTGATCCTAACTGACCTAAAACAGGGAATTTTTACTAGGATTAAATATCAGGAATTATGAGAAACTGAGTATAAACGTATTTGGATAAGGTGTATGTAAACTTCTGACTTCAACTGTATCTAGATAATTCTGTTATCCTCTAACGAGTCACAAACCCGGATCCGGGATCCCCCCCATCAAAAAAACTGACTAGCATAGCCTAGCCTAAAGCCACAGGGATATCATATAATAAAATGATCATGAAATCATAAGTCCAAGACACCAAATGAAAGATACACATCTTGTGAATCCAGCCATCATTTCTGATTTAAAAAAATGTTTTACAGGGAAGACACAATATGTATTTCTATTAGCTAACCACCATAGCAAAAGACACAACTTTTTTTTCCCACAGTTTTTTTCCTGCATGGGTAGCTATCACAAATTCGACCAAATAAAGATAGAAATAGTCACTAACCAAGAAACAACTTCATCAGATGACAGTCTGATAACATATTTATTGTATAGCATATGTTTTGTTCGAAAAATTTGCATATTTCAGGTATAAATCCTAGTTTTACATTGCAGCCACCATCACAACTCTCACCAAAGCAACTAGAATAACTACAGAGAGCAAACGTGAATTACCTAAATACTCATCATAAAACATTTATGAAAAATACACAGCGTACAGCAAATGAAAGACAAAGATCTTGTGAATCCAGCCAATATTTCAGATTCTTTAAGTGTTTTACAGCGAAAACACAATTTAGCATTATATTAGCTTACTACAATAGCCAACCACACAACAGCATTGATTCAAGCCAACAGTAGCGATAACTAATAAACCAGCAAAAGATGTACATTTTTTCACTAACCTTCTCAAACTTCTTCAGATGACAGTCCTATAACATCATATTACACAATACATATATTGTTTGTTCGAAAATGTGCATATTTAGCGGCACAAATCGTGGTTATACAATGAGAATAGTAGCCAAGCTGCCAACAAAATGTCGGGAGAAATCTTGGGAGAGGCACCTAATCTAATCAATAACTAATCATAAACTTGACAAAAAAATACAGGTTGGACAGCAAATGAAAGATACATTAGTTCTTAATGCAACCGCTGTGTTAGATTTTTAAAATTAACGTTACTACGACATACAGCGTGCGCTAAAGCGAGACCGCACCGAAATTACTGGCCGAATAATAGTTTTACATTTTTCAACAGAACAACGAATTAACATCATAAATAGTTCTTACTTTTTGATGAGCTTCCATCAGAATCTTGTGCAAGTGGTCCTTTGTCCAGAATCATCGTTGCTCGGTTGTAGATTGCCGTCTTCAACTTAGGAATTAGCAGCAAACATTAGCCATGTGGCAAAGACGTGTCCAACTCACCATAACGCAGGACAAAGAAATATCCGAAAATCGCAATATACTGATATAAACTGATATAACTCGGTTTAAAATAACTACATTATGATGTCTTTAACACCTATATCGAATACAATCAGAGCCGGATATATCTAAGGCCTATAACGAGAGCTTTCAGAATGCCATCCTGAGGTCTTCCTCTGCGCCATGACGAACGTTGAAAAGAGGGCACCCCCGGTTCCATGAGCCTTTATATGGCCTCAGATCTGCCTAGCAACACAATTCCAATACTCACTGCTTACTGACATCTAGGGGAAACCGTATGCAGTGCATGTCGACTCATAGATCACATGCAATTTAATAAACTGACCCTGGAACAGAGCATCGATTTCAGATTTCTCACTTCCTGACAGGAAGTTAGCTGCAACTTGAGTTCTGTTTTACTCACAGATATAATTCAAACGGTTTTAGAAACTAGAGAGTGTTTTCTATCCAATAGTAATAATAATATGTATATTGTACGAGCAAGAATTGAGTACGAGGCAGTTTAATTTGGGAACGAATTTTTACAAAGTCGAAATGGCGCCCCCTACTGACAAGAAGTTAAATAAAGCTAAGTAAATAAGTATACTAAAATACCAAGCTGCTAGGACAGAACAGACCTGGCTGCACCTTCATTTAGCTCTGATGTGTAAAGTCAGATGTGTGAAAGTCTTGAGCCCAAAAATGTCAGGAGAGTTTCACAGCCCCCCCCCCCCCCCACACACCCAAATACAGAGGCCTTTGAAGCCCCAATGGCTTATCCCTGTCCAGAGGGCATTACAATGTAGTATCACATGGATATTAAAAATGACCCTACAAGGAATAAGTAAAAAAATTAAATAAAAAAAAGCTCCTCAAGGACAATCCAGAGACACCATTTGCTGACTTCTACAAAAAGGGGAACATAAGCAAATTTATTTTCCACACAGACCATCCCCTGGCATGGCACAGTGCTATAAGAGCAAACTACCTCTTTGTCAAGAGAGAAGGGTATTGGCCCAGGGCAGAAACTCTGAATACCAGACATTGAGGAAATTGAAACAACCTCTGTCAACATGTACAAGTCTGGGACAGTAATGGTGCAGGGCATCCTCATGCAGTTCCAGCAGGACTTTTTTGTGATCAAAGAGAGCACAGCAGGAAAATCTCTCTCTCTCTCTGTGACGACTCCCCCATCCTGAGTGAGTCTGATCACACCTCTTCAAACTGTCCTGCAGATGAGGATAGTCACCCCCCCAGCACCGAACACACCCAGGTCCCACAACTGCACCTCCACACTGTCCCACATCTGCTCCTCCATCTTTGAGAGAGATACATTCACAGAGCTGGAGAGAGACATAGTGGAGCTCAGAGAGCTAGTCCACACAATCCAGACAGAACAAGCCAACAAAACAGACCCCCACATCCACTGAGGACACACAAAAGCCAGAGATTGTGCACCTCATTGACTATAATGGCAAACACATTCAAGAGGATAAACTTTTTCCCAAACACAAAGTGGCTAAACTCTGGGCCCAGACACTAGGCATGCCTTGGAGCTGCTGTCAGAGGACAGACTAGGGTCCCCCAGCCACATCATCATTCACACGGGCACAAATTACCTGAGGGCCCAGCAGGAAAGGGTCGCCACAGCACTCAAGGGAGTGATTGAAAAAGCTCCTTCCACTTTCCCCAACACACGAGTGGTTATCTCCAACCTGCTCCCACGAAAATACTTTCACCCTGCCACCATACAAGCATTTCCCGGGACTGCCTCAAAACCACCACTCCACCCTGGACTTGAACAGCCTTTACGACCAGATCCACCCCTGAAGGACGTCACCCTCAACAGTAGGCCCAGCACCTTACACAGGAGCAACAGAGCAGGGACAGGCCATCTGGCTATAAATTAATAAGGAAATTATCTCAACAGAGTAATGTCTTCACGTGTGCAACCTACATCTCCCCAATAGAATCCCCATACTTTAATGATGACAGCTTCTCCATCCTAGAGGGAGAGATCAACAATGTACAGGCTCAGGGACATGTACTAGTCTGTGGAGACCTAAATAACAGAACTGGACAATAACCTGACACCCTCAGCACACAGGGGGACAAACACCTACCTGGAGGTGACAGCGTTCCCTCCTCCATATGCCCCCCTAGACACAACTACGACAACATAACCAACAAAAACAATACAGAAATACACTACGGAAAAAGAAGGAATAGCACATCAGAAATCAGCTCAATGTAATTGAAGAATCCATCAAATCAAACCACTTCTGGGAAAAGTGGAAAACTCTAAACAAACAACAACACGAAGAGTTATCTATCCAAAATGGAGATGTGTGGATAAACCACTTCTCCAATCGTTTTGGCTCTATAACAAAGAACAAACAGTAAAAAACATATACATGTGGAACAGATGTTAATCGTACTCTCCGTGCGTCAAAGAAATCACCCCAACCAGTGGTCCCAGTCGAGCTTTATTTATTATCTGTGATTAAATAGGAAACAGCATGGTAGTTGTGCAGGGCTTAATGATGTTGATGGCTATCGATGGTCAAATCTGTAGCATGAAAACAAGTGTGTTAGCAGTGAGTTTATGTGACCATTACATCGGTGCATGCTAACACACTTATATACAGCAATCATATAGCAGGGCTCCTGAGTGGCGCAGTGGTCTAAGGCACTGCATCTCAGTGCAAGAGGTGCCACTACAGTCCCTGGTTTGATTCCAGTCTGTAACACAGCCGGCCGTGATTGGGAGTCACATAGGGCGGCGCACAATTGGACCAGCGTCGTCCGAGGTTTGGCCGGGGTGGGCTGCCATTGTAAATAAGAATTTGTTCTTAACTGACTTGCCTAGTTAAATAAATATAAAAAATACCAAAGCACATGGCTGAAAGCCCCTGAATCCCTAACAGGTACCAGATACCCAGACATGCATAAATCAGGAATGTACAGAACACTTGAACACATTGTAAAATATAAAAATAGAATACAGTATTCAGAACGTGACCTACATCCTCACATATTCATACTAGAGAGACCTGACGTTCGCGTTCTACCATTCTACCATCTTTAGACTTCCATGTCCTCTCTTCTCTAAATGATGGTTGTTGCATGCTCTCTCTCTCATCTGATGGAGGGGATGGTGTAACGCCTGCCCCCGCTCCCGCTCCCTGGCGCTCGAAGGCACCAGGCTCCCCAGCATTACGCAATCCTGCCACCATCAGTACGCACACCTGCCATTCCTTGTCTCACGCATCAGTGTATTATTGGACTCACCTGGAGTCAATCACCTCTGAGTCACTACCTCCCCTATATCTGTCAGTTCCACATCTCTGTTCCCGGCTGTTGTATTGATTGTCGAATGTCGTTGTTTTCCCCGTGTGCTGACGCTGTGCCAGTCTTGTTACATGTCTGTTCCTTATGAAATGTTGACTCCCCTGCTTCTCATCTCCGGCGTCGGTCCTTACAGAATTCTGAAGCCACCAAATGAAGCACCGGGGAGTGCTGGCTTTCCAACTGGTGGTGTCGTCGGGTCCAGGGGCCGCCACCGATGGAACCCGGGTTGCCTTGTCGGGCTGTCACGCCCTAGCTGGCTTGAGCGGTTTCTTTTTTACCATATTAGAGACACATATTTCCCTCAGATTACACAGACCCACGAAAAATTTGAAAACAATCTCAATTTTGAAAAACTCCCATATCTATTGGTTGAAATACCACATTGTGCAATAACATCAGCAAGATGTGTGACCTGTTGCATTAAGAAAAGGACAACCAGTGAAGAACAAACACCATTTTAAAAACAACCCATATGTATGTATATTTATTTTTACCTTTTTGTACTGTAACTACTTGCACATCGTTACAAAACAGTTTATAGGCATAATATGACATTTGAAATGTCTCTATTCCTTTGGAACTTTTGTAAGTGTAATGTTTACTGTAAATCTTTTATTTTTTATTTAACGTTTGTTTATTATCTATTTTACTTGCTATGGCAATGAAAACATATGTTTCCCATGCCAATACAGCCCCTTAAATTGAAATAGAAATTGAGAGCAAGACTGACACAGAGAGAACGAGAGAGAGAGAGAAATAGAGCCCTAATTGTAAGGATAAAGCATGCATGGCCAGGGTAAATGAGTTGGGCTGCGACTCCAGAAAGCAGTGATGAGTTTATAATGGCTCTGAATAGTGTACTGCCCAAGCCCGTGGGCCGGATCAGCTGGTCGAGCTCACAAACCCATGTAAGGAGATGGAGATGACAGGCTGGCAGGCTGGCAAGCAGACAGGCGGGCGGATGGCCACGCTATGCCCGGCTACACAGGGAAACCATGGGCAGACACTTCCCCAAATAAAGATCCTCTGGAAATTAGCGTGGTAGCTATCATTAGTTGTAGTAGCAGTGGTAAAAGCACTTTGTAACAACTGCTGATGTAAAAACGGATTTAAATATGCATTTAATTGATTAATGATAATAACCAGAAGTGTTGTACATGAACCCATCAATAATGTTGGTGAAGAAAAAAACGATTTCATGTGTTTTAATCGTCTAATTTCTATACACTTACTTTGTTTGTTTTTCAATTGCCTGAAAAGACAACAAGCCTCAGGCCAATGTGGATTAAACAACATCATAGGGATTATCTTGCTATAAATAACCTGCTGTCATTCATTCAGTAGTCAGTGGAGGGTGGAGGGAGAAAACTGCAGGAGCCATTTCACCATGCAATAACAATGACCTGAGCCCTGAGCCAAGCGTGGCCCAGTTGCCCCATAAGGCCCTATTATAAATCCTCCTCTTTATGTCAGGCAGGGTCTCACACTGACCCCAAATTCGCGGTGCTCGGGTGCAAAAATTCCCCAATTCTCTTTTCCCTCTAAAGTGTGTCTTCTACTGGTGTCAGTTGGGGGGGGCGAAGGTCAAGCGCTCTGGAGAGGTCTAACGGGGAAACATTTACCTCAGAGCGACACATGCTTATGGAGCTCGTTAAGATGGACACCTGCAATGCGCCTGGGAAGAATTCCGATGCATTTGGGAAGACCCCCCATTCCCCCTCCTACGTCTCCCTCCTCCCCTGCCTCGACCCTCTCAACCCCATGTGGAGGAGCCTCTTCGCAGCCATGGGAAGGAGGTGAGGAGAAAGGAACAGAGAGAGGGACAGAGAGAGTGAGAGAGACTAAAGAGAACTGGGTGGTGGAATAATACTAGACATGAGCCTGGGCACTGTCTAAGAGGACGCCCCTATGAGAGAGAGAAAGAGATGTAGCCTACACTCCCCCTCTCCCCCTCGACATCTAGCAGAGATGGGGGTAAGAGAGGAATGGGAAGTAGGGAGGCCTCCTTAGTGCCTGTTCACCACCGGTTGGAGGTGTTCCGGGCCTACAGGTCCCCTCACCCACAGGGACACATCTCCACGGTTATGCTATGAATAGTTCCCCCTGTCCTATGGCCTCCTATGGCCCCCAGCCATGACCTGGCAGGGGATGTATCATTAATACATGACTGTCTTACCACACCCAGCGAGGTGAAGTTAGATGCAGATTTGGAATAGACAGGGTCAGAATGCAGAAAATGTGCAATTTGACTCTTCCATTTTACTGTTGCTAATTGTCGTAAACGCTCTCTCTGACTCACACACACACACACACACACACACACACACACACACACACACACACACACACACACACACACACACACACACACACACACACACACACACACACACACACACACACACACACACACACAGAGAGCTAAGAACACATCGTTTGACATGCAGAATATCATACAGATATACACAATATGTGTTTTTACATATTTCCAATTTCATGAAAAAGAGATGCATGACAGTGGTGAGGAGAACTCTAATGTAACCCAGGCATTAGCTGTATGAAGCTGACGTAATATAACCCAGGCATTAGCTTTGTGAAGCTGACGTAACGTGAACCAGGCATTAGCTGTGTGAAGCTGACGTAACGTGAACCAGGCATTAGCTGTGTGAAGCTGACGTAACGTGAACCAGGCATTAGCTGTGTGAAGCTGACGTAATATAACCCAGGCATTAGCTGTGTGAAGCTGACGTAACGTGAACCAGGCATTAGCTGTGTGAAGCTGACGTAACGTGAACCAGGCATTAGCTGTGTGAAGCTGACGTAATATAACCCAGGCATTAGCTTTGTGAAGCTGACGTAACGTGAACCAGGCATTAGCTGTGTGAAGCTGACGTAACGTGAACCAGGTATTAGCTTTGTGAAGCTGACGTAATGTCAGCTTCACATTAGCTGTGTGAAGCTGACGTAACGTGAACCAGGCATTAGCTGTGTGAAGCTGACGTAACGTAACCCAGACATTGGCTGTATGAAGCTGACGTAACGTGAACCAGGCATTAGCTGTTTGATAAGAAAAGCCAAAACCCCAGTCCTTGACATCTTGAAATAATGACCATGTGAAACACTGTAGTCAATAAACAATGAAGTCAATATCCACTATGATGACCTTGACATGTCACCTTTGACCCCAGTTACGGTATCTCCTTTGCTATGAAGCCTGCCCTCTTCATCAATTCCTCCGACACCTCGACACTAATCATCCCCACTTATTTTAACATCCAGTGAAAACAATCTGTTTCCCTTGGTCTAATTCATTCGTTATTATGTTAATTTCGGTTTCCGCTCAGACGTTGGCTTTGAATAGAGTTTATCTGCCAGTGATTAGCTTCAATCCCAGTCCTCGTCTGTGAGTGGAATACGGTATCAACGCTACAGCAATACAAGGCCCGTCTAAGTAGTATGCATTTGCCATCTACTTATCCCCCTGACAGGTCGACCTCACAGAAAGTGCCTGCAGAAAGTATTCAAACCCCTTGACTCATTCTACAGTTTGTTGTGTTACAGCCTGAATTCAAAATGGAGGAAATAGATTGTTGTTTCACCCATCTACAGTCGATACCCCATAATGACAAAGTGAAAACATGATTTTAAGACATTTTTGCTAATTTATTGAAAATGAAATACAGAAATATCACATTTACATAAGTGTTCACACCCCTTTGCTGTGTCACTCCAAATTTAGCTCAGGTGCATCCAATGGCCTTTGATCAACCTTGAGATGTCACTACAACTTGATTGGAGTCAACCTGTGGCCAGGCCTGGAATTTCCTGATTTTAGGGGCAAGGCCATTTGTATTTTTTTTCCAAAATAATGTTTTCACTTTGTCATTATGGGGTATTGTGTGTAGATGGGTGAGATAATGACATCTATGTATTCCATTTTAAATTCAGGCTGTAACACATTTCTTTTGTTGTTGAATAAGTCAAGGGATATTAATATTTTCTGAAGGAACTGTAAATTAAGGTATTCCTGATACCTGTAGGGAGGTGGAGATTGTGAAGTCAGACTTGTTGATGGAACTTGTGAATATTCTGACCTCCATCTAGTTGATTCATCATTCAGAATCTGGAGATTTCTAAGTCTGTTTTCACTTGTACATGTTTTTTTAAGCATATTTTTCAGACAGTACAGGTGTGGACATGTGTTTGTGATACAACCATGACAACCTGCCCGCCACTCATGGTATACCCCTCTGCTCACCTCCATAGTTCGAATCATAGCCTCCAAAGAAAGTGAAAACATCCCCAGTATCAATTATTTAGAAAGAGAAAAAACACGAAAGGAACCCTACAGGTCACAAAATGGGCACACTATCTACCCCCTTTTTCACCAGATTCCCCCAGACAAGCAGATCTCCAATGGCTATTCAGATTGGCGACCTTACCTCCCCCTCTCTCTCTTCACTGATGATGTTAAAGTAAAGGCTGGCCAGGTGCATGGCTGTGAGTGTTGATCTTATTACCTCACCCCTTGCAGGCCACCCAGATGCCAGGGTCTGTAGTATCTCTCCCATCCTGGCCTGGGGTTAATTAATCTGGCTAACTCATCCGGCTGCCGTGGGCTGTGGGTACACGGAGTGGTGATGACACAGGTGTGAGGTCAGCAGGACCCTGTGTAGGCGGAGCGTGGCTCTGACAACTCAGTGAATGGAAAACATCGGAGCGGGGCCAAAAGCGTGGGCCACACAGCTGCATGCTGGGATGTTTGAGGGCAGACAGCGTTTAGCCGAACTCCAACGGGGGGCGTAGTCATGAACAGGGCGGAGGGGTAAAATGTGTCAGCAACCCTTCCCTCCCCACCTCCAACTGGGATGTCTGTCCGTCCGTGACAGATTGGTTGTCCAGTCAGTGGCAGCTGTGGAAGTTGTCTCTCCTAGCTGGTGGCTCTTAAAGCAAGGTGACCCATGAACAAGGCTGGGCTGGCTACAGTCCCAATGCCCCAAACTGTGAATCTAACTGGAATGTTTGTATTGACAGAAATCACTTGGCTGAGTTTGCTGACCCTACTGCATTTATAAGGGTCAGGTCTGTGCACTGTACACTTCCGACGGATATTTATTTTTTGTGTCATAGACTACTCAACTAGAAATACAATAGACTGAATTTATAAGCATGTCCACCAGAATGCCTCTCATTTGGTCTCCTTTTATCTCTAAAAGGAGCAGACTAGATTATTATCATTATTTTTAAACATTACACTTTGATTGTGTCAAATCTGTCAGTTACTCCAGGTGTGATCTGAAGACAACTTTAGAACACTGACACCCTTACCCTGTCTGTCGGCCTTAAAACGATGTCATTAAATTGCTCTTTGAATCCGAGATCTCACCTGTATAACACACTGTGTCAGAATCCAGAGTTTCTTGGAAACTTTAGTGTGAATTATAGGAGAATGTGTCCCCTGAAAATCACAGCCAAAGGTGCTGATATCCCCAGCCATCTCATTATCACCTCAGCATGAATTTGGATTATGTTCTGAGGGAAAGAGTCAGCCATTATCATAAGCTACAGTAATAGGTCTCTACTGACTTCCCTCCTTCACTCTAGGCACAGAGCCATAACAGCCTCTGTGGCTCCTAAGGGCCCTCTGGGACCCACTAGCGATCATTGAGTCTCTGAGGCGTCAAAGTCCTTCTCCATCTCAAGGGTGCAACTATTGTATTTATCTGGAGCCAGAAGTATTTGGGTAAATGAGTCTCAGTCACTTACTAGGTTTAGTGTTTCATTTTGCATGGAGAAATGACTGACAATGACTCAAGTTGGGTTTCTACTTGAAAGCATGGGAAGGTACTGTATCTGAATATGTAATAAATAACCAAATCATTGATGGATTAATACAAAAAATAAATGTATGTCTCTTGTCTGGCCCTGCAAGCCGGTCATCACACTCCCTCATCCGATTGGTCGTTTCTCACGCACCGTAAACCCGGCATACGCGTCATCACACTCTCTCGTCTGATTGGCAGAGTATCTGACTTTGTGGCTGTGGTAACTAGCGACGACCCCACAGGAGCAAAGCATGAATTCAAAGCAGGAAGTGTACCCATCAATATGTGTTGTAATTTGTTGATTCAGCTCAACTGACATTACACATAATCCATTCTATTGCATGTACCACATCAGTTAACACAATTTGAATTAACATTCTACATTACCATAGAAATTATTGCATCACAATACCAGGTGTACTCATGAGTTTACCAGTAAAATTAGCAGGGTTCCAAGCCCGTTTTATTCATTATATTTCTATGTGTGCTTCTGCTGCATTGTAAGGGGTGTTGCCTTGGCAACCGAAGACTTAAAATATATTTAAACAGTTATTTTATTTTAATGATGTTCTTCATCCATAACTGTCGGTTTCACAGATTATTTCTGTATGTAATACAATCTCGAGAATCATATTGGATCCAGTTGGATTACTTTTGATTTCCAAAAGGAAAAAAGTAGTCCAATAGGATTCTGATACTGACACTAAATCCTATAGGATTGTTTGAATTCTATAGGATTCTATTGGAAAAATCACTAATCCTACAGGATTGTGAGAATTATATACGATTATATTGGAAAAATCACTGATCCGATAGGATTTTTTTGACGAGGGCTTGAGTAGGGATTATCATCCTTCCTCCTGTTTGGCTTGCTTTCCTAATGTGACCTTTCAGAGAATTCCCAATTAGCAGAGATAGCCGCAGAGACCATGTTGTTGAAAGGGCACTAAGAGAGGGAGGTGTGCAGCCTGGGGTGGGGGGAGCTGTTAAATCACCTCAATTCCCTCCATCAATGGTAAAGATTGTGGGGCACCGGATGAGTTTGTGAGCTGAAAGGCTGGGGACATAGGCTTGCAGACACAACTACATATCTGGGTCCAGTAGTGAATAGAGTCCATAGTTCATACACCCATAAATGACATATATTTTAATTACCCTCTAAGACTTTGCATTTTCCCTCAGATTAGTAGAGATGAGGGGGAAAGCCCAGGTCTCTTGGTCTACCTGTTTAAATGTTTAGGATGAGAGTGTGAGGATTTTTACCCAGATAACCACACCTTCACACCCCTCACCTCAATAAACACCATCCCTGACAGGGCAAGGTGGGACTCATGGGAGATTAGAAAAACTATCCATTATACTAATTCAAGGTAATGGCTTTATCATCCCCATAAAGTAGGAAAACAATGTTTTTTACCACACACACACACACACACACACACACACACACACACACACACACACACACACACACACACACACACACACACACACACACACACACACACACACACACACACACACACACACACACACACACACCTTGATGGCTGAATCAGCATTGTATAAAAAGGGGAGAAAAAAATATAATTAACATTTTAGGGAAATTACCTTTCATCTGTGTTTCTTTTGTACGGCAGCTTATTTACTTTGCTGTCTTCAGTGTTGTTGCAAGAAAGACATGTACGGTTCTGAGGTGATTTTAGTTTTTGATGTTCCTAGACAAGTAAAACAGGTGTTAATAACTAGAGACAGACGAGGGAGACTGGTTGTTAGTTTGGGGAAATGCATAGCTGGGTTTATAATTGATTAATGAACCGTCAAAATGTGTAATGCTTGCTAGTTTTGTTTATTCCACCGGGGAAGAATTGAAAGTTTACTTTATCTGCTAAGTTTAGTTTTGCCATGGTCTATTAAGCTGATAATTTATGTTGGGTGAATGAATTGAGTTCAGACAGACAAACACACTGTAGACCACTTTGCTATGGATGTTGAATATGAAGACAGTAGTTGTGGGTTGTAAATATCCTGCAGACCTATAATGCAACACACACACACACACACACACACACACACACACACACACACACACACACACACACACACACACACACACACACACACACACACACACACACACACACACACACACACACACACACACACACACACACACACACACACACACACACACACACAGACACACACACAGACACAAAGACACACTTCCTCCCTCTCTCTGATAGCTCAGTCCACTCCAGGTAATGAGACAGAAAGTCAACCCACTCGTTTCTTTGAAGATACCGCAAGTAGTGTCACGTACATCACAGACGTCTTTAGCCTGTCCTCTCTCCCTCTCTATTGTGACCAGAGCCGCTTCAATTACACAACATTGTGAAGGACACAAAGAACCGGGTGGGTGTCTGTGGGTGAGGCACATACCACTTATAGCTGCATGGATTGTGAAACATAGACTTGAAACCAGCACATCGCCACCTAGCGCTGATCCCAGAGACCTCATCTGTCTGTGACAGCGCTGTTCTAATCATGTCCTCCAGGTGCAAGTATCCTTCACCTTGGAGAGCTACCAGCCTCTGGGCATCATTCTGCGTAAATAGCAGTGTAATTGAACAACGTGTTAAGATAGATGTAATGGGGAGCGAGAACAAACATGTAGTGCTATTTGAAGAGAGATTGAATTGAAACAAAAAGAAAGACAACAGGGGTGTTGTAATGAGAAAGTGGCAGATTCTTGAAAGAAATGTGACCAGGAACACTGCTTTCTTGGATTTCGCTGTGAAATGTTCTACGGTTTGACGTCTGTCTTTTGGATCTGGTAGAGTTTAGATTGAATCTTTGGAAGACCTTGGTTCAGGGAACGAGCTAATAGGAGTGAAAGCGTGCAAGGTTGACTTAATTGGATACGTTTGTAATATCTGCTTGTATTCAGACACCCACGTCTTTAAAATCCGAAGGCCCACAAGAGAAACACATCACAACTGGTTTTATGACATACTATGACATACATTGCAAATAACCCAGCGTAAATTCTATTGCTTTTTCAGACAGGCTGACATTCCATTTCATCCCACGTATTTCTGATATCACGCAGGTGAAGGTGTTTAATATACACATTAAGTGAAATCATTTGGTGGTAATGTAGTGTTGAACTTGCTCCCAGGCCCCTTTTGACAGAGTGGTGAACTTTCATTCAAAATGGAATATAATCTCAACCCATCAGAAATTGACCAATGGGAGAGCCCGATTAGAAATGTAATAGTCGGTCACTATAAGCATGATATAAATTCCCTTCCCGGCTATTTCAAGGTCATGTGAATGTAAATTGTTCACACATTACTATGTAAAGCACCATCAGTCACTATACAGCCCTGAGCTATACCTACCTGTCCCACAGTCAGTCACTATACAGCCCTGAGCTTTACCTACCTGTCCCACAGTCAGTCACTATACAGCCCTGAGCTTTACCTACCTGTCCCATAGTCAGTCACTATACAGCCCTGAGCTTTACCTACCTGTCCCACAGTCAGTCACTATACAGCCCTGAGCTTTACCTACCTGTCCCACAGTCAGTCACTATACAGCCCTGAGATTTACCTACCTGTCCCAAAGTCAATATACAGCCCTGAGCTTTACCTACCTGTCCCATAGTCAATACACAGCCCTGAGCTTTAACTACCTGTCCCATAGTCAGTCACTATACAGCCCTGAGCTTTACCTACCTGTCCCACAGTCAGTCACTATACAGCCCTGAGCTTTACCTACCTGTCCCACAGTCAGTCACTATACAGCCCTGAGCTTTACCTACCTGTCCCATAGTCAGTCACTATACAGCCCTGAGCTTTACTTACCTGTCCCACAGTCAGTCACTATACAGCCCTGAGCTTTACCCTACCTGTCCCATAGTCAGTCACTATACGGCCCTGAGCTTTACCTACGTGTCCCATAGTCAGTCACTATACAGCCCTGAGCTTTACCTACCTGTCCCATAGTCAGTCACTATACAGCCCTGAGCTTTACCTACCTGTCCCATAGTCAGTCACTATACAGCCCTGAGCTTTACCTACCTGTGCCATAGTCAGTCACTATACAGCCCTGAGCTTTACCTACCTGTCCCATAGTCAGTCACTATACAGCCCTGAGCTTTACCTACCTGTCCCACAATCAGTCACTATACAGCCCTGAGCTTTACCTACCTGTCCCACAGTCAGTCACTATACAGCCCTGAGCTTTACCTACCTGTCCCATAGTCAGTCACTATACAGCCCTGAGCTTTACCTACCTGTCCCATAGTCAGTCACTATACAGCCCTGAGCTTTACATACCTGTCCCACAGTCAGTCAATACACAGCCCTGAGCTTTACCTACCTGTCCCACAGTCAGTCACTATACAGCCCTGAGCTTTACCTACCTGTCCCACAGTCAGTCACTATACAGCCCTGAGCTTTACCTACCTGTCCCATAGTCAGTCACTATACAGCCCTGAGCTTTACCTACCTGTCCCATAGTCAGTCACTATACAGCCCTGAGCTTTACCTACCTGTCCCATAGTCAGTCACTATACAGCCCTGAGCTTTACCTACCTGTCCCACAGTCAGTCACTATACAGCCCTGAGCTTTACCTACCTGTCCCATAGTCAGTCACTATACCGCCCTGAGCTTTAACTACCTGTCCCATAGTCAGTCACTATACAGCCCTGAGCTTTACCTACCTGTCCCATAGTCAGTCACTATACAGCCCTGAGCTTTACCTACCTGTCCCATAGTCACTACACAGCCTTACATAATGCTAGCCTCAACAAAGTACCATGTGGTCTATCCACCGTGTGTGGAGTGTGGAGGGCGGAGCCCGGAGCGCAGTGTGCGGAGCGCAGAGGGTGGAGCGCGGTGTGCAGAGTGTGGTGTGCGGAGCGCGGTGTGCGGAGCGTGGAGCGTGGAGCCTGGTGTGCAGAATGTGGTGTGCGGAGTGCGGTGTGCAGAGCGTGGAGCCTGGTATGCAGAGTGTGGTGTGCGGAGTGCGGTGTGCGGAGCGCGGAGCGTGGAGCGCGGTGTGCAGAGTGTGGTGTGCGGAGTGCGGAGCGTGGAGCGTGGAGCCTGGTGTGCAGATTGTGGTGTGCGGAGTGCGGTGTGCGGAGTGCGGTGTGCGGAGCCTGGTGTGCAGAGTGTGGTGTGCAGAGTGTGGGGTGCGGAGCGCAGAGCGTGGAGCCTGGTGTGCAGAGTGTGGTGTGCGGAGCGCGGAGCGTGAAGCCTGGTGTGCAGAGTGTGGTGTACAGAGTGTGGTGTGCGGAGCGCGGAGCGTGGAGCGTGGAGCGTGGAGCCTGGTGTGCAGAGTGTGGTGTGCGGAGTGCGGTGTGCGGAGCGCGGAGCGTGGAGCGTGGAGCCTGGTGTGCAGAGTGTGGTGTGCGGAGTGCGGAGTGCGGAGCGTGGAGCCTGGTGTGCAGAGTGTGGTGTGCAGAGTGTGGTGTGCGGAGCGCGGAGCGTGGAGCCTGGTGTGCAGAGTGTGGTGTGCGGAGTGCGGAGGGTGGTACGTGGTGTGCCAAGCGCGGAGTGCGGAGCGTGGAGCGTGGAGCCTGGTGTGCAGAGTGTGGTGTGCGGAGCGCGGAGCGTGGAGCCTGGAGCCTGGTGTGCAGAGTGTGGTGTGCGGAGTGCGGAGGGTGGTATGTGGTGTGCGGAGCGCGGTGTGCGGAGCGTGGAGGGTGGAGCGCGGCGTGCAGAGTGTGGTGTGCGGAGCGCAGAGGGTGGAGCGCGGCGTGCAGAGTGTAGTGTGCGGAGCGCAGTGTGCGGAGCGTGGAGCCTGGTGTGCAGAGTGTAGTGTGCGGAGCGCGGTGTGCGGAGCGTGGAGCCTGGTGTGCAGAGTGTGGTGTGCGGAGTGCGGAGGGTGGTACGTGGTGTGTGGAGCGAGGAGTGTGATACCCTGAAACAAAACAAGTGAAGTGTTAAGCCATGCTATTACTTAGCCCCCGTGGCTTAATGTGTGAGAGGTGCACTTACAAGACGTTAATTTGAAAAGCGTGATGCATTTGAAAGGGGAGGGCAAATGGGAGTCGGGATGATTAATGGTGTTTTATTTATGGCAGGCTGTGTTTGCCGACGACAGCTGAAATATTGTACTGTATGGATTACAGCACTGACAAAGAAAAGCAGGACAACGGCCATGCATTTACTGTATGTTATGCAGTAGCCACACACACACACACACACACACATATATATATATATATATATATATATATATATATATATATATATATATAGTCCCCCACTATATATTTTAGATGCAATGGAGGAGAGAGCTTATTAACAATCCTCTGGTGTGTTGTGGGGAACTAAAGAGTGTTACACAAGGGGCTGTCTGACCTGTTTATGTCTGGGGCGATCACTAAAACTTACCTTGAGAGTTTCTATTTCATTTGTTTCATCATATAAGCCCAGCTGGCTGTGGAAAGTTATTTGTGCTGAATAAGCAAGGCCATGTTCAACATATCTCTGTTTCTGTCACTTTCTCTCTCTTTTCTCTTTGGCTCGTTCTTCCCTCGTTCTTCCTCCCTCACTTTCTCTCCCCCCATTTCTGTTCTGTCCCTCTATACCTTTGCCCCGCTCTTTCTACCCCACATCTCTCTCTCTTTCTGTCTCTCTGTCTCTCTCTTTCTCTATGTCTCTCTCTCTCTTTCTCTCTCTCTCTCTGTATTTCTGTACTCTCTCTCTCTCTCTCTCTTTCTCTCTCTCTCAATTACATTAAATTTAAGGGGCTTTATTGGCATGGGAAACATATGTTTACATTGCCAAAGCAAGTGATGTAGATAATATACAAAAGGTAAATAAACAATACAAAATGAACGGTAAACATTACACTCACGAATGTTCCCAAATAATAAAGATGTTTCAGATGTCATGTTATGTCTATATACAGTGTTGTAATAATGAGCAAATAGTTAAAGTATAAAAGAGAAAATATATAAACATACATTTAGGTTGTATTTACAATGGTGTTTGTTCTTCACTGGTTGCCCTTTTCTTTTCTTTATGTAACAGGTCACACATTTTGCTGCTGTGATGGCTGTATTTCACCTAATAGATATGGGAGTTTATCAAAATTGGATTTGTTTTCGAATTATTTGCGGGTCTTTGTAATCTGAGGACATATGTGTCTCTAATATGGTCATACCTTTGGCAGGAGGTTAGGAAGTGCAGCTCAGTTTCCACCTCATCTTGTGGACTGTGTGCACATAGCTTGTCTTCTCTTGATTGCCAGGTCTGCTTTCTGCGGCCTTTCTCAATAGCAAGGCCATGCTTACTGACTCTGAAAATAGTCAAAGATTTCATTAATTTTGGGTCAGTCACAGTGATCAGGTATTCTGCTACTGTGTACACTCTGTTTAGGCCCAAATATCTTTTGTCAATTATTTCCAATGTCTCAAGTATTTATCTTTTTGTTTTCTCAATATCTGGTTGGGTCTAATTGTGTTGCTGTCCTGGGGCTCTGTGGGGTCTGTTTGTGTTTGTGAACAGAGCCCCATGACCAGCTTGCTTAGGGAGCTCATCTCCAGGTTAATTTCTCTGTAGGTGAAGGCTTTGTTATGGAAGGTTTGGGAATCACTGGTTTGGTTGTAGAATTGAGCGGCTCTTTTCTGGATTTTGATAATTAGCGGATATCGGCCTAATTCTGCTCTGAATGCATTATTTGGTGTTTTACGTTTTACACAGAGGATATTTTTGCAGGATTCTGCATGCAGTCTCAAGTTGGTGTTTGTCCCATTTTGTGAATTCTTGGTTGGTGAATGTACCCCAGATCTCACAACCGTAAAGGGCAATGGGTTCTATAACTAATTCAATATTTTTTTGCCAGATTGTCACATCTACTCCCACTCCTCCCCTCCGACGTTCGACGTCACCGGTCCTGGGATCCATCATTACGCACACCTGCCATCAATCATTATGCACACCTGCACGTCATCATGAGGCACACCTGGACTCCATCACCTCACTTATTACCTCCCCTATCTCTGGCACTCCCTTAGGTTCATTGTCTCGGTCAGTATTGTTCCTGTGTTCATGCAATGATGCTACTGTTATGTTGTCTCGGTCCATGTTTGTAGTTTTATTAAACGTTTCACGTGCTTCTTGACTCTCTCGTCACCGTTACAGAATACTGACTCCATCAATGGAAGCAGCTTGAAAACAGAGTATCTCCTTAGACGGTCGATGAGCAGGGATAACTTCTACGTCAACACCATGACCAACTGGCGACTGCTATGGAAGAGGTTCTTTGCAGTGCGCGGCCATCAACTATTGGATTATACTCTATAACCAGTTGAGTCAGCACAACAGCCCATTCAGCAACCCGCTCAGGTCAGCGATGCCCGTTTGTCCCTCCCGGATAAATATGACGGCACCCCATCTAAATACCGTGGCTTCCTACTTCAGCGCTCCCTCTACATTGAGAACCAGATGGGAGCACCCCCCACCAAGAGGTCGAAGTTTGCCATGGCTATTTCTCTGCTGACTGGGCGGGCGTTGGAATGGGCCACGGCTGTCTGGAGGAAAGGAGAGAAGGAGCTAGATTCATGAGGGGTTCATGGCTCTGTTGAAATGCATCTTCAATCATCCTCAGGAGGGCAGAGAGGGAAGTGAGTGCCTTCTCCAATTACGGCAGGGTGACCAGATGGCTGCCGAGTATGCACTCACCTTCCGGACAATAGCAGCATCCAGCGGATGGAACGAGCCGGTGCTTCGTACGCTATTCAGAAAAGGTCTGCGCGAGGAGGTCCAGACAGAACTGGCCTATCGAGACAACCCCTCCTTGGAAGCACTCATTGCGATGGCCATCCGTCTGGATAGCTTACTTCGGGAGTGTCGGTACTCTCATCGCTTCTCTCCCTCCCTCAGTGAAAACTCTGGATCAGAGCCTGAACCCATGCAGGTAGGGGACACACGCCTCCCTGCGTCGGAGCGACGCAGATGAAGACAGCTGGGGTTCTGTCTGTAATGTGGAGGGCACCAGCTGCAGCGGTGTCCGGCACTTCCTAATCCATGATCCACAAGAGCAGAGAGACGGTGACGTGATCTTACACCTCCTGGGGCAGGAGTGAGTATTCCATCTTCATCACTTTCTACTAAACTCTTTTTGGTGTCCATCACAATAGTAGCTGTCCCTCATGTACTGTGTCTACAGAGTTAGCGGATTCCGGTGTCGCGGGGAACTTTATTGACCAGACCCTTCCATTCATCAGGAGAACATCCCCTTCATCAGCAGTGCACCAGTTCACAAGATCAACCTTGGCCTCCCACTCCCGCCCTGCAAGAAGCTGAGCCCCCGGTTTGTGGGGCTGTTCAAGGATCTCCGGAGGGTCAACGAGGTGACGTATAGGTTACAGCTTCCCAGTGACTACTGTATCTCACCTTGTTTTCATGTCTCCCTTCTCAGGCCGGTGGTTCCTGGTCCCCAAGCTGATGCTGTCCCCCACGACACCCCTCCATCCCCCCTGGACATTGAGGGGGGACTGGCCTATGCCGTAGATCTCTACTGGATTGTTGTTGTCTTGTTCCATGTCTAATAAAACAAACATTTCACCTGCTTCTCGACTCTCAGCGTCTCTATTACACAGATCCTAATTGGTATGTCAAATTTTATGTTCCCTTTGATGGTGTAGATGGCCCTTCTTGCCTTGTCTCCCAGATCGTTCACAGCTTTGTGGAAGTTACCTGTGGCGCTGATGTTTAGGCTGAGATATGTGTAGTTGTGTGCTCTAGGCAACGGTGTTTAGATGGAATTTGTGTTCTTGGCAGCTGGACCTTTGGAACACTACTTTCTTATTTATAAGGTCCCAGGTCTGACAGAATCTGTGCAGAAGATCTAGGTGCTGCTGTAGGCCCTCCTTGGTTGGTGACCGAAGAACCAGATCATCAGCAAACCATAGACATTTGACTTCAGATTCTAGTAATGGGAGGCCAGGTGCTGCAGACTGTTCTAGTGCCCTTACCAATTCATTGAGGGTGGGGATTAAGCTGCATCCCTGTCTCACCCCCTGGCACTGTGGAAAGAAGTTTGATTTGTTTTTTTATGCCAATTTTAACCACACGTGGTTGTGTACAATGATTTTATAATATTTGTTTTTTCCCCCAACACTTTCCATCAATTTGTAAAGAAGCTTTACATGCCAAATTGAGTCAAACGCTTTTTGGAAATCAACAAAGAATGAGAATTTGCCTTTGCTTTGATTTGTTTGTCAATTAGGGTGTGCAGGGGGAATACGAGGTCTGTCATACGGTAATTTGTTAAGCCAATTTGCTCTATCCCTACCTGTCTATTTCAATGTAAATAGCCACATTGGCATGGGAAACATGTTTGCAAGTGGAATAGAAAATCAGTAAACATTACACTCTCAATTTTCTTTTAAGACTAAACATGTCAAATGTTATATTATTGGCAATGTTTGTAAGGACCGACACGGGGTGTCAACATTTAAGGAACAGACATGGAACAAGACAGGAACAGCGTCAGCACACGGTTAACAACGACATACGACAATTAATCCTGAAGCCGGGGAACAGAGCTTGGGAACAGACAGATATAGGGGAGGTAATGACACAGAGGTGATTGAGTCCAGGTGAGTCCAATAATACGCTGATGCGCGTGACAGGAGGGAAGGCAGGTGTGCGTAATGATGGCGACAGGAGTGCGTAACGCTGGGGTCGCTGGCGCCTTCGAGAGCCAGGGAGGGGGAGCAGATGTGACAATGTAACACTATGGAAATAGTTGAAGTAACATAAATAAACAGATAAATATAGATTGCATATACAATGTTGTTCGTGCTCCACTGGTTGCCCTTTTGGGGCAACTGCAGTATTTTGCCTAACAGATATGGGAGTTTATGAATGTTTGATTTGTTTAAACTATTGTGGGTCTGTCGTGATCTGTGGGAAATATGTGTCTCTAATGTGGCCATACATTTGGCAGGAGGTTAGAAAGTATAGATCAGTTTCCACCTCATTTTGTGGGCAGTGTGCACATAGCCTGTCTTCTGTCGAGAGCCAGGTCTGCCTATGTTGGCCTCACTCAATAGCAAGGCTATGCTCATTGAGTCTGTACATAGTCAATGATTTTATTAATTTGGGGTCAGTCACAGTGGTCAGGTATTCTGCTACTGTGCACACTCTGTTTAGGGCCAGATAACGTTCCAATTTGCTATTTTTTTGGTTGATTCTTTCCAATGTGTCAAATAGTTGTCTTTTTGCTATCTCATAATTTGGTTCGGTCTAAATGTGTTTCTGTCCTGGGGCTCTGTGGGGTCTGTTTGTGTTCATTAACAGAGCCCCAGAACCTGCTGGCTGAGGGGACTCTTCTCTAGGTTCTCTCTCACTCTGTCTCTCTCCTGTCTCTCACTCTCTTTCTTTCTCTCTCTCCCTCTCTATCGCTCATGTCGAGCAGGGCTTGTCTCCGGTTCCTGCTAGCACGTTTGTTTTCCTATTTGAGTAAGGGACAGATTTAGAATGAGTTCACTCAGGTCACTGTTTCTCCTATTCCCCTTGGGAGCATACTCGTACACTCTCGTCCCATCTCTGAATGCAGTCAAGCTGAAATGAGGATGTGGTTTTGGGCGTTTTAGCAGGCTATATGCCTCCTCTAGGTAACATATGCTGTGGAGTATGAAATTATTGACACCCTTGATAAAGATGAGCAGTAATAACTTTAAAATAAATAATTAAAATACTGAGATATATATTGTATTCTACAATAAATGGGAAATAATTTATACCGATACAATTGCTCAGACAAATACATTTTATTTAACAAGTAATATTTTTTTTAACCAAAAGCTAGGGGTCAAGATTATTGACACCCCTAAAGTTTCTTCATAATATAGTAGTTAAAAGTTTATTTGGTCCCATATTCCAAGCACGCAATGATTACATCAAGCTTGTGACTTTCCAAACTTGTTGGATGCATTTGCTGTTTGTTTTGGTTGTGTTTCAGATTATTTTGTGCCCAATATAAATTCATGGTAAATAATGAATTGTTTCATTTTGAAGTCACTTTTATTATAAATATGAATAGAATATGTTTCTAAACACTCCTACATTCATGTGGATGCCACCATGATTGCAGAGTTAAAGATCATATTGTAACCCCAAAACATGCTAACCTCTCACCATTACCAATAACAGAGGCTACAACAAGACATGCTAACCTCTCACCATTACCAATAACAGAGGCTACAACAAGACATGCTAACCTCTCACCATTACCAATAACAGAGACTACAACAAGACATGCTAACCTCTCACCATTACCAATAACAGAGGCTACAACAAGACATGCTAACCTCTCACCATTACCAATAACAGAGGCTACAACAAGACATGCTAACCTCTCACCATTACCAATAACAGAGACTACAACAAGACATGCTAACCTCTCACCATTACCAATAACAGAGGCTACAACAAGACATGCTAACCTCTCACCATTACCAATAACAGAGGCTACAACAAAACATGCTAACCTCTCACCATTACCAATAACAGAGGAGGTTAGCATGTCTTGAGGGTATGATGTTTGATCCTCTGTAACTTTCTTACTCATCATTATTCACGATTCATTCAGGATTGTCCGTAATTATGGTAGCATCCACATGAATGTAGGAGTGTTTAGAAACATATTATATTGTTATTTATGATATAAGTTTCTCCAAAAAGGATTCAATACATCTTTTCAACAAGAGATGTTGGCCGTTGACCTTTTCTGTCTGGTTCGTCATCTAGCTATTGTTTTAATGTTCTGTGAATTGTACAGCTGTGCATGTACGGCTGTTTTACAGCAGGAACTCTCTGAATTGTAGCGTTTATGTATTAGTAAGTGCAGAGGAGAAAATAATATGTTTCCCGGGCGTCATCTGATGTATGTGAGCCCGTGTATCTCGCGCCGAGGCCTTTTATACAGAGAGCCAGCTGTGTGACGACGAGTGTGATTACGGTGTAACTTTAGCAGAGTTTGGCTCACTTCGGCCCTTTGATGTGGCAGCTTTTGGAAAGAATCAATCTGGGGGATCGGAAGTTGTCAAAACTGACGCTGAATGTGATGACGGCGGTTTCGCTGGTCTATGCCATTTTATCTGTGACTTGTCCAAGAGGTGATCAGCAACTTTGTGTCACACACACACACACACACACACACAAAGGGTTGGGTGTGTGGAAGATGGGTGGTGGTAACTATGGATACGTTAGTGTGTTGTTAGTACACAGAAAAGGGATGGCAGTGATTCTCAACATGATAAAAACTGAATGAGTGCGTATGTATGTATCAGTACAGTATAGCATGTCTCGACAATGTATGTAGCTGACTATACACAGCGCTATGGAGATATTTCACTCCCTGTTGATTATTTTAATCGAAACGCCTCTCTCGGGGGATTTCTCAAGCTTATCAGTAGGGAGGTTGACTGTGAATCTGTCTCGCTTGCAAAGGTGTCGAGGCTCGGAGACGCAACACCTTTTGGAGTCGCCACACAAAGCCCCGCGGCTCTGCTGAGAGTGGCAGATATGAGTAACCCCCGCTCGCACAATCACATAGCTACATTTTGTTAAATGTACAAAGTCCCTTCACTGTTGGACAGATAATACAACTGCTACTGCTGCCGGGTCATTGAAATAGCGAGGGAGGAGAAATAATAACCAAGGTTGAGGGAATTTGAAATGTTGTTGACGGAACATAAACTTGAGAATATTGTGAGGAGAGTATTAGTTTAACACAACAATCAAACCCTGTGTGTCTTAAAAAGAAAGTGGCTAGAGAGCAACATTGTGTTCATGATGTAAACAGCATTATTTCTCCCCATCATGACCCAGCAGGAATTATGGGATACATCTGGTGCATTATCCCGACTCTAAAAAAGAGTCAAGAGCATCAACAAGAAAACCTTTGAAGTTAAATGAGGAGATTTTTTTTGAGGATTGGAGCGGCAGAGTTTTGCTAATGGTGAAAGAGAGAGAGAGGGAGAGAACACAGATGGTATCTTTGAACGGTAAAGTGGGACATGGGGATGAAGTTTCGCTGAGACGGGGATGTGGGGGACAGGAGCGTGTGAGTAATTTGAAAATCCACCAGACAGGATGTGGTTTCATGGGAGATAGATTATACCAAACAGGAAGGAGAGAAGAAGAGCAAACTAATGAGACAGCGTTTTCCTTTGGAAGTCCACAGCCAATAACATAAAAGCCTCAGAAAATGCAGACAAAGGGGTAGGATGCACAGAAGCCTCTCACAAGGGACTTGGTATGTAAATACATGAATAAACTTGACGGCCATTTTAGAGACAGCTCTTTAAATGTCATAGAATGTATCTCATCAGAGCCTAAATCCATTGATTTGTGTAGGTACAGTAGAAGATACAGTATGGGGATTTGAATACTGAGGAACACTATGTGTTTGTAACACTTTGGTCACGACAAGAACGTAACGTTCTCACTTAAGGAGAGGGAAATAAGTTCAGAGATAAATCAGGAAGCTCCAACTGTATTGGAATGGAAGCCAGATAAAAGTATTTAATACATTTACATCCTTAAAGTATGGATTAAATATGTCTCCCCCCGTTATAACCTTTACACATTCCATCATTAGTTAGTCTTCAGGAAACTGCCATGTTGAGACTGTCTTCACCCTTGTAAAATTGACTTTATGACGCGTGTTAAACAAGAACTTTACAGGAATATCTCAAAGGTGAAGTTCGACTGCTTGCGAATAAAATCAACAGCATCATTGGGAAACGTAGTTCACCGTGCGTGGGCTTTTCAAACTCATCATGTGTTTATAAATTCATATTTTTCATCTAACATTCATTCAGCTAATTTAAAATGGAAAATGTTCCTTTGAACATTATCCCACAAAACTGCAAGCACATCCAGCCGAATTTATCAAGAAGAGAGAGGCAAGATGAAGCTTGTGGACAAAGCCTGACTTTCCTGCACCAGCAAATTATCCATTCAAAACGTATGGAAAAGGTCAGCCAAAGGTCAGGGGTGACCACAGTCCAGCATGATTCATGAGTATAATTTGTGTTTGAAAAATTCATATTAAGCCTGATAAATCATCTACGAGACTATCCTTTGACAAAATCGTGCCAGCCAGCAGACAAATGCTGACTTCAAGGTTGTTCTGAATGGTGTTTTTACAGTATAGTAATGGACGCTAACTGTAGCCGATATACTATATAGGCTGAACATCAAACTAAACATCTATAGCACCGGCTACGGGCAAAAGAAAGGAAACACCAGCATAAAGCGTCTTAATAGGGCGTTGGCATAGATTCTACCAATGTCTGGAACTCTGTTGGAGCGACGTGACACCATTTTTCCAAGAGAAATTCCACCGTGTTGAAGGTGGTGGAAAACAATGTCTCAGGCACCTCTCCAGAATCTCCCATAAGTGTTCAATTGGGTTGAGGTCTGTTGACTGACACACACACACACACACACACACACACACACACACACACACACACACACACACACACACACACACACACACACACACACACACACACACACACACACACACACACACACACACACACACACACACACATACACCCACACACACACACACACACAGGCTCCCTCTCTCACACACACACACACACACACACACAGGCTCCCTCTCTCACACACACACACACACACACACACACACACACACACACACACACACACACACACACAGCACACACACACACACACACACACACACACACACACACACACACACACACACACACACAGGCTCCCTCTCTCACACACACACACACACACACACACACACACACACACACACACACACACACACACACACACACACACACACACACACACACACACATACACACAGGCTCCCTCTCTCACACACACACATACACACACACACACACACACACACAGGCTCCCTCTCTCACACACACACACACACACACACACACACACACACACACACACACACACACACACACACACACACACACACACACACACACACACACACACACACACACACACACACACACACAGGCTCCCTCTCTCACAGGCACACACACACACACACACACACACACACACACACACACACACACACACACACACACACACACACACACACACACACACACACACACACACACACACACACACACACACACACACACACACACACACACACACACACACACACACACACACACAGATGAACACACAATCCACTCTTTCAAAATCACCGAGATCTTCTCTTCTTGCCATGGTATCCAAAGTATTGGGCAACTGGGTGTTTTTATACATGAATCTTAACATGAAGGGATGTTCATTTCTTAATTAACTCATGAACCACACCTGGGTGGAAGCACCTGCTTTAAATATACTTTTATATCCCTCATTTACTCAAGTGTTACCTGCATTTCAGCCACAAATCGTTAGGAGGTTTGAAGATGGATTCAAATGAGCGGTGGTCTCTGTCTCTCAGTTTGTATTTCTTTAAGCAGTACTACTGGCCTATAGCTGATCAGGATTTAACACTGACAACACACATCTTCAATTGCAAATGAACTGGACCAATGCGTTCTGTAATACTGTTAATAATTCAACATTTCGTACTGACTTAACCACTGAAGTGGCTATTAGACTTTTTGTCTTGTGTATTTTTTGACATGCTATTAAGAGATGATTGAATAACTGACACATTTACATCAAATTACGTGGTTTGTGTTGGATAGTCGACTTGTTGCCCCAAAGGATCTATTGCAACCGAAACATCGGGAGAAGAGGAGGAAGAGGAGGAGGGATTCAGGAGGAAGAGGAGGAGGGATTCAGGAGGAAGAGATCATAGGGCAGATTTTAAATGATTTTTTTCCATAGGGTCATGGATTCATGATAGGGATGCAACACACACACACACACACACACACACTCACTCACTCACTCACTCACTCACTCACTCACTCACTCACTCACTCACTCACTCACTCACTCACTCACTCACTCACTCACTCACTCACTCACTCACTCACTCACTCACTCACTCACTCACTCACTCATTCACTCACACTACATCCCCCCCACACACACCTCAACATTATAAAAAATTATATGAGTGATGAGCAGGGTAGCTGGAGACAATAAACTGGAAGGAGTAGCAATTACCAGTGGGTGACAAGACGCCGGTTCCATGGTTTCAACATGTCATTATCTTACCACGAACATTTCCAAGAAGCCTGACAAGCCATTTCTGATGCTGTCATGGCCAGCCACCGTGATAAACCACCTTGATAAAACCACCGGCTAGAAAAGGGAAAGTAGAGGCCCACAACCATCCATAACCCCTCCCTCCCCTTTCCTCATTACAAACACCTCTGTCACACTCTCTCCTGGTGAGCCTTAGCACCTCTGCCCCGCCCCCTTCCCTCCCTTCTGTCTCTCATGTGTCGAAGCTCCTCAAAGATTATTCCCCTTAAATCTGAAATGGTAATTGTATTTTTTTAATCCAATCCTGTTAGAGCCCCATAATTCCTCTGCAAAACTGCCCCGAGGCAATTATACAAAATGTCAATGAATTAAGCAATAGCTTGGTGCGAAGCCAGCGGGGCTCACCATAGATCACCACTGTCAGCAGAAAAACGCATCTGTCACCAGCCACACACACACACACACACACACACACACACACACACACACACACACACACACACACACACACACACACACACACACACACACACACACACACACACACACACACACACACACACACACTAGGAGAGGAACAAAAACATGGAAAGGGCTTTGAGCCAGTGTCTGGAGATCTTTGTGTATGTGGGAATGTGCTCTTACCTGGAGCAGCCATATGGTGTTTTGTGTGCTGATGAGAAAGACGGCACACTGGGAAACATTGACTTTGCTGCCTTGTTTAGATTGAGTGGTGGAATACTGATGCCTGTGATCTGTGTTCACCCACTGTGTCGTCCACACTGTGGGGTCCTTGCCACTCAGGCTACTGCTTTACCCACATTTCACATACTGTAGATCATGTTTTACCAAGTACACACATGTGTAGATAATGTATCGTCAGTGGTTCTATTATAAAGAACGATAGAACTGTCAAAGAGTTCAGTAGGTGAGAAAGGCTATTAAATACAGTAGAGAACATCAAGTATTAACGCTGTACTGTTAGCCCTGATTTCACAACATACTTTAAACTTAGTCATGTAAATAATGTGAACTAGTATTTAATCCAATCCCAGAAGGTCTTGTGAATCCAAACAGTTTAGAAATGTTTAGTTGGAACAAAGTTGATTCATAAGATATATTGACATATTCTTCAAAATGCATAAAATACCGACCAGTGTCCAGATATGTAATCTGTAATGATATTGGTAAATAAGTCAATAATTCATCATATCTAGTAACTCACATTCATATTTAATGGGAAACATTTAGATTGAGATAGCTCACGTGGAAATAGTGACTTTGTGGTTTTCCCAGTAGAAATATGTGCATATTTTATTAAACTTCTCCCGCATCAGCATCCAGGGCCTACTTAATGAATGTCATCACTGCCACGGTGCCACACTAGTTTCAGATACCTGGTATGAAAAAGCAGCAGATCCTTGGAAATTATCTCTTAACTCTTAACTAGCTCCCGTTTAAACATACAATGTACTTACTACACTATGAACCATGCGTGTTCTTCCTCCTCACCTGTTACATCCATGCATATATGGTAATTTTTTGTCTTAGTTGGCTTAGGCCAACAAAAACTGTTTATTACATATTTTATTAACAATTTATAAAAATATTTTTTTTATAGTTTAGCCTAAACGACTTGCAAAGTCCTTTCTACAATATTTTTTGTATATTTTCAAAGTATACTTTGTAAAGTTTGACCTAAAACTTATATGATGATCGTTTGCGTCATTCAGGTGTCAGAAAATATGTTAATTCGTCTTTGCCTTTCTGAGAACCTTGGCTTGGGGCCCATCGCCTTTTAGACTCTCCCTCACTGGAAACAAATGATCCTGCTGTGTTCATTATTCAGCATTGTTGGTTTCCTCCACTCTAATTTAGAGCCACATCTGTTTGATGTACTGTTCAAATCAAATCAAAGATCTAATTTTATTTGTCACATGTGCTGAATACAACAGGTGTAGACTTTATTGTAAAATGATTATTTAAGAGCGCTTTTCCAACAATGCAGAGAAGAAAAAAATATTTAAAAAAAATTGTAAGACTAAAAAAGATTATTAACGAGGCTATATACAATGTAACGACAGTCATATTCTTTCTCCTCTTCAGACGAGGAGGAGCATGGGTCGGACCAACACGCAGCGAGGTATGTAGACATAAATGATTTATTTAAATAAGACGAACACGAAGAACACTTGCATAAACTACAAAACAACAAACGACGTTAAACAGACCTGAACTTGTGAACATAAAAAACAATGAACGCACGAACAGGAAAGAACGAACGAAATTAATGAATGAATGAATGAACGAGACGAGACAGTACCGTGTGGTGCAATAAACACAGACACAGCGACAATCACCCACAAACAAACAGTGAGAACAGCCTACCTTAAATATGGTTCTCAAATAGAGGAACGTCAAACACCTGCCTCTAATTGAGAACCATATCAGGCACATTAAACCCAACATAGAAACACATAACATAGAAATGCCCACCCACACTCACGCCCTGACCGACTAACACATACAAAACAACAGAAAACAGGTCAGGAACGTGACATAACCCCCCCCTCAAGGTGCGTACTCCGGACGCACTACCAAAAGTCTAGGGGAGGGTCTGGGTGGGCATCTGACCACGGTGGTGGCTCAGGCTCTAGACGAGGTCCCCACCCCACCATAGTCAATCCCAGCTTCCGTAGCCTCCTCAAAGTGGCGACCCTCGCCACCGACCTTGGACTGGGAACCCTAGACCTGGGTCCCGCTGGACTTAGGGGCAGCCCCGGACTGAGGGACCGCTCCGGACTGGCTGGCGGATCCGGGCTGGCTGGCTCTGGCGGATCCTGGCTGGCTGGCGGAAGGCTCTGGCGGATCCTGGCTGGCGGAAGGCTCTGGCGGATCCTGGCTGGCGGAAGGCTCTGGCGGATCCTGGCTGGCGGAAGGCTCTGGCGGATCCTGGCTGGCGGAAGGCTCTGGCGGATCCTGGCTGGCGGAAGGCTCTGGCTGGTCCTGGCTGGACGGCTCTGGCTGGTCCTGGCTGGACGGCTCTGGCTGGTCCTGGCTGGACGGCTCTGGCTGGTCCTGGCTGGACGGCTCTGGCTGGTCCTGGCTGGACGGCTCTGGCAGGTCCTGGCTGGACGGCTCTGAAAGCTCGGGATAGACGGGCAGCTCTGACGGCTCGGGACAGACGGGCAGCTCTGATGGCTCGGGACAGACGGGCAGCTCTGACGGCTCGGGACAGACGGGCAGCTCTGACGGCTCGGGACAGACGGACACACCTGTAGGGAGGAGACGGAGAGACAGCCTGGTGCGAGGGGCTGCCACAGGACCCACCAGGCTGGAGAGACCTACAGGAGGCTTGATGTTAAGAGGCACCTGAAGGACCGGGCTGTGGGGGAGCACTGGAGCTCTGGTGCGCAGCCTTGGCACCACTCCCCCAGGCTGGAATACTACTCCAGCCCGTACCCTCCAGAGTGCAGGCACAGGTTGAACCGGGCTGTGGATGAGCACTGGAGATCTAGTGCCTACTACGCGCACCTCTCCCTTAGGCTCCACTCCCACATTTGCCCGGTACGAGCGGAGCGTAGGCATAGGACGCACTGCACCCTCCCAGCGCCCCGGAGACACAGCACGCAGAGCCGGCGCAGGATACCCTGGACCAAAACTGCGTACCGGAGACCAGACGCGCTGAGCAGGCACAATACGCCCCGGCTGGATGCCCACACTCACATGACACTTTCGGGGGGCTGCCCTATAGCGCACCGGGCTATGGGCACGCACTGGCGACACCGTGCGCTTAACCGCATAACACGGTGCCTGACCAGTGACGCATTACTTATAATAAGCACGAGGAGTGCGCTCAGGTCTGCTACCTGGCTTAGCCACACTCCTCTCTAGCCCCCCCCCCAAAAAAATTCTGGGGTTGCCTCTCGTACCTGTCGCGCTGCCGTGCTGCCTCCTCATATCGCCGCCGCTCAGCTTTCGCTTCCTCCAGCTCAGCTTTGGGGAGGCGATACTCCCCAGCCTGTGCCCAGGGTCCTTCTCCGTTCAAAATCTCCTCCCATGTCCAGGAGTCCTGGGATTTCTGCTGCTGCTGTCGCTGCCTTTTTCCCCGCTGCTTGATCCTTTGGGGGTGGGTGATTCTGTAACGACAGTCATATTCGTTCTCCTCTTCAGACGAGGAGGAGCATGGGTCGGACCAACACGCAGCGAGGTATGTAGACATAAATGATTTATTTAAATAAGACGAACACGAAGAACACTTGCATAAACTACAAAACAACAAACGACGTTTAACAGACCTGAACTTGTGAACATAAAAAACAATGAACGCACGAACAGGAAAGAACGAACGAAATGAATGAATGAATGAATGAATGAACGAGACGAGACAGTACCGTGTGGTGCAATAAACACAGACACAGCGACAATCACCCACAAACAAACAGTGAGAACAGCCTACCTTACATATGGTTCTCAATCAGAGGAACGTCAAACACCTGCCTCTAATTGAGAACCATATCAGGCACATTAAACCCAACATAGAAACACATAACATAGAAATGCCCACCCACACTCACGCCCTGACCGACTAACACATACAAAACAACAGAAAACAGGTCAGGAACGTGACATACAAGGTGAGTACCGGTACCGAGTCAGTGTGCAGGGCTGTGAGGTAGGTGAGGTAATTGAGGTAATACGTACATTAGTGCTGAGCGATTAACCAACAATTCTGTTAATTTAATTAAATGTTCTGTTTATTAAACAACTATTTGACCGACGTCTGTTCAATTACTTACATTCCATTGAGTTATTTTTTTAAACTCAATTCAATAACTATGTGGTACACTTGGCTGAAGGGAGTTGTAGTTTTCATTAAGCAAATAATCAACCTAGTTCAGCGCAGGAACGTGGAAATTAAATACAATGACCATAATCCATTGCGCCTGGTTTTTCCGTTTGAGGCAGCGATGGATAAACTTGAATGCCTGCTACGTTAGGTTAGATACACACAGACCACATAGACTGCATGAGAGACGAATGTACACAACACAATGACGAGAGAGAGAGGGATTGAGACATTTCATGAAAGTATGCCTTATCTTTCTTGAAGGAACTAGTAAAATAATTTGGTCAAACAGCTCCACAGCTAGCCTAGCTAAATAGGATGTCTCAAGACAGAACAGTATGGCGAGTACAGAGATAATATTGTTTGGCTGCTACTGCCTGAGCAGAGATGAGATGATGACTTTAAGGAATGAAAGATAATAAAGTCATCAAAACAAAATGAAGTAATTTACACAACTGACATATGTTATTATTTCATAGTAATTTCCAATTTTTCTTCTGATTTCTACCGAATGTGAACCTGACAGAGACAATGGAATATTTTCAATGTTTTGTCAATTAAATGTTCACTATTTTTGGCTTTGGAATTTCGATAACAAATCCCCCAAAAAATGTTAGCCCTTTTTCTTCTCAATTGGTAGTTACAGTCTTGTCCCATTGCTGCAACTCCTGTACAGACTCGGGAGAGGCGAAGGTCGAGACCCCGCCAAGCCGCACTGCTTCTTGACACACTGCTCGCTCTAGCAATCCGGAAGCCAGCTGCACCAATGTGTGAGAGGAAACACCGTATATCTGGCGACCGAAGTCAGCGTGGATGCGCCCGGCCCACCACAAGGAGTTGCTAGAGCGCAATGAGACAAGGACATTCCAGCCGGCCAAACCCTCCCCTAACCTGGATGACAATGGGCTAATTGTGTGCCGACTCATGGATCTCCCGGTCGTGGGATCGAACCCGGGTCTGTAGTGACGCCTCTAGCACTGCGATGCAGTACATTTAATGTCAAAAATGTTTTATTGAAACCAAAATCCAAAACGTGATAGTTTAAAAAAATTATTGAACCGAAACCGGACCAACCTAGAAAACCACTACTCGCTCAGCACTAATGTACATGTAGGTAGTAAACAGAGCAGCAGCCGCACATGTGAAGAGTGTGAAAGTGTGTCTATGTGTGGGTGTGTGTGGCGTCAATATGCATGTGTGTGTGGAGTGTCAGTGTAGAATGTGTGTGTGTGGGTAAAGTCCAGTGAGTGTGCAGAGTCAGTGTAGAAAAATAGGGTCAATGCAAATAGCCTGGGTAGGCATTTGATTAGTCCCAGACTTAGTACTGCTTTATTTACCTTTATTTAACTAGGCAAGTCAGTTAAGAACAAATTCTTATTTTCAGAGATGGCCTAGGAACATTGGGTTAACTGCCTTGTTCAGGGGCAGAAGGACAGATGTTTTACTTTGTCAGCTCGGGGATTCAATCTTGCAACCTTTTGGTTACTAGTACAACGTTCTAACCACTAGACTACCTGCTTCTGTGGTATCAGAGAGAACAGTCTATGACTCGGGTGGCTGGAGTTGTTGACACTTTTTAGAGCCTTCCTCTGAAACCGCCTGGTATAGAGGTGTCATTTAGTCATTTAGACAGGGTACCTTGGCGTTTTTGTGCACATGGACTATGGTGGTCTGCTTGAAACATGTAGGTATTACAGACTGGGTCAGGGAGAGGTTGAAAATGTCAGTGAAGACGTGCCAGCTGGTCAGCGCATGCTCTTTGTACGCTTCCTAGTAATCTGTCTGGCTTTGCGGCCTTGTGAATGTTAACCTGTTTAAAGGTCTGACTCCCATTGGCTACGGAGAGCGTGATCACAGTAGTCCGTAACTGCTGTTTCTCTCATGCATGGTTCAGTGTTGCTTTCCTCGACGAGAGCATGGATTGTATTTAGCTCGTCTGATAGGCTCGCGTAACTGGACAGCTCGCGGCTGGGTTCCCCTTTGTAATCCGTGATAGTTCCTGCCACATGGGATGAGTGTCAGAGCTGGTGTAGTAGGATTCGATCCCGTATTGATGCTTTGCCTGTTTGATGGTTCGCCGGTGACTCAATTTTAATCATTATTATTCTATATTAAATTAATCGGCAGAATAAATAGAATTGGACAAATGACAAATACCTTGTCAGTGCACGTCCATATCACATGATAATCATTGCATGCTTATCAATAACCTATACCGGTGTATGTTGGTGTCTCAAGGCAAGCATTTATTTGCAGCAGTTATGCCTGCTAGACACACCTTTTGTGATCTAATGACGTTGATACTGATGTGCTGTCATTAAACAGCAACAGAACAGTAGAGTAAGGTACATCAACTCCAATAATTTTTAATAGGGATACAGTGGTATTTTTCCAGAAACAATAAACCTGACGACGATTCCACATTACATGCATAAATGAGCCGATGACCTTCTGTGAACAGAAAGTACATAAAGGGGAAGGTACTAAAGACATTGAGTAGCGTAAGCTCTATGAATGAATGAATTATTTGATGATTAGGGTTCCGAGATGCTTGACGTGTGTTACTCCACACAGTTTCCCACTCAATGTCTCCCTCTACTACTGGAAACTCATTATTCAATGGTTTACAAATCTTCAAGGGTTCGTTTGTACCATCAACGTAAATAACAGATACAATTCCATTGGTTTTAGATTTGACATACATCCAGTCAGAATATTGATGTTTACATGAATGTGAAATCCAAGGAACACCATAAGCCTTTAAGGCAGCGTGTAACAAAAATGATAATAATAGTAAAAATAAAAATAAACTACTTCTGTTGTACATTTGAAAAAAGCACATAGACCTTGAGAGTCAAATACTTCTGTGTAAATACCACATTTTTACATCTTTCTAGTAGTAGATTATAATCAATGCCATCGGATGAATCCTGAAACATTTTTCAGTCTGTGCTAGCAAAACAGTCCTGTAGATTAGCATCCACTTCATCAGACCACATCTGTATTGTCACTGATACTTCCTGTTTGAGTTTCTGCTTGT
>NC_092096.1:65425467-65657967 GCF_045679555.1 Salvelinus alpinus | reverse complement strand
AGTGGTAGTAGTAGTTGTAGTAGTAGTAGTAGTAGTGGTAGAAGTAGTAGCAAAAGTGGTAGTAGTGGTAGTAGTAGTAGTAGTAGTAGTAGTAGTGAAAGTAGTAGTAGTAGTGGTAGAATTATTGAAAATACTAATATTTTGAATGAGATGGAGAAAATTGCTAGTGGAAGCACCACAAATGTTTTTTTACGTTTTAATTGTTGATGTTTTCTTGGTATTCAGGATGATATTTTAGATGTAGGGGAGGTTAGGTGATTGTGACACAGTGCGCATGATCATTATTTGTTAAGTAGATTATGTTTTTTGTAAAAAAGTATTTGTTCTTAAAAAACAAAGCCAAGGGGAGGCTAAGCAGGCCATCGTTGGGAAAACCATGAGACAGAAATAAACACATTTCTCTGCAAATCTCCAATGTTGGGTTCACTTATGGTTTACCTCGTTGTTAGTTCTATACTAGAAGGCATATGATGCGTCGGTGTTAGTTCTAAGTTAGAAGGCACAGCTGGATTGAAAATCACTCAGTAACTGATTGGTCAGTAGTTGTCTGCTGTGTGAGAACATCACTCCTACAGAGAGACTTGACCGCAGTTTCAATTAGGCGCTCTGTGACGTCTGCCATTGTGGCATCCATTGATCATCTCCTGGCACCGGGCCTTGTTAACGCTCCACACTCTGCGGCGGAATGTAAAGAAGCTTTGCTTTTATACTTTAATATGTTGCAAAAATCACAGCGTGACAATGTTTCTGTCTTTTCAGGCAAAAAAAAACGTTGAAAAGAAAATAAAGAAGAAGCCAGGCAGAGTTGTCAGGCAGGCGGGGATTTCAGCCCTTTTCCCTTTCATCTCACTGTTTCTTTCCTGCTTTGATTATAGAAGAACACCCTACTCACATTCTCAAGGGCTGAAGAGTCCTTTCTCTGCCATGGTGGTCGATGTTAGAGCTGTGAAATCGGGAGTCTTGTTTAAAACACAAATAAAAACTCCCCGCTCGTCTACAAAACAAGAATTGATTTGCCAAAGAGAGGAACTCTTAAGTCGTGAGCATGAAAAGTCATTTTTGACATGAGGGGATTGAACTAGTGACCATCTGAACTGAGGCCAAAGGGAAGCTGTCACAGACATTTCAAATATGCTTGATACTTTTTCTGTGCCAGAGAGCAGAGGTACAGTATGTGGGTTGTTCGACTCATGAATGTCATCTGGAACTTCATTCAATAACCTTTAGTCTCCATATGCTTAGACTTTTATAGTCAAGTATATCACGCACTTAACTGTTAATCCTACTACTTGGTTCTGTAGGTTTAGGTTCTAAATGTTTGACACTGTACATTCTGCCTTCAACTTGGTTATTAAAGGGATTGCTTGTAGTTTGTTAAGAGGCCACAGAATGATTCACTGTGAGAACTTTTAAGTTTCTAAAGCCACTGAGTGTAGTGCATTAAATGGGAACCCACCAATGGTGTGGCAAACGCAGAATGTGACAATCTTAATGGTTTGTTACAGGAAATGGACAAACCGCCACAGATCTAGACGAGGATATTTAGAGGGGGAAACGTTTTTAGATAGTCAGGAAACACAGATGGAATTAAAATCCAAAGGACGTTGTACTGGAACATTTTTTCCCCTGCTTGGTGTGGACTGTCTGGTATATCCGCAAGTTGGTTTTCTTTTTACATCTCGGCTTGGGGTTTTACAATTTTATTTCATTCACTGCCTGGGCCTCCAGACTTCACAGCCGCCACTTCCGTATGCACATCAAATATTAAATCCAACCCATACTTCTAATGTACTTGAATCCACTACGATGTGACCTTCACAATACAATACAATTGACTTTGGAAATCAAATTACATATGCCTCTGACATAAATATAAATTCACATCAGCGCCTGGTTGAAGGGATGGAACCTGGGCATTTACATTCCCGCTACTGATTTCAATGAGGTGTGCTCTGGCAGAATATCAACTTGCACCTCTCCTAGGCAACCCTCTTCCCACTGCTTAGCAAACTCAGGGAGAAGAGGAGGTGTTTTTTTTCACATGTTCTTTTATTCCACTTTGAAATCAGCAGGAATGTGAAAAGGGGAAATTCTATGGTTTGGGAGTAAATAATTGATCTTTCCCCCCGTAGGTCATCCCCCTCTACCTCTCTACATTGCAGTAATTGCGTCTGGAAGCTAATAGGCACTTAGATTAGCAAGTTAATGCATAAATCATGGAACTTTTTGGAATTCATTGTACACACTTTCGTAAACTCTGACTGGCAACATATGCCTCCAATTGTAACTGTCTCTGATTAACAGATGGCTCGGGCCAGGAACGGCTAAAACTTATGCTACCTGTCAACATATAAATAATCAATAGCAAATTAATAAATTGAATTTATCGCAGAGCCGCTGAACGATATACACCTCAGATAACCCTGTGAAGCAACAAGCCTAGCAACACACTTCATAAAGCCTTTACAATCTAATCAAATCAAATAAACAAGAAAATATATTTTTCCTTACCCAGCGGGGTTTACATGGGTGGCATATGGGTAGCAGTTCCCTGCTACATGGGTAGCAGGGAACAGATTTACCCTGTTCTTAGACACCATGTTAATCTCACCTGTTATGCCCCAAAAGGCCTTCTTGAAACATATAAATGCATCCATAACGTTTACATGTACACACAACCACAAAATAGACTACATGTCACACCCTGATCTGTTTCACCTGTCTTTGTGATTGTCTCCATCTACCTCCAGGTGTCACCCGTTTTCCCCAGTAGTCCCTGGGTGTTTATTCCGGTGTTCCCTGTTTGTCTGTGGCCAGTTCGTCATGTCAAGTCAACAGCGTGTTTTTCTGTGCTCCTGCTTTTTCTTATCTCTCTTTTGCTAGTCCTCCCGGTTTTGACCCTTGCCTGCCTTGACTCTGAACCCGCCTTACCATACTGCCTGCCCTGACCTCGAGCCTGCCTGCCACTCTGTACCTCCTGGGCTCTGACCTTGTTTATGATCTTTTGCCTGTCCACGACCATTCTCTTGCCTGCCCCTTGGATTATAATACATTTCAGAGACTCGAACCATCTGCCTCCCGTGTCTGCATCTGGGTCCCGCCCTGTGCCATTATACTACATGAGGAATGAAGGCTAGGAAGACAAAGTTAGAAACAAAATAAACTTTTTAAATGTAAGAAATAATAAGATCAACAACATCTAAAAACTAAAACGATGCATACACAACATCACTGTATACACCTGTGAATTTGATGCTTCAACTCCAAACTCCAGTAAGCCAATCTATCCGGGCTGAATAACTTCCTTTTCCCCTGCCAATACACAGCACAGTACAGTGTGTCCTGTCGGTCTGACCTCTGGCGTCCTCTGGACTTGGCACGGACATGAAAACCATTGCTAATCATAAAGCACCATTCTCTGCCCCTGCAGACTATGGCTCGGCCATCCCGCCTCCCCGTTTCACTCTATGTCTCCCCTCAGAGCCCCAGCAGCTAAATATCAACACATGCTTCCGTCAATAGGGTTTAATGCCAATTACATGGTCTTTACTAGCAATTAATCATGTCATTGACTGGAGCTTTTCCTCTCACGTCCGCCCGTGACAGAGATGTACTCTGCAGTTTCTTTGCAATGAACATACACTGTAATAATACCTTGTGGTGGAAAAAGTACTTGATTTTCATACCTGAGTAAAAGTACAGATACCTTAATAGAAAATGACTCAAGTGAAAGTCGCCCAGTAACATAATAATTGAGTAAAAGTCTAAAAGTAATTGGTTTTAAATATACTTAAGTATCAAAAGTAAAAGTAAAAGTATGGATAATTTAAAACTCCTTGTATTATGCAAACCAGGCGGCACAATTGTCTTGTTTTTTTTATTTACGGATAACTAGGATCACACTCAACACTCAGACATCAGTTAAAAACAAAGCATTTGTGTTTAGCGAGTCCTCCAGATCAGAAGCATTAGGGATGACCAGGGATGTTCTTCTGATTAGTGTGCAAATTGGACCCTTTTCTGTTCTGCTAAGCATTCAAAATGTAATGAATACTTTTAAGTGTCAGGGTAAATGTATGGAGTAAAAAGTACATAATTTTCTTTTGGAATGTAGTGAAGTAAAAGTAGAAGTAGTCAAAAATATAAATAGTAAAGTAAAGTACAGATACCCAAAAACTTTAAAGTACTTGAATACTGTACACAAAATGCACACATACTTTGGTAACTATGGCAACTGCTCAGCTAGGCCTACTGTAGCAAAACTACTACTGCCTTAATAGTGGATTTACTGTTATCAACTACAAAAGTAAATAGTCACTACAACAAGTATGTTCTATTGGACAAATTATGAAAATGTCAAGAATGGTAAAAATTACTGTCGATAAAGTCCATGTAAAGTGTCAGGAGACTGCTCTACTACATTTCTCCATCCTGCCCTCTACTGTCGACTCAAGGCTATGTGAAGCTCTTGGTTTTCTCCTCAACAAAGCAATCATTGGGAGATTGATCTGATTCCGGTGTAACTGCTGGCAATGCAACTGTATGACAGCTCATTTCCCCTCATCTTCCACCACAGGGTCCACAGGTCTGAAGCAGCATCCTCTGATAGGAGCTAGAGGTAATTGGCTGATTAGTCGATTTGATAGAATTCACAAATATACATTCACATTGATCGAGAGAAAAAAAAAAAGATATATTTAACCAGGCAAGTCAGTTAAGAAGAAATTCTTATTTACAATGACGGCCTACAGCGGCCAAACTCAGATGACGCTGGGCCAGTTGTGCGCCGCCCTATGGGACTCCTATGGGACAATAACAGCCGGTTGTGATACAGTCTGGATTCAAACCAGATTGTCTGTAGTGACACCTCTAGCTGAGATGCAATGCCTTAGACCACTGCGTCACTTGGGAGCCCAACCATGGAGGAAGTGGAAAAGAGTGGACACAGTCAGTGTTCCTTGAGGGTAAAATTAGGTTATTCTGACCTCTTGACTTTTCCACATTTTGTTATGTTACAGCCTTATTCTAAAATGTATTGTTTTAAAATCCCTCATCAATCTACCTGTAACGGCTCTCGTCGGAAGGAGTGAACCAAAGCACAGCGTGAAAAGTGTTCATGATTATTTTAATATCAAAAAACACTCGAACAAAGTAACAAAACGAAAGTGAACAGTTCTGTCAGGTAACAGAGACTAAACAGAAAATAACCACCCACAAACACAGGTGGGAAAAAGGCTGCCTAAGTATGATTCCCAATCAGAGACAATGAAAGACAGCTGCCTCTGATTGGGAACCATACTCTGCCAAAACAAAGAAATAGACAACGTAGAATGCCCACCCCAAATCACACCCTGACCTAACCAAATAGAGAAATAAAACGGATCACATTTTCCATAAGTATTCAGACCCTTTACTCAGTACTTTGTTGAAGCAGCTTTGACAGCGATTACAGTCTTGACTCTTCTTGGGTATGACGCTACAAGCTTGGCACACCTGTATTTGGGGAGCTTCTCCCATTTTTTTGTTGTTGCAGATCCTCTCAAGCTCTGTCAGGTTGGATTGGGAGCGTCACTGCACAGCTATTTTCAGGTCTCTCCAGAGATGTTTAAGTACGGGCTCTAGCTGGGCCACTCAAGGACATTCAGAGACATGTCCCGAAGCAACTCCTGCGTTGTCTTAGCTGTGTGCTTAGGGTCGTTGTCCTATTGGAAGGTCAGGTGATGCCAGGTTTCCTCCAGATGTGACACTTGTCATTCAGGCCAATGAGTTAAATATTGGTTTCATCAGACAAGAGAATCTTGTTTCTCAGGGTCTGTGTCCTTTAGGTGCCTTTTTGCAAGCTCCAAGCGGGCTGTCATGTGTCTTTTACTGAGGAGTGGCTTTCGTCTGGCCACTCTAACATAGAGGTCTGATTGGTGGAGTGCTGCGTAGATGGTTGTCCTTCTGGAATGTTCCTAGCCACCTTCTACACCTGCATTGCTTGCTGTTTGGGGTTTTAGGCTGGGTTTCTGTACAGCACTTTGATATTTCAGCTGATGTAAGAAGGGCTATATAAATACATTTGATTTGATTTGATTCTCCCATCTCCACAGAGGAACTCTGGAGCTCTGTCAGAGTGACCATCGGGTTCTTGGTCACCTCCCTGACCAAGTCCCTTCTCCCCCGATTGCTCAGTTTGGCCAGGTGGCCAGCTCTTGGAAGAGTCTTTGGTGGTTCCGTCCATTTAAGAATTATGGATGCCACTGAGTTCTTGCAGACCTTTAGTAATGCAGAAATGTTTAATTACCCTTCCCCAGACCTATCTCTCGACACAATCCTGTTTCGGAGCTCTACGGACAATTCCTTTGACCTCATGGCTTGGTTTTTGCTCTGACTTGCACTGTCAACTCTGGGACCTTATATAGACAGGTGTGTGCCTTTCAAATCATGCCCAATCAATTGAATGAACCATAGGTGGACACCATTCAATAGCTCAATGGAAACTTGATGCACCTGAGCTCAATTTCGTCTCATAACAAAGGCATTTTTTGACATTTTTTTAAACCTGTTTTCGCTATGTCAATATGGGATATTGTGTGTAGATTGATGAGGAATAAAGCTGTAACGTAACAAAATGTGGAATAAGTCAAGAGGTCTGAATAATTTCCGAAGTCACTGTTCCATCACTAATATATATATATATATATATATATATATACAGTGGGGAGAACAAGTATTTGATACACTGCCGATTTTGCAGGTTTTACTACTTACAAAGCATGTAGAGGTCTGTAATTTTTATCATAGGTACACTTCAACTATGAGAGACGGAATCTAAAACAAAAATCCAGAAAATCACATTGTATGATTTTTAAGTAATTAATTTGCATTTTATTGCATGACATAAGTATTTGATACATCAGAAAAGCAGAACTTCATATTTGGTACAGAAACCTTGGTTTGCAATTACAGAGATCATACGTTTCCTGTAGTTCTTGACTAGGTTTGCACACACTGCAGCAGGGATTTTGGCCCACTCCTCCCTACAGATCTTCTCCAGATCCTTCAGGTTTCGGGGCTGTCGCTGGGCAATACGGACTTTCAGCTCCCTCCAAAGATTTTCTATTGGGTTCAGGTCTGGAGACTGGCTAGGCCACTCCAGGACCTTGAGATGCTTCTTACGGAGCCACTCCTTAGTTGCCATGGCTGTGTGCTTCGTGTCGTTGTCATGCTGGAAGACCCAGCCACGACCCATCTTCAATGCTCTTACTGAGGGAAGGAGGTTGTTGGCCAAGATCTCGCGATACATGGCCCCATCCATCCTCCCCTCAATACGGTGCAGTCGTCCTGTCCCCTTTGCAGAAAAGCATCCCCAGAGAATGATGTTTCTACCTCCATGCTTCACGGTTGGGATGGTGTTCTTGGGGTTGTACTCATCCTTCTTCTTCCTCCAAACAGGGCGAGTGGAGTTTAGACCAAAAAGCTCTATTTTTGTCTCATCAGACCACATGATCTTCTCCCATTCCTCCTCTGGATCATCCAGATGGTCATTGGCAAACTTCAGACGGGCCTGGACATGCGCTGGTTTGAGCAGGGGGACCTTGCATGCGCTGCAGGATTTTAATCCATGACGGCGTAGTGTGTTACTAATGGTTTTCTTTGAGACTGTGGTCCCAGCTCTCTTCAGGTCATTGACCAGGTCCTGCCGTGTAGTTCTGGGCTGATCCCTCACCTTCCTCAATCATTGATGCCCCACGAGGTGAGATCTTGCATGGAGCCCCAGACCGAGGGTGATTGACTGTCATCTTCAACTTCTTCCATTTTCTAATAATTGCGCCAACAGTTGTTGCCTTCTCACCAAGCTGCTTGCCTATTGTCCTGTAGCCCATCCCAGCCTTGTGCAGGTCTACAATTTTACCCCTGATGTCCTTACACAGCTCTCTGGTCTTGGCCATTGTGGAGAGGTTGGAGTCTGTTTGATTGAGTGTGTGGACAGGTGTCTTTTATACAGGTAACGAGTTCAAACAGGTGCAGTTAATACAGGTAATGAGTGGAGAACAGGAGGGCTTCTTAAAGAAAAACTAACAGGTCTGTGAGAGCCGGAATTCTTACTGGTTGGTAGGTGATCAAATACTTATGTCATGCAATAAAATGCAAATTAATTACTTAAAAATCATACAATGTGATTTTCTGGATTTTTGTTTTAGATTCCGTCTCTCACAGTTGAAGTGTACCTATGATAAAAATTACAGACCTCTACATGCTTTGTAAGTAGGAAAACCTGCAAAATCAGCAGTGTATCAAATACTTGTTCTCCCCACTGTATATATATATATATATATTCGTCTTTTTTGCAGACTTTCTTCTCCAGAGCAATTAGGGTTAAGTGCCTTGTTTAAGGGCACATCGACAGATGTTTTCACCTAGTCGGCACGGGGATTCAAACCAGTGACCTTTCGGATACTGGCCCAACTCTCTTAACCGCTAGGCTACCTGACACCCTGGTTTCAACGTCTTATGTTAGGCCATACAGATTACTCACTGTGCATCAATGCAAACATGCAGTATCTGCTCATGGCTGAACTTTTAGTTTAACTTACTGAGTAGCTTTAGGAATATCATAGCATTTCTTTACAGTAAAAGCTGTTTGCCGTGGAGTTGTGCCAAATGTGATGGCCCAATTCCGTGGTTCTAAGCACTCCTAACACCACGGATTAGTCTACGGCCATGACACAGTGATCGTGTCTGCAGCAGTGGACTGCTGTAGTGGCACACCCAGTCACCCCCAGTGACTCTCAGTGACCCCCAGCGACCCCCAGCCACTCAGAGCCCAGCATGACCAGAGCTCAAAGACAAACTAAGGATGGAGGATAAAATGTAATAAAATCACTTTTCTGAAAGCTGCTTTGCCTCTACACATCCTGGGTTAGTTTGGATCCCACATTGCTCTGCGGCAGAGGGTCATGTAGTGGGGACCTTCCGCTGCGTTCTCTCAAATGGTACATCAATATGACGTTCCCAGCGTTCCGCTGGGCTGAAGGTACACTACCAGTGTACCTGGGTGTCAGGCCTGTAGTATATGTTTTTAGAAACCCAATCTTCAGTTATCTAGTGATCCCTTTGCCTTCATAAAGATGGCCCATGCGGGCTTCAGTGTGTCATTTCTAGAATGGGCATTGTATTATTCTGTACTGTACAATATACACTACCGGTCAGAAGTTTGGGGTCACTTAGAAATGTCCTTGTTTTTGAAAGAAAAGCATATTTTTGTCCATCAAAATATCCCCAAACTTTTGAACGGTAGTGTATGTTATGTGTAATACATCCTCTGTTTTCAGCTTGATAGCCTCCTCCATCAAATCCCTGTCATCAGACGTATTTGCACATGTTTTGCGCGAGTCACCTCGGTGCACAGAACCCACTTGGCAGGTTATAAATAGGGCCATCCAGTCAGTTCCTTTGAGTGTGTTACAGTCAAGGTGAGAAATATGGGTATAAATCAGGGTATAAATCATGGGTATAAATCAGCATCCCCTATTAAGGACTGAATACATGAATTCTAAAAGTGTTGAGGCATGGCGTTCCATGGCGTCCATGGCGTTCCCCCACAACACAGAGGTTGGACCACATGGTAACATAATTCAAATTCCCTCCAACTCTAAATTGCACATTTTACAGCTTCCGAGCTTTCGTTGACATACACCTCAGCGCTCCCGACATTCCAGAGACAACAATGAAGTGGGGGGGAACAAGATAGGGACAGGGAGTTACGAACGTGAATCAAGGATTGTGCTTTTTTCACTCGTTGAAGGTAAATTATGGAGAATCAGCTTAGGGTAATCCGGTGACTCGCTCCTTGAGGAGGGATCATCCTTGGTGACTTGACACCATTGTTGCACTTTAAAAAAAGTATGTGCTTGTTAGTTAGGAGTCAGAAAACAAGCGTGTCTCTGACTCTGTGGCTATTAGTGTTTAGCCGGGCCCATGTCTTTCCCTTTTGTGACTCATTTTACGAGCTGTTTGTGAATTGCATGTCTTTCCTGTATAGGAGGTCTGACCTATTATAATTAATGTTACTTAGCATGAGTTACTGTAGGCTTCATAGCATGATAATTATGGTATCACACCACTTGTATGTATAATATGGAGATTTATTATCTTCTTATATAATGATTTATCTTTTTACACAGCTACCAGATTTTTATGCTACCGGTTTCAATCCCTCTGTTGACACATGCCAGTTCAATAGACTAATAACAGGGCCTAATTGGATATGGAAAAGATAATTGTGTGTTATTATGACTATCTGTGGTTATTGTAACATCAAAGTAATAAAACATGATGATTAATCATTTGTTTTCAATCAAGGTGTGCGTTTGCCTACCGAGTTAACAAAAAATATATATAATCTGTGAATAATATGGCAGTGGAATTATTCATCATTTCTGGTGTTTAACATTTAATGCCCACATTAAATTGTAATTACTGCTTAATTACACTTTGATCAATGTATGTCGGCATGCCAATGGTGTAGCCGTCCCTGTAGATACGCCAGCCATTTACTCTCATGTTGGCTTCTGTGATGTTACTGTGTTTTATTTGAGTGATTTCATCTGTCTATTTTTTTTTACTTTGTGGGTTGTGCCAATTATGGTCTAATTTGATAATTGCATCACTGCTTTCTCCCTCCTCGTCTTTGTTGACATGTACACGCCCCTTTGACCTCACAGCTGCCTCACATTGCCCCTAATGAACCTCTCTCCCTGAAAGGCTACATTCTGGTATCTGGGCAGCAGGTATCCTAGTGGTTAGAGCGTTGGACTAGTAACCAAAAGGTTGCAAGATCAAGCTGACAAGGTAAAAATCAGTCCTTCTGCCCAACAACAAGGCAGTTAACCCACTGTTCCTAGGCCGTCATTGAAAATAAGAACTTTTTCTTAAATGACTTGCCTAGTTAAATAAAGGTAAAATAATTATTATAATATTAGCATACAGCTTAGAATGTATCCTCAGTGCAATGCTATGTTCTAAAGAGGTGGTATGCTAGTATGGTAATTTGAAAAGAGTCTGGATTCAGTGTAGCATATTTCACAAACTAGACACCAGCTATTTGCCACAGAGCTACTACTAACTTCTGCTAGGCTGCAGCCAGAGAACATCTCTTATTATATATGTATTATTTTACAGTTATTTTTTTGCACAAAAGTATGTTAACTCATAAAGACATTCTGTCATTTATCCTCCTCAAAAGGTGTCCGTTGATTCATCAAAACATGAAGGAGAAGGGGGATAACTCTCTAAAAGCAAATCGGTGAACAATTGTTCCCTCTTTCTCCCAGAGAAAGAAAACGGTTTTCCATCCTCTATCCTCTCCTTTCCCCTCCAAGAATGAGTTCAATCAAGAAAAAGCCTTCTAGTAATTATGCCGATAAACAACAACATAACAACAGCCGGACTTAATGAATGGCCCATAATTAATAATGTCTATTCTACCCTGAAAGGTGGGAGGGACATTTGTCCAATCACAAAAGAGGAATGGTCCCAGAACCCATCTTAGCATGCCAATGCAGAATGCACTTAAAGTGAAAAGATAGAAGAACAAAGTAAAACTGTGGCAATTTCAGCCTTCCTCTCCCTTCCCTTCCCCTCCTCCTCCTTCAAGAAAGAAACTCTCCAAATGTTAATTACATTTAATTAACAAAGGGAGGGGAACAAATGAATAAAAAGAGAAACAAATGTCCTAAAATAGTGAAAATGAGCAAAAACAACTAGTTACAGTAACCTTTCCCTATGTGGCTAGCATGGCGTGTTACTCTCCAACATCGCCGTGGGCAACATGGCGTGTTACTCTCCATCATCGCCGTGGGCAACATGGCGTGTAGCTCTCCAACATCGCCGTGGGCAACATGGCGTGTAGCTCTCCAACATCGCCGTGGGCAACATGGCGTGTAGCTCTCCAACATCGCCGTGGGCAACATGGCGTGTAGCTCTCCAACATCGCCGTGGGCAACATGGCGTGTAGCTCTCCAACATCGCCGTGGGCAACATGGCGTGTAGCTCTCCAACATCGCCGTGGGCAACATGGCGTGTAACTCTCCAACATCGCCGTGGGCAACATGGCGTGTAGCTCTCCAACATCGCCGTGGGCAACATGGCGTGTAACTCTCCAACATCGCCGTGGGCAACATGGCGTGAAGCTCTCCAACATCGCCGTGGGCAACATGGCGTGTAGCTCTCCAACATCGCCAATGGAGTACAGCTAATAACATCAGGCTCAGCTGGGTGAGGAGAAGATTGGGGAGATGAGTGTTGGGCTTTGCAGGTTGATAATAACTAGTTTTTCGTTCGTGTTAATGAATTCGACAGGGTTTACACAAGGGGTTGGAACCAGTTCAGGGAACAGAATCGAAAAGCAGAATATAACAACATTTTTGGAGAAAAATAATCTGAACTGGGAACGAAAGTGACCTATACTGTTCCGGGACAGAACCGTTATTTTAAAAGCATTGGAACCTAGTAATAACGTTATTTTAAAAGCATTGGAATCGATAAATAATGTTATTTTAAAAGCATTGGAACCGATTAATAACGTTATTTTACGTTCCATTCATTTATTTTTTCAACACCACAAAAAACGCAGCAAAAGAGCCTATGCAGAGCCCTCACTCTGTCACTCAGAAAAGTTATTCCAGTGTCTGCCTGCCGAAAATACTTTTGCCAGTGTGTGTGTGTGTGCATAAACTACCTGCCCATCCCTTTCCGAAGTATAGTAGCCTACTGATGTTTCAAGCGTGATTTAGAGAAGAATGGATGAACCTTTTCAACACTAGTTAAGGATACTACATCTATCACATTGGATTCATTATATTGATTTATTATATGTTTGCATTGCCACTCTGCACACACAAGCTTGTTAGGGGACAGGGGATACCTAGTCAGTTGCACAACTGAATGCATTCAACCAAAGTGTGTCGTCGGCATTTAACCCAACCCCTCTTAATCAGACAGGTGTGAGGGGCTGTCGTAATCGATGTTGTCGTTTGGTGTTAGCTGCCTAGCTCAAGGGAAGGACGGTAGATAATTCCAACTTGCCAGCTCGGGGATTCGAACCAGTGCCCTTTCAGTTACTGGCCCAATGCGCTTAACCGCTAAGTTACCTGCCACCTATAGCTAGTTAGCTGGTCCAACGTTAAGCCAACTCTCTGAAGTTCAAAGACATTCAAAGTTCTTTCATAGAAGATAATCCTCCTTAAGTATAATTCTGTGGTCCTATTTCAGATAATGCATGTCATAACAACAAGATGTCATTGTCCTGCTCGAGTTCTGAGTTTTAAAAAGGAACAGAGAGGAAAGGTATTAACCGTTTTTAAAATATGTGTTAGAACCGATTCAGAACTTTATTTTGCTGGTCGGAACAGTGGAGTGGAACAAAAAAAAATGGTTTTGATTGGAAAAAATTAAAAAGAACCCCTGGTTTACACCAATAAACCTCCCCATATCTCCACCGGTGTTACGGAACGAGAGCGAACCCACCAGGGATGTTTGGTGGCAGCTTAATGAAAAGTACATACCAAAATGCATCACTTTTTCCATGTTAAACTAATGAAAAGACAAGTGGGGAAAAAGTCAGCTTCCCTGTGTCTTTCTCTGGGATCGTAGAGCAGAGAGAGGTCCTTGCCTTGTTAGGAATTCAAGATGATGGTGTCAGAGAGGGTTTCAAGTGATTTCTAGTGTGTTCTGCAGTCTGTGAGGCCCTGGAGTCTGGGTTGACATTGTGGTGGCAACCTTGGTATCTACGATGAAGCAGAGCAGTCTGTCTCTTCCTCCTACCTCCACCTCGTTACCACAATCATCATCATTAAAGGTTGAAGCATGGCCATAGTAGGAATAATAATGATGATGATGATGATGATGATGACAACTACGTTCTGTATTAAACATTATGTGGAATCTTCGGTTAGGCTAACTGGGCTAAAGAGTTAGTGAATGCTGCTCACACAAACAAACACACACACATGGTCCATTCCATTACACATCCCAATAATTCCCCCTCTCCAGCTCTGGCAGCTCTTCTATCCCTGTTTGGTGATGGACTCAGTCCAGAACATTTTTTAGTGAAAAGAGAAGCAGCCATGCTGAGGCTTCATCCACAGCCGTAATCCCCCCTCCATTCTCCACCCTCTCAGCTCTACAGTGATGGGCCTGTGTCCAGCCACTACCATCCAGCACAGCTCGGGCCGGGGGGACAGACATACAGGAAACAGGCAGAGCGAACCAGGGTCTGAAGGATTGCCTCTCAGTGGCTGGGGAGACCTGAGACGCCTAGAGGTGCAGAAGGATTATAGGCCCCTACGTTTGTCAGCTGACTGTGCTGAGATCTTCCCAGCCAACTCCAGCTGTATCCATCACTCCCCACTAGGGGCTGCCATGGGAACTAGGCAGGGGAGGGTGGGGTGGGTGGTTAACAATGAATTAGAGAGAGGGGGAGAGAGGGGGGGAGAGAGAGAGAGAGAGAAAGAGGGGGAGAGGTAGAGAAGGGAGAGGGAGGGAGAGAGAGAGAGAGAAAGAGAGGGAGGGAGGGAGGGAGGGAGAGAGAAAGAGAGAGAGACAGAGAGACAGAGAGAGAGAGAGAGAGAGAGAGAGAGAGAGAGAGAGAGAGAGAGAGAGAGAGAGAGAGAGAGAGAGAGAGAGAGAGAGAGAGAGAGAGAGAGGGAGAGTGCATGCGTGTTAAAAATCACTACGCCGCTGAGTACTTGGATTTACGGAGGTAATTAAACTAGAAAGAGTCGAGGGCCAAGCGAGCATACTCCTGGTACTTACATTTTTTGATTTTATGGATGTTGTTGTTTTTCTTAGTGTGAGGGGGGTAAGAAGGCTGTAATCTCCTCCTAGGGACCCTTATAGCACTTTCACATCAGGTGAAAGTATTGTTTCTTATTAAAAACGTTGTGTGTGTTTACCTCTGGACCTCCAACATCTAATTTTGAGTGCTACAGAAACTCGTTTAGCCATGAAAATATACTTTTTATGACTTAAACTGCAACCTAGGAAAACTAATGTAAGTAGAATAGTGAATTAAATTATGCACTTCAGTAGTACTACTTGTACTTGCAAGGGGGAAGATGTTTTGGGGTTGGGGTGCTATCAACGGGGGGGGGGGGGGGGTGCAGGGGAGTGTTTTCTCCATTCTGTTGAAGATTGTTTTTACTCCGCTCGTACAGGAATAATAATGGTGCACTAATCATTTTTGATATTTATCAGGGTGTGCACCCCTACTTCCTGCGGCTATGGTGAGACCTGAAGGTCAAAAACAATGTTTCTAAGTCCCATTTTGTCTCATTTCTCCCAGCAGAAAGTAAGCACCTTTTCAGATATGCTATTTTAATTTGCCCATATGTCAATTTGCCATCTATTCTGAAATGTGGAGTGTTTTGACACAGACCTGACAAAGTTGTGTACAAGTTACTCAAAGCAGATACTATACATTCATACAGTCTATCCTCTAACAGCAGGTATATTCATTCAGTCTATCCGATACGTGACCCAATTCAGGAAACTAGGTGTTTGTCGCAAGTCACGACTTCACAGGAGAGCTGTTTGAAGGTAAAAAAGCGTTTTTTTAATAAAAATGTGATTTTGAGCAGAAATGCCTTCTCGAACATGTGACCTTTCATGTGCCTTAATATCAAATTTGTATGCCATCTGTAAATATGAAAAAAAGTGTTAAATTACGAGCCTAGTTGGTTTAGCCACAGAAAAAGTGAGCAACCTTCCCGCTAGCCATGATTGGCTGAGATAATGAGTGGGCTGGACATGATGAGAGATGAGTTTTGATTGGTCTACCATATAGACGCCGTCTGTCTATTGAAGCTGGTCAGTATGTTTATGTAATCATGTTGAATGCTGCTTTTATTTATATTGTTATTGCATAGTAAAACTGCATAAACCTAATGTCAAGTTAAAGTGTACTGTTAGCTAGCTAACGATATGTGTATGCTCTCCACTTTCTGTAGGACCGAGTTTTGAAATCAGTGGAATTTGAGTATGATAGCTCAGGAGATGGAGAAAAAAACAGTCTGGATTACATTGTCAAACTAAGGCAACCATGCATGGCATCAGACAGGAGACGTGTCCAACCATGATGTACTGTATACTGGTAAGATTTTCAGATATCACATATTTTTACTTTTGACAGAAAGTGGTTACATTTCAAGTGTACTGTTAGCTAGCTAACATTAGCTGGCTGGGTCGCTTGCTAACGTTATGTGTATTATCTTTTTCTTCGTATCTCAGACACATTTGCTTGACTAGTTATAGCCATAGAACCTGTTTGGTTAGCTACCTGCAAATTCATGCAGGGTAGTAACGTCATGAGTTGCAATTATGGTTAGCTACATGTCTTAACAAAAGACTCCACTCTAATTTTGACAAAGTATTTTAATTTCAAGTTAAAGTGTACTGTTAGCTAGCTAGCTAATGTTAGCTGGCTGGCTCACCAACTAACGTTATGTCATGCGTTGGGATTCATTGTTTATCTAGCTAGCTATCTAGCTACATTTCTTAACAAAAGACTCTTAGTCTTAGTGTGCCAGAGCGCAGAATAACTGATGTGTTTTTGAACGCTCAACACCTGTTGAATATGTCCGGTGTCAGTAAACGTCGGCAACAAAGCGTAATTCAATTGTTGGCAGCAGCAAAGTTAGTCACCAATGCTCTGGATAACATGAAAAAAGCCTAACCAGCTCTGCTAGGGCAAGTGAAATGGTCAGAGTGGGGTGTTCTCTCACTATGTGTCTGGAAGTAGCTAGCCAATGTTAGCCAGTTAGCTTGGGTGCTTGACTGTAGTTGTGAGGTCGGAGCTTTCGGAACAACCCTACTTATTGGCCAGATCGTCCAGTGTGCGCTCTGAACGCGAAACCACAGATAGGGCGAGTAATGTTCAGTGAGCTGTTCTCTCTCTCTTAGATGTCTGGAAGTAGCTGGCAAGCTAGTACAGAACGGTTGACTCAACCCCTAATTAAAGAGATGGGTGGGGCTAAGGCTTAAGAGGGTGTGAACAATGCTGAATGGGTGTAGACAAAGAAGGGCTCTCCAATAGTAGTACCAAAACATTGAAAGACGGTTCTCTCAAAATTGAGTTTACAAGTTGATCAAATTTCAAGCAGAATCACTTTCCCATTGTTTCCTCAAATGCAGTGTATGATACCATTTTCTAGCTCTGAATCTCTAGTTTTATCCAATGTAAAAAAACAGAATTTCAAATGTGTCTACATAACACCGAATCCAGGTGGTGATTCACATAAATTAAGAAGATAGATTGCAAGGATCAACACTTATAAAAACATTTTTGCATAAATTTAAAAACCCAAATCTAACTGTCTGTAGCTCAGGACCTGAAGCAAGGATGTGCATATTCTTGACACCATTTGAAAGGAAACACTTTGAAGTTTGTGGAAATGAGAAATTAATGTAGGAGAATATGACACATTAGATCTGGTAAAAGACAATACAAAGAAAAAAAAACGTTTTTTTGAAATGCAAGAGAAAGGCCATAATGTATTATTCCAGCCAAGGCACAATTTAGATGTTGGTCACTAGATGGCAACAGTATATGTGCAAAGTTTCAGACTGTTCCAATGAACCATTACATATATGTTCAAAATATTGTATCAAGACTTCCCAAATGTGCCTAATTGGTTAACTAATACATTTTAAAGTTCATAATTGTGCACTCTCCTCAAACAATCGCATGGTATTATTTCACTGTAATAGCTAGTTACTTACAACCTCATACTAATCACATTAGCCTACATTAGCTTAACTGTCCCGTGGGTGGGGGGGGGACTGTTCCTGTAGAGGTTTTAAAACAGGTGTATTCATACAGCCGATCCTCTTAAAGCAGGTATACTCATACAGTCTATATTCTTAAAGCAGGTATACTCATACAGCCAATCCTCTTAAAGCAGGTATACTCATTCAGTCTATCCTCTTAAAGCAGGGATACTCATACAGTCTATCCTCTAAAAAACATTGTTTGCACAGTTACTGTAGGCATGACATTCTGTTGAACTTGTTGATGGATTTGGTGTTTTAAAAACCACTCCAGCTATTTATATCTAGCATTTTAATCTACTAACGTTCCCTCACAGCAAGTAGAACTCCACAGCATCCAACGTCAAATGGAGTGGGTGAATAAAACAAACAGAGACTAAAACCCTACTGGATAAATGCTTGCTTTTAGTTTTTTTCCCCAGAGTACTCGAACCTACTCCCCACATCTCTGTGGCAGTTGAAGTATCCCCTCTCTAGGCTGCTGATCCTAAGATCCAGTGACAGCCAAAGTTCCTTAGCTCTCAGATGAAAGCCTGGCTTAGAGAATGGCCCTTGCTTCCTCTACCTGACGCTGCAAGGCACTAACACAGGTGAGCTAAAGCCTTTGTGACTGTGGCGAATAAAAATATGGAGGGAATGAAAAAAAGGTTAGTTGACAGAAAAGCAGAGAGTCCCAGAGACCTTCCGTCCAGGGCTCATGCAGCCTGACAGAGATTTAGGTTGCCATTTCAAAGAGAAAAATAGAGGAGAAACACTCCCACATTAGAATACAAGAAAGTATAGGAAAGGACAAGTAAAAGTCCATAGCCTTATGTCCATGACAGTGTGTGACTCCAGGCTTAGCCAGAGCTCAGGGACTGTCTAGCAACCACATACAGGTACCTGGAGTTACTGCATACAGGCAACTGGAGTTACTGCATACAGGCAACTGGAGTTACTACAAACAGGCAACTGGAGTTACTGCATACAGGCAACTGGAGTTACTGCAAACAGGCAACTGGAGTTACTGCATACAGGCAACTGGAGTTACTGCATGCATGCAACTGGAGTTACTGCATACAGGCAACTGGAGTTACTGCATACAGGCAACTGGAGTTACTGCATACAGGCAACTAGAGTTACTGCATACAGGCAACTAGAGTTACTGCATACAGGAAACTAGAGGTACTGCATACAGGAAACTAGAGGTACTGCAAACAGGCAACTAGAGTTACTGCATACAGGCAACTATAGTCACTGCATACAGGCAACTGGAGTTACTGCATACAGGAAACTGGAGTTACTGCATACAGGAAACTGGAGTTACTGCATACAGGCAACTAGAGTTACTGCATACAGGCAACTGGAGTTACTGCATACAGGAAACTAGAGTTACTGCAAACAGGCAACTAGAGTTACTGCATACAGGCAACTATAGTCACTGCATACAGGCAACTGGAGTTACTGCATACAGGAAACTGGAGTTACTGCATACAGGAAACTGGAGTTACTGCATACAGGCAACTAGAGTTACTGCATACAGGCAACTGGAGTTACTGCATACAGGCAACTGGAGTTACTGCATACAGGCAACTGGAGTTACTGCATACAGGCAACTAGAGGCAACTAGAGTTACTGGCAACTAGATACAGGCAACTAGAGTTACTGCAAACAGGCAGTTTGCAGACTTTGCTTGCAATTTTTTTTTTTTTTTTTTTTTGTCATTTAGCAGACGCTCTTATCCAGAGCGACTTACAGTAGAGTGCATACATTTTATTAGTTTTAGTTTTATGACGTCATTTAATAGATAAAAAAAAATAATAATCTCATCAGTGTCATCAATGAGCAGGGAACCCTACTGCAGCTGAATGTAAAATGTATGTGTTTTTCCTTGATTGGGCATGTTTGTTGAGGTGATATTATTATCACGAGTTATTATGACGATGCACAAATCCTTCAAACTGCTGTTGCTGCACCCTTGTATTTTGGAGCCCTTGGGGTGAGTTGAACCCTTTTCTATGTCCTCTTCTGACCCACGTTGGACATTTTTCACTGTAGTCTTGTCCACCCAGGGCCCAGGGCCCAACCTTATAACAGCCTCTACAGCTCTAACCTCATCGCTGTACAAAAAGCCCTGACAAACGAATGATCATCACTCCACAATGGTAAGGCAATCATGTCTGCACAAGACAGATTGTGCTGTTAAGGTGCTCCATAATTTAATATCCCATTCTTTCTTCATTTCTCTTCTCTCTCTCTCTCTTTCTCTCTCTCTCTCTCCCTCTCTCTCTCTCACTCCCCTCACTCACTCACTCTCGCCCTCCCTACTCCTCTCCTCCTACTCTCCTCCCCCGCCCTCGGGCCGACAAAGTCAAACCAATTTTTTTTTTTTTATCTATTAAATGACGTCATAAAACTAATTCTCCCTGGGGAACATGAATCAAATGACAGATCCTTCCCTCGGCCTACCTTTGACACGTGTATGCACATCTCAGGATGATAGATTTAAATTAGCCTCAGTGTGCCTTAAATTATTGACCCTGTCTCGGTTTTTCAGCTCCTTCCTGCAATCCGATCAGCCGTGGAGTGGAGGGGTGGACCAAAGACGAAAAGAGGAGGGATGCTTTTTTCTTCTTCGGGAGCTGTCTAACTCACCGACTCTTTTATGAAACTTGAGTTGAGAGAGAAGGAGTGAGACGGAGAGAGAGAGAGAGAAGGAGAAAGAAGGGGAGAGAAGGAGCGAGAAGGGGAAAGAGAGAGAGAGATAGGGTTTCTCTATTCTAGAAGGCTCAATCCATGAAATAGCTTGTTGGTGCTCTCTTAATAATGTGATAATGGTAGATTGTTGGTTCTCTCTTAATAATGTAATAATAGTAGCTTGTTGGTGCTCTCTTAATAATGTAATAATAGTAGCTTGTTGGTGCTCTCTTAATGTAATACTATTAGCTTGTTGGTGCTCTCTGAATAATGTAATAATGGTAGCTTGTTGGTTCTCTCTTAATAGAGTAATAATAGTAGCTTGTTGGTGCTCTCTTAATAATGTAATAATGGTAGCTTGTTGGTGCTCTCTTAATAATGTAATAATAGTAGCTTGTTAGTGCTCTCTTAATGTAATACTATTAGCTTGTTGCTGCTCTCTTAATAATGTAATAATGGTAGCTTGTTGGTTCTCTCTTAATAATGTAATAATAGTAGCTTGTTGGTGCTCTCTTAATAATGTAATAATAATAGCTTGTTGGTGCTCTCTTAATAATGTAATAATGGTAGCTTGTTAGTGCTCTCTTAATGTAATACTATTAGCTTGTTGCTGCTCTCTTAATAATGTAATAATGGTAGCTTGTTGGTTCTCTCTTAATAATGTAATAATAGTAGCTTGTTGGTTCTCTCTTAATAATGTAATAACATTAGCTTGTTGGTTCTCTCTTAATAATGTAATAACATTAGCTTGTTAGTGCTCTCTTAATAATGTACCATATATATAATTTTTATGAATTGCATTTTTAATTACTCCATGTATTGTTACGCTAATGTATGCTAATTTAGATGAATATTTCACATTCTAATCATATTAAAATGATAGGGTATTATGGATGTATTTGTCTTTATCCAGCATATATTGTAAAATGTATGTTTATCCACGATAAACCCATTCAGGGAGATTCATACATTAATTCATTTTAACACAATTAAAAAGACGAGTATGCATAACAATTCAGCTATGTCAAATGTGTGTAATTGCTCCACTGAAGTTGCCACTTTGGTTTTGGAATAATGTCATCTTTCCTGTACAATTGAGAAACATGAAGATGAGCCAACTCTTGCAGTTGTCTTGAATAGTGTTTGTTACTGTCACCCTGTACCTTTCTGAGGTCACATGACCTAACGCCCTGTGTATCCCACGTATCAGGTCTGTTTCAGCAGGAGTTGTCACTGTGTCTCAGTGTCTCTAATGAACTCCAGTGGTTAAGACTGACAGGTGGGTTATGGACCGCTGTGTGTGAGAGTATACAAAACCGAGACTGTGTGTGTGTGTGTGTGCGCGTAATTCTCCAGATCAGGAACAAGCTGTGTGTGTGTGTGTGTGTGTGTGTGTGTGTGTGTGTGTGTGTGTGTGTGTGTGTGTGTGTGTGTGTGTGTGTGTGTGTGTGTGTGTGTGTGTGTGTGTGTGTGTGTGTGTGTGTGTGTGTGTGTGTGTGTGTTTGTGTGTGACTGATTGGAGACAGGCTTAATGAAGAGTGCACACATACGACCGTGAGTTTAACCAATCTGTTTCACGGTGAAAGGATCAGGTCTGGGATTCAGTAGAAGAGTGTGTATGTGTGTGTGTGGTTGTGTTTGAAGGGGTGCTGTGTGTGTGTGCATGTACTTGTATGATCCATGGATGCCTGTGCTGTGTGTTTGAGTGCCCCCACTGTACAGTAGCTGTACGGGACATCTTCCAGCATACGTTGCAGCACAGAGCTCAGATGTTTGTACTACGGACCACATCATCTGTGAGATTGTTTCAGCACTGAATCCAACCCCAGGTAACATAACGTACGTTCAGGAAGGAAACGTCGATGTCGGCCAGGGAGTCAGGGGAATGAAAAACTCAACCGGCGACTTATGTCCCTTTTACGATGGTTCAATGTTTTTCTTAATGATGCAGAACTCAACCTGTTGTGTTTTGTTGTCTTTGTTAGTGTCATGACTTTGAAGTCAAGTTTCATTTCAGTGACGTTCTTTTGTTCTTTCTTTATTTCTACCATGACAGTCCCGTATCATTATCCCCCCCCCCCCCCCCCCCCGCCACCCCGATAAAGTGATGGAGGAAAGAATATATTCGACGCCCGTTTCCACCGATTGTGACAGAAAATGGAAAACTCAGTTAGTCTTTCAATTATTCCAAACAACCGAGACCTCGCCAAAGAGGTGACAAAACTGACAAAGCTAGTGCAACGCACCTGTCAAGTTGAAAAATAATTTGATGTCAGTCCGTTTTTTATTCGATTCTGATGGAGGCGCGTTACGGATTTCCGCAGTCGGTTTTCATCCCATCTGCTGTGACACGTTTAGGAGGGAAAAAAGGAGAGGATGTAGCAGTGATCCTTTTCATTCTTGTCCCTCACACTAATTAGCGATTGTTGGCGTAAGTTCCACATGACACATTCATGTTGTAAACACTGTTTGACAATGACAAGGGGACAACTCGTGCCTTTTTATTGTCAAATGAGTGACGTTGTAATACTGTGTATCAGTTTCCTAATTTGCCATCTGCTTTAGGCTTGTTTATGCTCTCTATCCCCAAAATGGCCACCATCCACTTTAGGCTTGTTTATGCTCTTAATCCCCGAAATGGCCACCATCCACTTTAGGCTTGTTTATGCTCTTAATCCCCAAAATGGCCACCATCCACTTTAGGCTTGTTTATGCTCTTAATCCCCAAAATGGCCACCATCCACTTTAGGCTTGTTTATGCTCTTAATCCCCAAAATGGCCACCATCCACTTTAGGCTTGTTTATGCTCTTAATCCCCAAAATGGCCACCATCCACTTTAGGCTTGTTTATGCTCTTAATCCCCAAAATGGCCGCCATCTACTTTAGTCTTGTTTTTGCTCTCTATCCCCAAAATGTCCGCCATCCGCTTTAGGCTTGTTTTTGCTCTCTATCCCCAAAATGGCCGCCATCCGCTTTAGGCTTGTTTTTGCTCTCTATCCCCAAAATGGCCACCATCCGCTTGAGGCTTGTTTATGCACTCTATCCCCAAAATGTCCACCAGCTGCTCTAGGCGCCACAGCTCATTGTTGCAAGAGTATTTATTCCTTGTGCCACTATTTCTATTTTTCTATCTTAACTCTTCATTGTTGAAAAAGGACCCGTCAGTAAGCCTTTCACTGTTAGTCTACACCTGTTGTTTACGAAGCATGTGACAAATACAATTTGATTTGATTTGATTTACAGGCCTATTGAGAGGAAGCCAGGCCTTTTTGACAGAGACACAGTGCTCAACACTGCTCCAGCTTTGTGAACAGTCAGCTTCCAATTTGATATAATCCTGTTCATTGCAGCGATGTGAGAGCTAAAATAGAGGCAGAGATGGGAAGGCTTATCGCTGTGTGTGTGTGTGTGTGTGTGTGTGTGTGTGTGTGTGTGTGTGTGTGTGTGTGTGTGTGTGTGTGTGTGTGTGTGTGTGTGTGTGTGTGTGTGTGTGTGTGTGTGTGTGTGTGTGTGTGTGTGTGTGTGTGTGTGTGTGTGTGTGTGTGTGTGTGTGTGTGTGAGTGTGCATGCCCTGGCTCTGTTTGCAGTATCAGCAACGGAGATCCTGTGCTCTGGCAGACTGATTTAACATATGTTGTCGACAGAGATGGGGTCCTGTCACACTGAACACATCACCTCAGCTGCTGGCCTGTTAAGATGCTGCCGCCTCCTCCTCATCATCACATCCCTCCATTCTTCCACCTTCCTCTTCTCTTCTCCACATCTAAATCAGGATTTTTAGAAGTCTGGTAGGGGAACAATTGAGTGAATAGATATTGCGTATATTCTATATCTGTTTGTGAGTCCATTTCTATGGATGTCTGAGTGTATGTGCACTGATCACGATAAAGTGATGGAGGAAAGAATATATTCGACGCCCGTTTCCACCGATTGTGACAGAAAATGGAAAACTCAGTTAGTCTTTCAATTATTCCAAACAACCGAGACCTCGCCAAAGAGGTGACAAAACTGACAAAGCTAGTGCAACGCACCTGTCAAGTTGAAAAATAATTTGATGTCAGTCCGTTTTTTATTCGATTCTGATGGAGGCGCGTTACGGATTTCCGCAGTCGGTTTTCATCCCATCTGCTGTGACACGTTTAGGAGGGAAAAAAGGAGAGGATGTAGCAGTGATCCTTTTCATTCTTGTCCCTCACACTAATTAGCGATTGTTGGCGTAAGTTCCACATGACACATTCATGTTGTAAACACTGTTTGACAATGACAAGGGGACAACTCGTGCCTTTTTATTGTCAAATGAGTGACGTTGTAATACTGTGTATCAGTTTCCTAATTTGCCATCTGCTTTAGGCTTGTTTATGCTCTCTATCCCCAAAATGGCCACCATCCACTTTAGGCTTGTTTATGCTCTTAATCCCCAAAATGGCCACCATCCACTTTAGGCTTGTTTATGCTCTTAATCCCCAAAATGGCCACCATCCACTTTAGGCTTGTTTATGCTCTTAATCCCCAAAATGGCCACCATCCACTTTAGGCTTGTTTATGCTCTTAATCCCCAAAATGGCCACCATCCACTTTAGGCTTGTTTATGCTCTTAATCCCCAAAATGGCCACCATCCACTTTAGGCTTGTTTATGCTCTTAATCCCCAAAATGGCCGCCATCTACTTTAGTCTTGTTTTTGCTCTCTATCCCCAAAATGTCCGCCATCCGCTTTAGGCTTGTTTTTGCTCTCTATCCCCAAAATGGCCGCCATCCGCTTTAGGCTTGTTTTTGCTCTCTATCCCCAAAATGGCCACCATCCGCTTGAGGCTTGTTTATGCACTCTATCCCCAAAATGTCCACCAGCTGCTCTAGGCGCCACAGCTCATTGTTGCAAGAGTATTTATTCCTTGTGCCACTATTTCTATTTTTCTATCTTAACTCTTCATTGTTGAAAAAGGACCCGTCAGTAAGCCTTTCACTGTTAGTCTACACCTGTTGTTTACGAAGCATGTGACAAATACAATTTGATTTGATTTGATTTACAGGCCTATTGAGAGGAAGCCAGGCCTTTTTGACAGAGACACAGTGCTCAACACTGCTCCAGCTTTGTGAACAGTCAGCTTCCAATTTGATATAATCCTGTTCATTGCAGCGATGTGAGAGCTAAAATAGAGGCAGAGATGGGAAGGCTTATCGCTGTGTGTGTGTGTGTGTGTGTGTGTGTGTGTGTGTGTGTGTGTGTGTGTGTGTGTGAGTGTGCATGCCCTGGCTCTGTTTGCAGTATCAGCAACGGAGATCCTGTGCTCTGGCAGACTGATTTAACATATGTTGTCGACAGAGATGGGGTCCTGTCACACTGAACACATCACCTCAGCTGCTGGCCTGTTAAGATGCTGCCGCCTCCTCCTCATCATCACATCCCTCCATTCTTCCACCTTCCTCTTCTCTTCTCCACATCTAAATCAGGATTTTTAGAAGTCTGGTAGGGGAACAATTGAGTGAATAGATATTGCGTATATTCTATATCTGTTTGTGAGTCCATTTCTATGGATGTCTGAGTGTATGTGCACTGATCACAACTCACTGGACAAAACATTGGTCTATATTAAAAAGAGAGAGAGAGATCTAACAAAACAGAAACATTACCCTGGCCATGCTCAAGATGATGGTCTCTCGAATTAAAAAGGTAATATGTGTTGTCATGGTAACCGCTTCCCGCAGGCAAAGGGAGAGGTATGGTGTAAGTAGTGTCTGTAGAGGAAGTGGAGGTCTGTAGAGGAAGTGGGGGTCTGTAGAGCAAGTGGGGGTCTGTAGAGCAAGTGGGGCTCTGTAGAGCAAGTTGGGATCTGTAGAGCAAGTTGGGGGTCTGTAGAGCAAGTTGGGGTATGTAGAGCAAGTGGAGGTCTGTAGAGCAAGTGGGGGTCTGTAGAGCAAGTTGGGGGTCTGTAGAGCAAGTTGGGGTATGTAGAGCAAGTGGGGGTCTGTAGAGCAAGTTGGGGTCTGTAGAAGAAGTGGGGGTCTGTAGAGGAAGTGGGGGTCTGTAGAGGAAGCGGGGCGCTGCAGAGGACCCAAATAGACCTGAAACATGCTGGGTATAAAAGGATGATATGATGTGAGAAGATATGTTTCTCAGTCAGGATCACTTGAAACCAGGACAATTCAATAGGAATAAATACATGATATTACACCTAATGGTAATCGCAGTTCAGACATGGCCTTTAGCAAAGCATATGATATTTAAAGTCATACCACCCGCAATTACTGCACCGGCTTATGACACAAATTAATGAGGGTGTTTTGCAAACGTTTTGAAAATAATGATTCCCGTCGCCTTGTTTGTGATCAAACAGACTGGAGTGCAAGAGGTCAGAGAGCGGGTATGTTCAAACGGGTTGCAAAAGCACAGACTCTTTATCCACTCAAGCAGGGAAGCAAAGATGAAGAGCATCTGTATGTCTTATGCAAATACAGAAGACATGAGCACAAACACAACTAGACAATGACACACACACACACACACACACACACACACACACACACACACACACACACACACACACACACACACACACACACACACACACACACACACACACACACACACACACACACACACACACACACACACACACACATACTGTACATACAGAAACACAAACAAACGCATGGAGACACACAGGCAAACACACAGACAATCACACACACACAGAGAGACACACACAGACAATCACACACACACAGAGAGACACACACACACACACACACAGAGAGACACACACACACACACACACACACACACACACACACACACACACACACACACACACACACACACACACACACACACACACACACACACACACACACACACACACACACACACACACACACACACACACACACAGAGACAAACACACATGCAGAAACACATACATACGCATGGAGACACACAGGCAATCACACACACACAGGCAAACGCATGCACAATGACACACACACACACACACACACACAAACCCAGACACAATAGGGCTGGTATCTGGGGGAAACTGTTTAGCCGAATGAAGTGTTGGGGATCATTTCGTTTCAGACTTTTATCTCTTTGACAAATTCCCTCACTCGGATATATCTCATTTAAAACAAAGCACCTCAGAATCCCTGGCTGTTTTCAGGAAAGTCTGACTCTCTCATACACACTACCTGTCTCATTGAAGAAATGTCTGACAAACACACACAGACGCACACATTCTCGCGCACGCAGCCACACTCATCACTGACATATTGTAGGTAGGTAAGTATGATAATATTATGTCATGTAATATTCAAGGTCACCTAGAAGTAACATTACTTCATAGATTTGAATAGACGACATCACTAATTACTCATATTTTCAGAAGATATGCAAATGGTTAAAACAGGGATCTTGACACAGCCTTCACACGTAATTAAAAAGTAGATCCTCTCCTATCCTTTCCTTCTATCCTCTCCTTCTACCCTCTCCTTCTATCCTCTCATTCTATCCTCTCCTTCCACCCTCCCCTTCTACCCTCTCCTTCTACCCTCTCCTTCTACCATCTCCTTCTATCCTCTCCTTCCACCCTCTCATTCTACCCTCTCCTTCTATCCTCTCCATCTACCCTCTCCTCCTTCTACCCTCTCCTACCCTCTCCTTCTATCCTCTCCTTCCACCCTCTCCGTCCACCCTCTCCGTCTATCCTCTCCGTCTATCCTCTCCTTCTATCGTCTCCTTCTATCCTCTCCATCTATTCTCTCCTTCTATCCTCTCCTCTCCTATCCTCTCCTATCCTCTCCTTCTAGCCTCTCCTTCTATCCTCCCCTTCTATCCTTTCCTTCTACCCTCTCCATCTATCCTCTCCTTCTACCCTCTCCTTCTACCCTCCTTCTATCCTCTCCTTCTACCCTCTCCTTCAATCCTCTCCTTCTATCCTCTCCTTCTATCCTCTCCTTCTACCCTCTCCTTCTATCCTCTCCTTCTATCCTCTCCTTCTATCCTCCCCTTCTATCCTTTCCTTCTATCCTCTCCTTCTATCCTCTCCTATCCTCCCCTTCTATCCTCTCCTTATATCCTCCCCTTCTATCCTCCCCTTCTATCCTCTCCTTCTATCCTCCCCTTCTATCCTCTCCTATCCCCCCCTTCTATCCTCTCCTTCTATCCTCTCCTATCCCCCCCCTTCTATCCTCCCCTTCTATCCTCTCCTTTTATCGTCTCCTATCCCCCCCCCTTCTATCCTCCCCTTCTATCCTCCCCTTCTATCCTCTCCTTCTAGCCTCTCCTTCTATCCTCTCCTATCCCCCCCTTCTACCCTCTCCTTCTATCATCTCCTTCTATCCTCTCCTTCTATCCTCTCCTATCCCTCTCCTTCAATCCTCTCCTTCTATCCTCTCCTTCTATCCTCTCCTATCCCCCCCTTCTATCCTCTCCTTCTACCCTCCTTCTATCCTCTCCTTCTACCCTCTCCTTCAATCCTCTCCTTCTATCCTCTCCTTCTACCCTCTCCTTCTATCCTCTCGTGCTCTCATCCACCCTGTCATTGACATGGTGGCCATCCCTCTCTCATAACCTCTCCTCCTCCTCTCCTCCCTCTCTCATGGTCATGGATATTGGCCATCCCTGTCTCTTAACCTCTCCTCCTCCTCTCATCCCCCTCTCATGGTCATGGATGGTGGCCATCCCTGTCTCTAAACCTCTCCTCCTCCTCTCATCCCCCTCTCATGGTCATGGATGGTGGCCATCCCTGTCTCTAAACCTCTCCTCCTCCTCTCATCCCCCTCTCTCTCTTGATCCAGGGGGCTGAGAGGGGGAGAGGGGCTCTAGACATTTACCAGCAGGGAGGTATGCATTGGCCTCCAGTGTCCCAGCATGCTCCACTGTATCCAAAGATTACATTCACAACCGTCCCAGTCGGCCCCTCTTCCTCTATGTTAGGTGGTGACAGTGACAAATCTCCCTCACGCCGCTAAAGAGCTCTTCTCTCTCTTCTCTCTCTTTCTCTAGGCACTCTTTTCCTGCCTCCCTCAGCGGGGTGCATATTTCATCCGTTCGACTTCTTAACTTATCTGGGTCAGTAACATGCATGCAGGAAGGTGCCTGATGAACTGTCTGTGTGTGGGTGTGTGTGTGCGTGTTTTTTATGTGTATGTGTATGTGTGTGTGTGTGTGTGATGAACTGGGTGCGTCTGAGCCACTTATACAGAAAACATATCACCTGCAATTACCAAACACACAGAGCTAGTCTCTTGTCTTTCGTGGCAGCCGTTGTGGCTCGTTCAACCACACATGTTAGAGTGCATCCAATGCAGTTTCTTACTCTGTTACTATGTAGTGAGATACAAGGGAATCTATTGTAGGAATAAGAGTCTTTTTTTGAATAATTATTCAAGCTTTCAGTCATGTTCAATGGGCATGCTAAAGAGAGATCGTATGACATGTCTTGTGCTCGAGGAATGAGTGGTCGAAATCCAGACACCTCCGTCTTTTTAGTTTGTTCAGACCTCTATTGTTCTGTCTGCTCACCTTTCAAAAACACGAGCAACGGTTTGTGTCTTTGTGAAAACAGAAGAGAGAGATTTCTAGAAGTGGTGAGGGGTTTACATCTGACAAGTCAAACCCCATCTTAACCGTTGAATGTTTCATGAATTGGTACTGGCAGATGGCAAACATCACATCCCCTGTTTATCCTCTTGTCGACTTTGAGTTGAGGGGGAAATAGAACCTCCAGGTTCAACCTTTGAACTGTCGTGAAGACGTTTGATACCTGAAGCCTTTTACGCATTTGGCTCCCTGTAAATATTAGAATGTGAGAAAGTGATCTGATTTGGGTGAGCGGCAGCCTGCGAGGAACAGAGCTGAAGGGGAAACATGCTAACCTCGATGAGCTCGTCTTTAGGACCTGTGGTTGTTTTGTGGAAATACATATGTTCTGCTACCGTCTACTGTCGGTGGCTGGATGACGAAGGTGATGTCTGTGTTTTTGTTGTTTGTTTTTTCATGAACGTCTTCACGGTTGTGATTGGTGAAAATGAGGGTACGCTGGCGAAACAGTGAATATACTATAAAACCCCTTGGAGTTCATAACATGGTGTGTGTGTGTGTGTGTGTGTGTGTGTGTGTGTGTGTGTGTGTGTGTGTGTGTGTGTGTGTGTGTGTGTGTGTGTGTGTATTTTATCCTATTTATTCTGTTCTATTGGTCAATAGCCCCCCAAAATAATGGCGATCAGCCATTTTACTGTTCGTGAGATAGAGATGCTTTCTAGTTTAACTACAGAAGACATAAGGAGCAGACCTATCAGCGGCCACGTCACTACACGGCTTATGATACAGACTGTGGGAAGAAGAACAGCTCTGGAATCATTTCCCTCTTTACATTTATCTCTTTAACGGAACACTTAACACTGCGTTTGATCCTTGAAGATCAAATGCCGCCTATATCGCTGCTGACCAGTCTCACTATACAAGAGGGAGAGAGACAGGTGGAAAGAAAGAGAAAGAGAGAGAGAGCGAGAGAGAGGTGGAAAGAAAGAGAAAGAGAGAGAGAGAGAGAAAGAGAGAGAGAGAGAGAGGTGGAAAGAAAGAGAGAGAGAGAGAGAGAGAGGTGGAAAGAAAGAGAAAGAGAGAGAGAGAGGTGGAAAGAAAGAGAAAGAGAGAGAGAGAGAGAGAGAGGGAAAGAAAGAGAAAGAGAGAGAGAGGGAAAGAAAGAGAGAGAGAGAGAGAGAGAGAGGTGGAAAGAAAGAGAGAGAGAGAGAGGTGGAAAAAAAGAGAGAGAGAGAGAGAGAGGTGGAAAAAAAGAGAGAGAGAGAGAGAGGTGGAAAGAAAGAGAGAGAGAGAGAGAGAGAGAGAGAGAGAGAGAGAGAGAGAGAGAGAGAGAGAGAGAGAGGTGGAAAGAAAGAGAGAGAGAGAGAGAGAGGTGGAAAGAAAGAGAGAGAAAAGAAGGGTGAGAGAGAGAAGAAGGGTGAGAGAGAGATGAAGGGTGAGAGAGAGAAGAAGGGTGAGAGAGAGAAGAAGGGTGAGAGAGAGAAGAAGGGTGAGAGAGAGAAGAAGGGTGAGAGAGAAAAGAAGGGTGAGAGAGAGAAGAAGGGTGAGAGAGAGAAGAAGGGTGAGAGAGAGAAGAAGGGTGAGAGAAAGGTGGGGAAAATATACCCTAGTGTGATAGAGGGGGCTTGGCTCCCATTGGCTGTTACAAATGAGAGTGTTTGTGTGTAGTCGGGACGCTCAAGACATGCAGCACAATGATGAAGCACACCATACCGCCTTAGTGCATGTTCCTGGCATTACTAGTCCCGAAGATATCAAAGATCCTGGTCCACATACAGTGGGGAGAACAAGTATTTGATACACTGCCGATTTTGCAGGTTTTCCTACTTACAAAGCATGTAGAGGTCTGTCATTTTTATCATAGGTACACTTCAACTGTGAGAGACGGAATCTAAAACAAAAATCCAGAAAATCACATTGTATGATTTTTAAATAATTAATTTGCATTTTATTGCATGACATAAGTATTTGATCACCTACCAACCAGTAAGAATTCCGGCTCTCACAGACCTGTTAGTTTTTCTTTAAGAAGCCCTCCTGTTCTCCACTCATTACCTGTATTAACTGCACCTGTTTGAACTCGTTACCTGTATAAAAGACACCTGTCCACACACTCAATCAAACAGATTCCAACCTCTCCACAATGGCCAAGACCAGAGAGCTGTGTAAGGACATCAGGGATAAAATTGTAGACCTGCACAAGGCTGGGATGGGCTACAGGACAATAGGCAAGCAGCTTGGTGAGAAGGAAACAACTGTTGGCGCAATTATTAGAAAATGGAAGAAGTTCAAGATGACGGTCAATCACCCTCGGTCTGGGGCTCCATGCAAGATTTCACCTCGTGGGGCATCAATGATCATGAGGAAGGTGAGGGATCAGCCCAGAACTACACGGCAGGACCTGGTCAATGACCTGAAGAGAGCTGGGACCACAGTCTCAAAGAAAACCATTAGTAACACACTACGCCGTCATGGATTAAAATCCTGCAGCGCACGCAAGGTCCCCCTGCTTAAGCCAGTGCATGTCCAGGCCCGTCTGAAGTTTGCCAATGACCATCTGGATGATCCAGAGGAGGAATGGGAGAAGGTCATGTGGTCTGATGAGACAAAAATAGAGCTTTTTGGTCTAACTCCACTCGCCGTGTTTGGAGGAAGAAGAAGGATGAGTACAACCCCAAGAACACCATCCCAACCGTGAAGCATGGAGGTGGAAACATCATTCTTTGGGGATGCTTTTCTGCAAAGGGGACAGGACGACTGCACCGTATTGAGGGGAGGATGGATGGGGCCATGTATTGCGAGATCTTAGCCAACAACCTCCTTCCCTCAGTAAGAGCATTGATGATGGGTCGTGGCTGGGTCTTCCAGCATGACAACGACACGAAGCACAAAGCCATGGCAACTAAGGAGTGGCTCCGTAAGAAGCATCTCAAGGTCCTGGAGTGGCCTAGCCAGTCTCCAGACCTGAACCCAATAGAAAATCTTTGGAGGGAGCTGAAAGTCCGTATTGCCCAGCGACAGCCCCGAAACCTGAAGGATCTGGAGAAGGTCTGTATGGAGGAGTGGGCCAAAATCCCTGCTGCAGTGTGTGCAAACCTAGTCAAGAACTACAGGAAACGTATGATCTCTGTAATTGCAAACAAAGGTTTCTGTACCAAATATTAAGTTCTGCTTTTCTGATGTATCAAATACTTATGTCATGCAATAAAATGCTAATTAATTACTTAAAAATCATACAATGTGATTTTTGGGATTTTTGTTTTAGATTCCGTCTCTCACAGTTGAAGTGTACCTATGATAAAAATTACAGACCTCTACATGCTTTGTAAGTAGGAAAATCGGCAAAATCGGCAGTGTATCAAATACTTGTTCTCCCCACTGTATGTTCTCTCTCCATACAGCCAACAAGCAGCCAAGAAAAACTGGCACACAGGCAGAAAGAGACAGGAATCAAGAAATCAATGTAATAACATAAGATAGTCTTTGGAGAACGTATGGGTCCCATTATCTGAAGTCAGTTCCTCTTCGGGAGGGTTTGCATCTAGAACACAGTTGTGACTAGTAAAACACAACTTGTAATACCTTGAGTTTGTGGAGGTGATGTTTGTTGTCCATTTTAATTGTTCACAAAATTTCATCTGGAAACGTTTAACAGTTATGTTACTTTACCAAAACTTGTATCATTTAAGTAGTGGCCAGCACCCCCCCACACACGTACACACACACACACACACACACACCCACACCCACAAAGACACAGAGACACATAGACACACACAGAGACACACAGAGACACACACACACACAGAGACACACACACAGACAGAGAGACACATAGACACACAGACAAACACACACCCAGAGACACACACAATGAGACACACACACCCAGAGACACAGGGATACACACACACACACAGACACACACAGATACACAGACACACACACACAGAGACGAACACACACACACACACACACAGTGACAAACTCACACACAGAGACACACACACACAAAGACACACAAACACACACTCAGACACACACAGAGACACAAACACACACTCAGAGACACACACACACACATACACACACACACACACACACACACACACACAGAGACACACACACAGACACTCATACACACATACAGAGACACACTCACTCACACCCACACCGATCAAGACAGAATTCACGGCAACTAGGTTCTTAGAGCCCTGTCACTAGCCACTTAACGTGACTCTATCACAGTGTCACACCGACACAGAGAGACGGTGTTTTTGTAATCGGCATTGTCAAATCTGAAATAAATGTCATGGCTAGATGTTAATGGAAAATGAGACCTCTGGCCAAAATGTTACGTATTCCATTTGAAAGCTATTCCAGTGGTTTGTGATTCAAACAAATAGGCAAAAAGCTTGTGGGTTTATAGGTGTGGAAGGAAAACAAGCTATTATGTTAACATAAATAATACAGTGCCACTCATCCTCATGCACACACACACACAAAGTTGTACACACACACACACACACACTCTCTCTAATACACACACACAAAGTTGTACACACACACACACACACACACACACTCTCTCTCTCTAATACACACACGCACAAAGTTGTACACACACACACACACACAAACACACTAACACACACACTCTCTCGAATACACACACACACAAAGTTGTACACACACACACACACACACTCTCTCTAATACACACACACACAAAGTTGTACACACACACACACATACACTCTCTCGAATACACACACACACACACACTCTCTCGAATACACACACACACACAAAGTTGTACACACACATACACACTCTCTAATACACACACACACAAAGTTGTAACCTCACACACTCTCTCTAATACACTCACACACACAAAGTTGTACACACACACACACACACACTCTCTCGAATACACACACACACAAAGTTGTACACACACACACACACACACTCTCTCGAATACACACACACACAAAGTTGTACACACACACACACACACACACACTCTCTCGAATACACACACACACAAAGTTGTACACACACATACACACTCTCTAATACACACACACACAAAGTTGTACACACACATACACACTCTCTAATACACACACACAGTTAAACACACACAAAGTTGTAACCTCACACACTCTCTCTAATACACTCACACACACAAAGTTGTACACGTATACACACACAAATGTGTACACACACATACACAAAGTTGTACACATACACACACAAAGTTGTGTACACACACATACACTCTCTAACACATACGGACACACACACATGTACTGGCTCCACACACACATCACATGTACTGGCTCCACACACACATCACATATAACATGTAACACCCAACTCATAAAAAGTGACAAAAACACACCATTAGTAATTAGGGTCTCAAACAATGGTCCCTCCTTTGGAATTTCTGTTCCATTATGAAACATGTGTCACAATTGAAATCCACAGACTCTCTTCACCACGGGAGACATCATACCTGTGGCTGTTAAATATGACTTCATGAAATATGAACTCGCCCTAGGTGATATTTCACTGGCAGCCAATCGTACGAGAGATGAAAGTTCTCTTACATGTATGTATGGCTCACACTGCAATGAATGACACTCTAAATGCCAATTGACCAGTGACTCAATAGTCAGGATAGGCTGTCTGTGTCCACAACGTCGCCATTAAACGTCCCTGTCCGTTTTTTTTTTTTACTTTCGTGATTCATTTCTTTAAAGGCCCACCTTTAAAAAAAAAGCGTGAGGCTTTCTAAATCAAGTGATGTGCTTTTTTAAAAAGGGGGAATGTGCTGGTCTTTGAGTTTTCTGAAAAGGTAGAGGAAGTGAGTGCGAGCAAAGGGGGGGGGGGAAGGAGGGAGGGAGGGGGGGGGGGGGGCTTCTGTTTGAGTCGCTGCCGCTGAAAGAAGAAATCACTCAAGGCGTTGGGCTCAGACCGCCATTTCACCCACGCTGGTCCGGTCACCTTTAGTCATGAGCTCTGAGTCACCGGGCAGATTTGTTCGTCGGGGTGTATTTATATTTACATTATAGTAGAGTGGCTGAGTTTAGCCCATAATGTTTATGATTTATACATTGGTCCACTCTGTTCTGACCCGTCCCTGTTCCCTCTATTACGGTGGTGAAGGGATAATATGTGTCATCTCTATGGAAGGAAGAGAAGGTCTGAGATCAGTTAAAGCAGGGTTTCACAAACTCGGTCCTCGGGACCCACAAGGGGTGCAAGTTTTTTGTTTTTTTGCCCCTAACACTACACAGCTCATTCAAATGATCAAACGCTTGAGGATTAGTTGATTATTGGAATAAGCCATGTAGCGCTAGGGAGAACACCCCTTGAGGTCCTGAGGACCGAGTTCGGGAAAAGCTGAGATAAAGACATGCAATCTGTAAGCCAGGAAAGAAACTAGTGTGTTTCAAACCGGTGAACATTGAAAAGTGAATCATCCGTGAATCAGTTCTTGTATTGGGTGAATACATCCATTGGACTATTGTGGGGAGACATCTATTGGACTTCTTATAAGTCTCAGTAAGCAAAGCAAGACAATGCCAGTGACAACGGAGGAATGATGTTGTTATTTTTCAATTTCCTCATTATTCCAGGCCTAGAACCCCAGTCAGCCTCCACATGTCACGTCTTCAAACCTTAGTAATCAGAGATTCTGTGGAGACAGAGGCAACAAAAGGTCCTGCCATAGAGAGAGAAACCAGACAGCTGCTCTCTACTCTGCAGTTGTTTACCTCAAGCAGAAAAACTTTTTAAAAGTACCAGACTTACATGAACAGTAATTAACAAAGATGCAGACGAGCGACTCATAATATACCAATACGAGTCAGTCTGCTTAATATGTTGAGTTGTTTTTTCCCCCTTCTGCTCCCTCCCTCACACGGAGTCATTAATGTCGACATAAAACATTCTTCTCTCATTTGAATTGATAAATAATGGAAGTGATGTGACAGTTGGGGATTGAGGCAAGTCATAACTTTAATGCTACTGGAAGGGGAAAATGTACAGGATCTGACAAGCCGAGGGTACACACACATACACACACCTATACAAAATAACAAATACACACAACGAAACACACAGACACGCAAATACACACCCTACACACACTAATTGCTACTTTGTCACTCTCGCTTTAGCTCACGGTGGAGAAAAAAAAAAAAAACATTTTTGTTTTTTTCTTGAGTTAAGACATGGATGGTTTAACACAAGGTGTGAGTTTTAACGACTCAAGCCCCGTAAAAAATGGCCCCACTGTTGGTGTCTATACTTAGCTAGTTTGTCAAGTTCTGAGTTTTAATTATTTTGGGGGCGTGTTTGTCTACTTTCTGCCCATAAAATTCAATGTTCACCCTGGTGGTCGAATTGTTCAGAGTTTGCAAATGAGGGGCCTAATTGTTTGGAAGCTCCTCATCCCCCCCAAATTAAACACTGATAATTAATCAAAGTGAATAATGCAGCTCAAAAGATTCCTCCACCCAGGACTCATCCATCAACATTGAGGAATATACATCGTCAGTCACAGGCTTCATTAGGAAATGTGTTGATGACATTGTACCCACAATAACAATCTGAACATGCCCCAACCAAAAACCCTGGAAACATTCAGAAAGTACTCAGATGCCTTCTGGTTTGTTACGTTACATCGTTATTCTAAAATCTCTTAAATATACTTTTTTTTCCTCAGGAATCTACACAAAATATCTCATAATGACAAAAACTAAAAGCAAAAACCAAGCCATGAGTTCGAAGGAAGACAGGATTGTGTCGAGGCACAGATCTGGGGAAAGGTACCAACAGACAATAACGGTCAAAAGTTTGGTGTCACTTAGAAATGTCCTTGTTTTTGAAAGACAATCGCATTTTTTGTCCATTAAAATAACATCAAATTGATCAGAAATACAGTGTAGACATTGTTAATATTGTAAATGACTATTGTAGCTGGAAACGGCTGATTTTTTATGGAATATCTACATAGCCGTAAAGAGGCCCATTATCAGTAACCATCACGCTTGTGTTCCAATGGCACGTTGTGTTAGCTAACCCAAGTTTATCATTTTAAAAAGGCTAATTGATTATTTGAACACCCTTTTGCAATTATGTTAGCACAGCTGAAAACTGTTGTGCTGATTAAAGACGCAATAAAACTGGCCTTCTTTAGACTAGTTCTGTATCTGGAGCATCAGCATTTGTGGGTTCGATTACAGGCTCAAAATGGCCAGAAACAAAGACCTTTCTTCAAAAACTCATCAGTCTATTCTTGTTCTGAGAAATGAAGGCTATTCCATGTGAGAAATTGCCAAGAAACTGAAGATCTCGTACAACGCTGTGTACTACTCCCTTCACAGAACAGCGCAAACTGTCTCTAACCAGAATAGAAAGAGGAGCGGGAGGCCCTGGTGCACAACTGAGCAAGAGGACAAGTACTTTAGTGTGTCTAGTTTGAGAGACAGACCCCTCACAAGTCCTCAACTGGCAACTTCATTAAATAGTACCTGCAAAACACCAGTCTCAATGTCAAAAGTGAAGAGGCGACTCCAGGATGCTGGCTTCTAGGCAGAGTTGAAAAGAAAAAGCCATACCTCAGATTGGCAAAAAAAAATAAAGATTAGGATGGGCAAAAGAACACAGACACTGGACAGAGGAACTCTGCCTAGAAGGCCAGCATCCCGGAGTCACCTCTTCACTGTTGACGTTGAGAGACCTCAGGATCTCAGACTGGGCCGAAGGTTCACCTTGCAACAGGACAACGACCCTAATCACACAGCCAAGGATTGGCTTCGGGACAAGTTTCTGCATGTGCTTGAGATCCGGACTTGAACCCGATCTAACGTTTCTGGAGAGACCTGAAAATAGCTGTTCAGCACCGCTCCCCATCCAAACTGAGTTTGAGAGGATCCGCAGAGAAGAATGGGAGTAACTCTAAAAATACAGGTGTGCCAAGATTGCAGCGTCATCCTCAAGAAGACTCGAGGCTGTAATCACTGCCAAAGGTGCTTCAACAAAGTACTGGGTGAAGGGTCTGAATATTTTTGTAAATGTGTTTTTTTATATATAAATTAGCAAAAAATTTAAAAAAAACATGTTTTTGCTTTGTCATTATGGGGTATTGTGTGTAGATTGATGAGGGGAAAGAAACAACTTAATCATTTTTAGAATAAGGATGTAACCCAACTAAATGTGGAAAAAGTCAAGGGGTCTGAATATTTTCTGAAGGCGCTGTATATAGACAGGTGTGTGCCTTTCCAAATCATGTCCAAACAATTGAATTTACCACAGGTGGACTCCAATCATCCTTGAAATGTTTTTACAACTTGATCAATGGAAACAGGATGCACCTGAGCTCAATTTCGAGTCTCATAGCAAAAGGTCTGAATACTTATGTAAATAAGATATTTCATTATTATTTTATTTTTTATATATACATTTGCAAATATTTCGAAAAAACTATTTTTGTTTCGTCATTACGGCGTATTGTGTGTAGATTCCAGATTTATTTTTTTCCTGAATCCATTTTAGAATAAGGCTGTAACGTAACAAAATGTGGAAAAAGTAAAGTGGTCTGAAAACCTTCCGAATGTACCGTACATGCTATCAGACTGCTGAACACTTGAACTGGACTGACCACCTGCTCTGATTATCCTTAGTGCACCTTAGTACACATACAGTTGAAGTCGGAAGATTACATACACTTATGGTGGAGTCATTAAAATTTGTTTTTCAACCACTCCACAAATTTCTTGTTAACAAACTATAGTTTTGGCAAGTCGGTTATGACATCTACTTTGTGCATGACAAGTCATTTTTCCAACTATTTTTTACAGACAGATTATTTCACTTATAATTCACTGTATCACAATTCCAGTGGGTCAGAAGTTTACATACACTAAGTTGACTGTGCCTTTAACCAGCTTGGGAAATTCCAGAAAATTATGTCATGGCTTTAGAAGCTTCTGGTAGGCTAATTTACACAATTTGAGTCAATTGGAAGTGTACCTGTGGATGTATTTCAAGGCCTACCTTCAAACGCAGTGCCTCTCTGCTTGACATCATGAGGAAATTCAAAAGAAATCAGCCAAGACCTCAGAAAAAAATTGTAGACCTCCACAAGTCTGGTTCATCCTTGGGAACAATTTCCAAATGCCTGAAGATACCACATTCATCTGTACAAACAATAGTACGCAAGTATAAACACCATGGGATCCTGCAGCCGTCATACCGCTCAGGAAGGAGACGGGTTTTGTCTCCTAGAGATGAACATACTTTGGTGCGAAAAGTGCAAATAAATCCCAGAACAACAGCAAAGGACCGTGTGAAGATGCTGGAGGAAACAAGTACAAAAGTATCTATATCCACAGTAAAACGTGTCCTATATTGACATAACCTGAAAGGCTGCTCAGCAAGAAAGAAGACACTGCTCCAAAATCGTCATAAAAAAGCCAGACTACGGTTTGTAACTGCACATGGGGACAAAGATCGTACTTTTTGGAGGAATGTCCTCTGGTCTGATGAAACAAAAATAGAACTGTTTGGTCATAATGTGTTGTTGTCTGTTCACACTGCTATGCTTTATCTTGGCCAGGTCGCAGTTGTAAATGAGAACTTGTTCTCAACTAGCCTACCTGGTTAAATAAAGATAAAATAAAATGAAAATAACGACCATTGTTATGTTTGGAGGAAGAAAGGGAGGCTTGCACGCCGTAGAACCCCATCCCAACCATAAAACACGGGGGTGGCAGCATCATGTTGTGGGGTTGCTTTGCTGCAGGAGGGTCTGGTGCACTTCAAAAAATAGATGGCATCAAAATTATGTGGATATATTGAAGCAACATCTCAAGACATCAGTCAGGAAGTTAAAGCTTGGTCGCAAATGGGTCTTCCAAATGGACAATGGCTTCAAGCATACTTCCAAAGTTGTGGCAAAATGGCTTATGGACAACAAAGTAAAGGTATTGGAGTGGCCAACATAAAGCCCTGACCTCAATCCCATAGAAAATTTGTGGGCAGAACTGAAAAAGTGTGTGCGAGCAAGGAGGCCTACAAACCTGACTCAATTACACCAGCTCTGTCAGGAGGAATGGGCCAAAATTCACCCAACTTTTTGTGGGAAGCTTGTGGAAGGCTACCCGAAAAGTTTTACCCTCGTTAAACAATTTAAAGGCAATGCTAACAAATACTAATTGAGTGTATGTAAACTTCTGACCCACTGGGAATTTGACAAAATAAATAAAAGCTGAAATAAATAATTCTGACATTTCACATTCTTAAAATAAGGTGGTGATCCTAACTGACCTAAGACAGGGAATTTTTACTAGGATTAAATGTCAGGAATTGTGAAAAACTGAGTTCAAATGTATTTGGCTCAGGTGTACTGTATGTAAACTTCCAACTTCAACTGTACGCTCACTCATGCACACACCCACACAGAAACATATATATAGCATACAGTCTTACTTCACACACATCACAACTGCTTCTACCAGACTCTTATTATACTGCTCAGGTTATACACTGTCCCCATCCTCCTTCCCCTATACACATTTAAATATTTGACGATAAGTTGTGCCTTCCTGTATTATACTTACGGTGGTGTAAAATGTTTTTCTATTCTACTATGCCAAATACTTTGTTTGTACTCTTATCTTTTCTTGCTGTTGCATTTTGTTGGATGATGTATACCATGTGTATCCTGTACGTACGACTGAAAAAAAAATTTTGAAACTCAGAGTGATTAACCATTGGAGAGTTGAATAAACAATTAATTCCTAAAAACAACAAAAAAAAAACTTATCTGAATGAATACTGAGTGTCTGTACCAGACAGATTAGAGACGTTTTTACTTTCCTCCTCAACATCCATCAGAAGAAACCCAATGTTATTTATAACGAGCATCTGCCCTCGATTCTCTTCCAAACCTTCATTACGATAAGGCTGATTACTTTTGTTGATTACAAAAAGTACTTTCTCACACCAAGATATTAATAGAAGTGAAAATGTGTGCTATTGCTTTTATAGCTAGATTCAAAGCCAATCTTATTTAGTTTAGTTTTTCTTCCCAAACACACTGAATAAAAATCATTTTGCCGTCACTGACCTCATCCTAGCCTCATTTTGTGATTGGCTGGTGTACAGATAAGACTTTGTTTTGGTCAGCAATATCCAACCTAAATTAACTTTGGTTTATCTTAATATTGTCCCTTTATTATTCAATCAATTTTGTCAAGTTATAAACTAAGTCATTAAAAACAACTGAAAAGCGATGTCACCAAAATATTTAATCACACTCCCTATTATGCCCTGTAATTGGAAGTGGTGGCTGCTCGTAGCATTACATTATTGACGTAATAGAATTGGTGCTCTCCAACACCAGACATGTGAACTTGGCTAGCGTTAACGAAAATGCAACACGTTACCCTTCTTTTAATCCAGGTGTAACATTGTATGAAATACACTGATAAATAAATTCACCAAAAATATTCATGTTTTATAGTAAAAGACCGGTGAGAACTTTAAAAAGAGGACACACTTACACACTTTATTTCAGTAATGTTAAATCAGAATTCACCTCGAGTTCCAGGGGAGTTTCAAGGGAGTTTTCGGGGGGAGGGAGGGTGTCTATCAGGATGAGTTTGATCCGTCTAATGTAGAAAAGAAGTGAGATGACTGTGACTGTCATTTTTGATGAATTAGTAATAGCTTTCTTTCAGAGTGACGTTCTTTCTCAAAATATTAAAACTACTGGGGAGGGCGAGCGCACATCGTAATCGAAGTATTAAGTCTCTAATTACTCCATTACATTTAATCTTGATCAGGATGTAATCCAATTCAGTAGCTCGTGGTGTTATTCATTGGTTTCGGGAAGCAAAAAAGTAGGAGTGCCATTTTAACATTATAATAGAATCATAACTGTATGAAGAATCTTGACTGAGAGGAATAATATAAGTATAAATAATGAAGTTAGCATTTTGAAATCAGCGAAAGCATCTCTGTGCTGTAAAATCCAAGTTGGCAGAAAGCCATTGCGTTGACGGTCCATTAATGGTATGTGTAGGAGGAAAAACAGTAAACATAACTAAATATTTGTGTTAGTTCGGTGTACCAAATTCTTTTCTGTCTTAACGCAGGATACGTCAACAATGTTTGTGCTACGGCAAACCGCATGGTAAATTAAACATAACTCACAGATATGATCTTAAGGAAAAGCTTGTTCTATGCATAATTACCAGGAGAAACTCTGATCCAGCTGCTCTGATCCCTTATTGATGAATGTAGAGACTCCTAATTGGATTCTAATTGGAACTGAGAATATGTCCCCAACAGCAGTCGTACTTATTAAAGTATATCCGATGTTTTCATATGTAGCCGCACATTCTATTTCTCAGTATAATTGGTTAATAAAGCAAACTATTATGATGTACGAGACTTTATTTAACCTTAGAGTTATGCTTGGCTCTTCAAGCATAGCAACTGCTAGACTTGTGCAGAGATCCTGAAAAAAAAAGAGAGAGAGAGAGAACTGAAAAGAGACTGAGGGGGGAGATAAAAATGGAAAAGTAGATAGACCCTGATTGGAAAAATGGATCGTTGACAAAACGGCACAGCTTGGAGCTAAGATTAGGTATCCATCCGTCTTCAATGAAATATTCAAATACACACTCACTGCCGAGTGGTGCGTATTACTAAATGGATGGATGTGTGTGAAATATAACAATGACGAGTACTTTGGATCCAGAAATGTGCTTCCCAGTCCCACTGAAGGCCCAGCTATACATGACTGTGGATTACTGTAAGAAGTGCATATAGCCCACAGGCTGACAGATTGGAGTGTGTACTAAAACACTACGTGTGTGTATAGATGCTGCTGTAAGCACATGTCTTTATACTATTGTTATTGGAAAATTATGCAGGAACAAGGAAGCGTGTACATGTATGGGTGTATCAATCTCAAAGATTTACCTGGCTAAATAAAAGTTGGATGGAGTAGATTCTTAGTACTTTCAATACTTTAAAGCCTAAGTGTTTCACTTTTTAAAGTCGAAGTACTCTTTTCAGCTACACCTTCAGGGAATGATTCATTGTCAAGAAGACAACGTACTACTGCTGCTCTAAGACAGTCTGAGTTCCCCGCTGAGAAAGAAAAGCCCTTGCTTATTTTGGAAGTCTCATTCGCTCTTTCTACTCAGGCAACGTTAAGGCAGACATAGTACTTTGCATGCTTTAAAGTAATTCAATACTGACCTTCAAAGTGAAGGCAAAGTGTGCCAAACAAATAAGAAGACGGGAATGTCAAGATGATAATGTGAAATGGACCCTCGGTGACACACGTACCATGGCATATCCACTATAATTAAAAAAGGGGGATCTTTCGAATGAATCACGCGCTTCATTATTGGCAAATCAGCAGAGATGCGTCTTTGCAATTTCTGAAGAAACCACTGCATGGAAAAACTTCCGCTTAAGAATTTGTTTTTAATTATCGGTAAAAACAAAAAAGTTTTGAATGTCAGCGAGTTGTTTTTCTTAAAAATGCTTTTTAAAAGGGCTGTCCGTGAACTTAAGAGATGAGGTTTGTTGGACACAGCCTGGTCTCATACACTAGAGGTAAAAATAGACCATTTTAATCCGGAACACTTAAATGAGTATGATATGTTAAGTTTGTTACGGTTACATGAGACAAAAGGTTACTTAAGGAAAAAACAAAAGGACGGTGGTTGGTCGGGGTGGATGGATGGGTGTCAGAGGAGGCTGGTGGAAGGAGTTATAGTAGGACAGGCTCATTGTAATGCTGTAATGGAATAAATGTAATGGTATCAAACACATTAAAGAATCGGACCCTTTATTTCAATTTCGCCTAAAATTACATACCCAAATCTAACTGCCTGTAGCTCAGGACCTGAAGCAAGGATATGCATATTCTTGATACCATTTGACAGGAAACATGTTGAAGTTTGTAAATGTAAATGTGACATTAATGTAGAAGTCGAGAACAAATTAGTTCTGGTAAAAGTTCATAGAAAGTAAAAAACATGAATTAAATAAAAAATCATCTTTGAAATGCAAGATAAAGGCCACAATGTATTATTCCAGTTTAGGCACAATTTAGATGTTGGCCACTAGATGGCAGCATTGTATTAGCAAAGTGTTAGACTGATCCAATGAACCATTGCATTTCTGTTCAAAATGTTGTATCAAGTCTGCCCAAATGTGCCTAATTGGTTTATTAATACATTTTCAAGTTCATAACTGTGCACTTTCCTCAAACAGTTGCATGGTATTTGTTCACTGTAATAACTACTGTAAATTGGAGAGTGCAGTTAAATTAACAAGAATTTAAGCTTTCTGCCCATATCAGATATGTCTATGGCTTGGGAAATGTTCTTGTTACTTACAACCTCATTATAATCTAATTAGCGCACGTTAGCTCAACCGTGCCGCAGGGGGTGACATCAATCCCGTAGAGGTTAAACATATCGTAACCATATGGCAATTATTACGATGAGCCTGTCTCCCTATAGTTCCTCCCTCCAGCCTCCACTGGTGGGCGTATAATTCCTATCAACCCAAAGGTTGTATGTTCGAGTATCATCACAGACCACTTTAGTATTTTAGCTAATTAGAAACTTTGCAACTACTTACTACTTTTTAGCTACTTTGCATGTTAGCTAAGGTTTACCCTTACATGCTGACCAGACCGGACACATTGCGTGCGCAAGCATCGCAAAATACATTTAGAAATCCATGTTATTCAATTATTGCAAACACATTGCTCGCGAGCGTCTGCGATGCCAAGGGCTAAAATAGAAGTCATTACTATTTCTGACGCAGATCGCACTGCAAGTCCTGCCTCTCCCATCTCCTCATTCGTTTACCCATTGGCAATAATCACCTTTCAAGTGGCTTTGGGGAACCTTGGAATAACAAGGTGAACATGAAGCAATGATGTTCTGTTCTATTACATTACAGTAATGTTACAGTAATCTATTACAGTAATGTACAATTTTGGTGTGGATGTCTCCCCCTGCTGGTGGTTTTATAGAAGCAATTTCTTCATTTTTTGACCTTGACCTTACCTGTCATGTGACCTTGACCTTACGTGTAATGTGATCTCAGTAAACAGGACTTTGGCTGCATTCCAAACACGTAAAAAAACACACCCTCTCCCCTCATCCACACTTCTGATGACATATTATGACGTATGATGAGTTGACACTTGCAGGGCAAATCAAATCAAATTTTATTTGTCACACACACACGGTTAGCAGATGATATTGCGAGTGATGCGAAATGCTTGTAGCGAGGGAAGAATTTATTAATTTTAAATGGACTGCCCTTGCCCAGAAATGTGTAACTCATTTGACCCACAGTTGTGTTTTCAGTCATCATGGAACCACAGGTAGCTGTTGTGTGTGCTTTGTATGCGCTACAGTAAAATATGATTCCATTTCATATCTTGTAAACTCACAAACTCGAATTGTAAACTCACAATCTCGATCACAAACGAGGGCTGAGGGGCTTACGTTGCCAATTTCCCTTGCTTGGCTAATTGTTTGGACCGATGGCAAAGATAGCCACGGGGATTCCCCCAAGGGCATAAGGCGAAGGTAAGGGTGTGTCTTTTTACGTGTTTGAAAAGCAACCTTTGTTTCTCTAATGGTGAAATACCTTAGGGAGATTTTTAATTGGGAAAAGTCTGTCCTCTCCTCAACTCCTCCGTCCTCTCCTGTGATCCTGAAACTGTTAAGTGCTTGACAGTTTTAGGAGAGTGTACATTTGTTAGTCGGTGTACAGTGGTTCGTCCTTTAAAAGTTGCAGCCTACTGCGGCGCAGCTTGCATGGTGCCGCAGAATTCTATGGCTCGTTATTTAAGTGTGAACCACTGGTACCATTAATGCTAGTTAATGCTAGTTTTACCACCAGAGGGCATCTTTGAGAAGCATTTGATAGCCTTCAATAGTGGCTGGGTCCACCCCCCCTCCCTAATGGGCTAGATCCGTCTTCTGTGCGCGGCTCTGCGGCCCAACCCATGCCCCCTGCTCTCGTGCCTTGAACCTCGTGTGCTTTCAGTGGATACAGCTGGAGAACTGCAAGGCAATCCCATTGTGCGCCACTCAGGAGCCATGACCAATATGACCAATATATTGTCCTGCTAATAACAGGGTTAATAATATATCTGTGAGAATATCCAAGGAGCTTTTATATAATTCTAAATTAATAATAATAATAATAATAATAATAGCTTTAATAACAAAGCTAATAACAAAATAAAATAATAAAAACCTTAGTGTAACAACAGTTGTAGTAAGTAATACTGAAGTTGTGCACAGTTATCCGTTTCTATTTAGGTTTATGTCACACATTCATTGTCAGAGACACAGTAGGACCCAACAGCATAATCTGTGCTCTAACTCCCCCTTGTGGTGGTCTGGAGCAATGAAGTGGTGACGCAGGGTAGCGTACCAAACCACAAAAGTCCTGCAGCATAATCAGTGTTCTAACTCCCCCTTGTGGTGGTCTGGAGCAATGAAGTGGTGACGCAGGGTAGCGTACCAAACCACAAAAGTCCTGCAGCATAATCAGTGTTCTAACTCCCCCTTGTGGTGGTCTGGAGCAATGAAGTGGTGACGCAGGGTAGCGTACTAAACCACAAAAGTCCTGCAGCATAATCAGTGCGCTAACTCCCCCTTGTGGTGGTCTGGAGCAATGAAGTGGTGACGCAGGGTAGCGTACTAAACCACAAAAGTCCTGCAGCATAATCAGTGCGCTAACTCCCCCTTGTGGTGGTCTGGAGCAATGAAGTGGTGACGCAGGGTAGCGTACTAAACCACAAAAGTCCTATAGCATAATCAGTGCGCTAACTCCCCCTTGTGGTGGTCTGGAGCAATGAAGTGGTGACGCAGGGTAGCGTACTAAACAACAAAAGTCCTGCAGGATAATCGCAACACTTTTAGTGGAGCAACCACTGGGCTGAGGAATATCTTCCTCGATGACCTACTTCAGCAGAGGATGCACAAGACTGTCCTCCCGGCGGCTAGTGAAGTTATTTAAAATCCGCCACATCCCACGTTGAATCCACTGTTGTTTTTTCAAAAGTAAAAATGCATACGCACATTTAAAAAATGAAATGCTATTTATCCCTTTATCTATATATTTTTCAAAGGGGAAACGCACGCATTTGAAAAATAATAGATAAAAGAATAAATAACATTGTTTTTCTTAAAAAAAAATACATTAAAGGATACAAGATAGATACAGAAGATAGCCCTGTTTGGTAAAAGACCAAGTCGATATTATGGGAAGAACAGTTCAAATAAGCAAAGAGAAACAGTCCATCATTACTTTAAGACATGAAGGTCAGTCAATCCGGAAAATTTCAAGAACTTTGAAAGTGTCTTCAAGTGCAGTTGCAAAAACTAAAACTGGCTCTCATGAGGACCACTACAGGAAAGTAAAACCCAGAGTTACCTCTGCTGCAGAGGATTAATTCATTTGAATTAACTGCACCTCAGATTGCAGCCTAAATAAATGCTTCACAAAGTTCAAGTAACAGACATCTCAACATCAGCTGTTCAGAAGAGACTGTATGAATCAGGCCTTCATGGTTGAAATGCTGCAAGGAAACCACTACTAAAGTACACCAATAAGAGAATAGACTTGCTTGGGCCAAGAAACGAGCAATGGACATTAGACCTGTGGAAATCTCTCCTTTCGTCTGATGAGTCCAAATTTGAGATTTTTGGTTCCAAGCACTGTCTTTGTGAGAAGCAGAGTAGGTGGACGGATGATCTCTGAATGTGTGGTTCCCACTGTGAAGCATGGAGGAGGAGGTGTGATGGTGTGGGCGTGCAACTAGCTACATTGTTTTCATCACATTTATTTAATATTTCCACCCCTGTAAACATTATTGCCTGATGACGTGCTCGTGGAGGAGAGACTCATTTCATACAAGCACAGTTGTTTCTGCGTTTCCTCTCCTCACTACTGCTTGATTACCTCTTTTCCAAAGGAAGCGAGGAGAATCATGTTAAGGGTATAACACGACTCAGGACAAGACCCAGATGCAGACACAGGAGGCAGAAAGTTTGAATCTCAGATATTTATTACAAAACAGGGGGCATGCAAATGGCAGGTCCAGGGCAGGCAGAGGTCAGTAATCCAAGGCAGCGTCAATAAGGGACAGAAAGGCAGGCAGGCTCAGGGTCAGTACAGGCTGAATGGTCAGAACCGGGAGGACTAGAAAACAGAAACTAGAGATACTGGAAAACGGAAAAACACGCTTGTAATACTTGACAAGACGAATTGGCAGCAGACCAACAGAAAACGCAGGTTGATAACAGGGGATAATGGGAGAAAATTGGAGATTGTGGAGACAAGCACAAGACAGGTGAAAAGATCAGGGTGTGACAGGGTATGCTTGTCACTGGCAGGGACTGGGGAGTTTGTCAAAATCAAACACATATGAAAGGAGCAAAGTCAAAATAAACATTTAGAGGAAATTGCCTCAGTTTTGTAAATACCTAACCCTGGGGACAGTTTTATTTTTCAGTAGGACAATTACACACATTTTAATGCCAAAGACACATCAGAATTGATTGCTAATACATGTTGAGTGTTCGCGAATGGTCCAGTCTTAGTCCTGACTTAAATCTGTTTGAAAAATCAGAGAGAAGTTTTGAATTTTGCTGTCCATCAATGACACCCGATTAAATATAGCTTGAGACATTTTTATAAAATCAATGGATATATGGGATTGACCGGCTCAAACTGGTTTTATGTAGCAAAATGTCAAATTGTGTTCATTAGATTGGATAAAAGTAGAGTCTCAGAGCTACAAAATGGTATATTGTGCACTGTATTTTTGAGGAACATGGGAAAGTAAATATGTTTTGAAAGTTGATGAACTTGTAATCTCACTTTTGAGAAAATGGCCTTTGAATGTTTTGGTACCTTGTGAAGAGCTCTTCTTTGTCTACACACTTTCAGCATCGTTCACACTCTCTTACGCTTTAGCCCCACCCATCTTGTTTCCCTCTTGGAGCGTTCAGAGCGCACACTTGACGCTCTGGCCGATGATTTGTTTACTTCTGGATAACATGACAACAGCCTAACCAGCTGTTCTGGCAACAATTTCATTACACTTTTTTGCCAACGTTTACTGACACTGGCCATATTCAACGGGTGTTGTGCGTTCGTAAATTCATTAGTTATTCTGCGCTCTGGCATTCTGAATTTACGAACGCACCCGAAATGGTTGCTTTGATATTGGAGTCTTTTGTTAAGACATGTAGCTAGCTAGGTAAACAATAAACCTAGCTAGGTAAACAACGTGTAAGATCGTACACGTCACATAACGTTAGCTAGCGAGCCAGCCAGCTAACGTTAGCTAGGTAAACAACAATGAACATAGTGCCAAATCATGTCGTTACTACCCTGCATGAATCTGCTGGGAGCTAACCAACCAGGTTAAACGTTAGCTAGCTAACATTAGGCTTTAACTAGCCAAGCAAACGGCTCTGGGATATGAATAATATCTTCATACACGTAATGTTAGCTAGGGAGCCAGCCAGCTATCGTCAGCTAGCTAGCTAACAGTACACTTTAGCTTGAAATGAAACCACTTTCTGTCAAAATTTGAAATGTGTAACAGCTGAAAATGTAGCTAGCCAGACTATCTTACCCATGTCCATCATTATGCAATGGACGCGTCTCCCTGTCATGGATGCCATGCCATGGTTGCCCTTAGTTTAAAGATGTAATCCGGAGACAGCTGTTTTCTCCATCTCTTTAGCTGTCATACTCTAATTCCACTGATTTCAAAACTTGATCCTCCAGAAAGTGGAGATCAACACGTATGCAGCTCCACTACACGATATATTTTTTAAAAAGCAGCGTTCAACAGGATTACCAACACAGACTGACCAGCTCAAATAGAGAGAAGCCTTCTATATGGTAGACCAATCTGAACTCCTCTCTCGGCATGTCCAGCCCACTCATTATCTCAGCCAATCATGGCTAGTGGGAAGGTTGCTCACTTTTTCTGTGGCTTAACCAACTAGGCTCGTAATTTAACATTTTAATTCGTATTTACAGATGGCATACACGTTTGTTATTAAGGCACATGAAAGTTCACATGTTCCAGAAGGCATTTCTGACAAAAACTTATTTTGATTCATGAAAAAGTAAGTTTACAGTCAAATGGCTCTCCTGTGAAGTGGTGACCCGAGACATATGTCTAGTTTCCTGAAATGGGTCACATATGTTGACCTAATAGTTGATAGAATCAAAATGTTTCACAACTATAATGGCCGCCAAAGATGCCGCCACCAAGTATCGGTAGGAATAAAATCTAATTTAATATTTTTTAAATTTAATTTTAAGGCAGTAAAATGGAAGGACTGTGCAAGGGACTTTCACTAGGTACCGTATCTAGCTGCTATTCTGTTACATCTTTATATCAGACTGTTTGATGTTACTCAGAACAAGCCTATGTATAGTTAAGGCAATTTGAATGATTATTGTATTTTGTTCTTAGTTTCACCCTTTCGCAGTCAAGAAACCTGAGGACAAACGGATATCCTGTCTCCAGATCATTGATGAGGGACAGGTGTTCAGCTGCCTTAGGAATTATACTCAGCTATGTATATGAAGGAAATAACAGGTTCATTCTAAGGTTATATTCACATAATACTTGACAATAACCTCTGATAATGAGTGTAATGATGACTCATAATCAGAAGCTAGCCAACCCCTGATACAGGGGAAAGCTTATCTTCAATTGGATTGCTCATCTATTGAAGGCAACAAAATCCATCACGGGAAACCCAAACTTTTCCTTTCCCCAATCACTTTCTTGTTGTAAAAGGTTCTTTGGTTTGATTTGTTTTTGTAGAGAGGTTAGATATTTTCTCTTCCTCTCCCAGTTAATGCAATTAGTTGAATTTGCAGTAATGGATCAGAGATAGTTGAGTTATGTCAAGGTGAACAATTATCATTTTGAGATGAATAATTAGTGGAATGTAATTAACAGGCTGTATTGAATAGGCGAAGGCACCAACTCTGGCATTTTCAAAGGTGGAGATTTAATCACGGGTGTGTGGTTTTGAGAGACTGTGTATCTCATTGGTTGTGACAACTGTGGGTACTGGGTACTAGGAGATGGGACGGGCTTGGGAGGGAGTGAAGGGGAGCGATGGAGGTTTGGGTGCTGAGTTACAAAGCACTTCCTGTTACCTGGCAGAGCCTGAAATAGCCCAGACGGCAATCACTCACGAATGTCCTGACCAAGGTGAGATAACGGCAGGCCCCAGCCAGGTCTCAGGGTTTCAGTAGAATTGGAGGACAGGGAATGACGGAACTTCCATTACAACATGCATCACCCGGAGATAGAGGCTTCCGATGGGGAAACTACACTTCTTTGTTCATTGTTTTGGTTTCCTCTGAACTTTCATAGTGGCATGTGAAAAATAGTTACTGACCATGTTTCCCCTCTCTCGCTAGGCTTTAAATCCTCACTATTCTATAATTCTCACAATTTGTAATCCTTAGGAGTCTATTGACGCACCCATGAGTGTCAGTTTAAGCTAGAAATATCAGTTTTTTTTGCCTGGGCTAAGTCTCAATCCACTGCAAGCACCTATGTCGGCCTTCCGCATTTGCGGTGGAAGGTGGCTGAGATACAACAGCGTTTGTCAGACCATGAGACATCCCAAAAATTGGTCTTCTCATGAAAACGTTTGTAGCGTCCATTAATATGACCACTGTATGGAAAGATGAGACTCTCACGGATACGATGGTGTTCTCTGTGGCCCCCATGGGCCCCATGGCCCTTGGTCTGAAGGGAACCCATACAAATGAATGGAAGTATGGAGGTAGTTTTGTGCCAATAAAAATAAAGTGTCAAAAAAATAAAAAGACAATATTTTGTGATCTTTCTTATTATCTTAAAGATAAAAACAGACACTTCAAAACCTTATTGCCAATGAGTTATTTTACTGATCTTTGACGTTTTTTGAATGTATTATTCAATGTATTTCTATGGGCTATAAATGTAAAGGCCGGATTCAATATTTTATCAAATCATTTTAAAATATGTTTTTTGATACCTAAAGGGGTCCTTTAATTCTCAATCAAATAGATAAATGATCCATGGTATGACAATCTTAAAACAATTCCATATGTTAGCTTAGTATACCCCCCCCCCCCCCCCCCCCTCAACGTCTTTGATTTTTAGAGATTTTAAACAGTGGCAAGATACAAAAGAAGGAAACAGTACAGTATGCATTTGTTTTACAGCAGCTGTTACGTAATCGTTGAGAGAAATTTCAACATGATGAAAGTGGAAGAGGTTTTCTCTCTGTCCTTGGAGTAACACATAGGCAAAAGTGTCGGAATAAGTACAGAAAACAGAGGAGGAAAGGGCTCCTAAACGCCTCTCTGGTCTACAGGGTCCTATTGAGCATTTCCAGCAGCTCATATTCATCAATCCAGATCCATCAACACATGAAGTAGCACTGTGAGTCTACAGCTTAGAGCAGAATTCTCTCATCCTTCTCCCGTCACGCTTTGTCTGTTCTCCCTTTTTCGACCCACCCTGTACCCCCTTTGAAAAGCAAAAATATGTCCTACATATCTGAGATGGAGATATGGGAAGGGGGAAGGAGCGATTCACAGCCAACTCAAAAGGATGTTGATCACTTGAGTCTTATCGCGGTCTGAGCCAGACCACCCCTTGTGAATTAAAGGAGAAATAGCATCTCGCTCCCTCGTTTTTCATCGGGCCCAGAGATGGTCGTCTGGTCCCTTTCTTCTGGCTCCTGCGCCGAAGAGATAATCCCGGGAACCATTCCGGCTGGCGGAATCCATCTTTCTCTCCGGTCGTAGTGTGGACAGGCCGCCACAGACCTTGGCGTAGGCCAGGTCATCGTCTTGTCAAGTGAACTGAGGCTCACCGACGGAGGAGCTTCACTTTGTTTGGTTACTGTTTGTGTTCACCTTGAGAGATCTTGCAACTAAAGGTGTACAAGACTGGGATTTTTTTAATTTTGTGGATTTACTGTACTTGCAAATGGTTAGGGAAATAGTGTCCATGTACCTTTTATTAGGGAGAAAACAACATTTGTCTTCTCCCAACTGTCTTCCACAGCATGGTAAATTTTTTTTTGTTCAATCACATGTTGTCTTCCCTTCAGATACATTTCATCATGATCTACCCCCACATCAGTGGAGGCTGGTGACTTGACTCATTTAGGAGGATGGGAGACCCACGGTATAGGCACTGAACGCACGGAGATGTCAAAGTGTGTTTTAAAAATCGTCAAAGTCTAATTATTTTAACCTAAAGCATTTAATAAAGACATTTATAGTATAATATTATGGGGAATAGGAATGAGAGGGCTACTTACGCAGTGTTTGGAAGGGACCACAGCAGTGATTGAATGAGGGTATGGCGGGAGTGGCAGGACACAATGCAAATAGTCCGGGTTGCCATGTCATTACCCGTTCAGGAGTCTTAAGGCTTGGGGGTAAAAGCTGTTGAGACATCTCACATCTGTCATCACCATTATGTTGATTAATTAATTCCAGTTAATCATTATGGATTGAAAACGTTTAGGCAGCCTAGCCAGCCCAATTTTGAATATAAACCAAATTTGATCACGTTCACATTTTTTTCCTGACATACAAATGGACCGTAAATACATAACGTTACCAATGAGTTTACCCTGAACAAATGGACAGCGCGCATAGGTTGTATGCATCTGCTCTTATTAGTAGCCTACAGTTGATCAGACTGAAAAATAGTCTCGTTTTCATCCCATACAGTATGTCAGATTTCTAATGTCGAGGTGTAGCCTAGGCTGCTGCAACATTTATATAATGAGTTTTTGCTTGTGTCTGTCCGGAGTGATTATGTGTTATCATCTTTGCTAAATAAATACCGGAGGAAAGTGGAGAGCCTACTTGAGCGCACGCGAAAAAACGCGCTGCGTCAACCTCCCTCTTTAATCTAACTTTTAATGGATGATGCGATGGAAGCTATCAAATCATTCGGAATTGTTTTCAACATCCCAGAAAAGACAGTTGAAAGTTTGATATGTTCAGCAAGTAAAGCATTGTTACGTGCAATTAACTCTGCAACCTCATTGTAGTTTCCTTTGACGGTGGAACGTTCTCTCTCGTAGTGTCCTCTAAAAGCACATTCTTGCATGCCCAAAAACGCAGTGGTGTTGATAAGCCGCTTGAAAACATCCCTGTTCCTGTTTCTTCTAACTTTCTTGTTGTGTCGCGCAGTTTGAATACTCAGACCTTTGACATGATCGATGGAGCTTTTTCCCAGAAGCTTGAGTCTGATGTGGGCATTTATATGCTGCCTGCTGAACAATCGATGTTGTTCAGGTCCCCGTACCCCTCTTTCGCCCCCAGGCTCAGACTTTCCAAAAGCAGGCAAGGCCAGCAATACATGGCGGCTTGATGAAAGGCTCCCTGTTAACCAGCTATACTTTTGATACCAGGTGGTATTGATGAAAGGCTCCCTATAACCAGCTATACTTTTGATACCAGGTGGTATTGATGAATGGCTCCCTGTTAACCAGCTATACTTTTGATACCAGGTGGTATTGATGAATGGCTCCCTGTTAACCAGCTATACTTTTGATACCAGGTGGTATTGATGAAAGGCTCCCTGTTAACCAGCTATACTTTTGATACCAGGTGGTATTGAACGCCTTCACCTTCTCATCCTTCTTCATGAAACTGATCTCAGGCAGAGGTCAACGCTCGCTTTTAATTCTCACCAGGTACCCCAGAGAATGAAAGGGGTTCAACAAAAAAGTCCACAATATTTTCTGCAGCTTTGGCCATTCCACCATTCTGGCGGAGAAAACTGCACACTCGCGCTGATAGCTAGCTAATTACTGAAGTTAGCAATGCTGAATTAAATATTCCACTGACTAGACACAAAAATAAAGTCATACAACCAAGAAAACAATTTATAATATACTTCCTCCGTCTGCTGTAAATTGAAAAAACTAATTTGAAATGAATAATATCCAAAAAATGCTCAACTATCACTTTTCACTTTTAATGTCACCAAGCTTCTCAACACATAGAACCCCCATAATGCTCTGTGGCACAGTCCCAATACAACTCACTAGGTTCATTCTCTGATCCTAATTATATGATTGGATGGACAACATGTCACTTCATACTGCAAAAGTTTTGATTGGTTGGAGGACGTCTTTCAGAAGTGGTCATAATTACCATTACTATGGAAGGGGGTGAGGCCTACGAGCCTCCTAGGTTTGTATTGAAGTCAATGTAGCCAGAGGAGGACGGAAGCTAGCTGTCCTCTGGCTGCACCATGGTGCTACCCCAGACAGTGCTGTTGAAGTTACTGTAGACGATTGCAAAACAGTGTATTTTAATCAATTATTGGGTGACATATGAATATATTTAATACAGTTTTATCTAAAAGGAATACATTTTTTTATGTTTCACTATTTTTATTGTTATGAAATTTCATTGAGGTGGATGGTCCTCCTCTGAGGAGCCTCCACTGTCCCACATGTTGTCTTACCTTCAGGTACATTTCATCCTCTAAAATACATACTCCTCTAAATTTACTCCACTACGCTGGTGTCATAGTGTATTTCGAAGTAGAACGAAGTAGTGTGTTTTTATTTTATAATACGGTACGTATCTAAAATATCACGCAGTCTAGGGATAGCCTGAGATTCACAGGATAGCAGTGTGCATGCTTACCCTCTCCACTCAGCTACTCTCTGTCCCTTCCTCCTTCTGACAGCACATAAAACTGTGACATCCTGAGATCTTCGATGTCATCAACTATAAAGAAGATGAAAGGTAGGGGAATTTGAGGGTGTGGGAAAGGAGAGTAAAGAGGTATGATTTTCTTTTTCATCTTAGAGAAGCTGTATATTTCCTTTGTGAAGGAGCATCTGTCTTGAGGAGATTTAAAGATTTATGAGATATGAATGGAGGGACTGTGCATTCACTGTGAGTGAGTGAGTGAGTGAGTGAGTGAGTGAGTGAGTGAGTGAGTGAGTGAGTGAGTGAGTGTGAGTGAGTGAGTGTGTGAGTGAATGAGTGAGTGAGTGAGTGAGTGAGTGAGTGAGTTAATGAGTCAGTGTGTGAGTCAGTGTGTGAGTGTGTGAGTGAGTGTGTGAGTGAGTGTGTGAGTGAGTTAATGAGTGAGTGTGTGAGTGAGTGTGTGAGTGAGTGTGTGAGTGAGTTAATGAGTGAGTGAGTGAGTGAGTTAATGAGTGAGTGAGTGAGTGAGTGAGTGAGTGAGTGTGTGAGTGAGTGTGTGAGTGAATTAATGAGTGAGTGAGTGAGTGAGTTAATGAGTGAGTGAGTGAGTGAGTGAGTGAGTTAATGAGTCAGTGTGTGAGTGAGTGTGTGAGTCAGTGTGTGAGTCAGTGTGTGAGTGAGTTAATGAGTGAGTGTGTGAGTGAGTGTGTGAGTGAGTGAGTTAATGAGTGAGTGTGTGAGTGAGTGTGTGAGTGAGTTAATGAGTGAGTGTGTGAGTGAGTGTGTGAGTGAGTGTGTGAGTGAGTTAATGAGTGAGTGAGTGAGTGAGTTAATGAGTGAGTGAGTGAGTGAGTGAGTGAGTGAGTGAGTGAGTGTGTGAGTGAGTGAGTGTGAGTGAGTGAGTGTGAATGAGTCAGTGTGTGAGTTAATGAGTCAGTGTGTGAGTTAATGAGTGAGTGTGTGAGTTAATGAGTGAGTGTGTGAGTTAATGAGTGAGTGTGTGAGTTAATGAGTGAGTGTGTGAGTTAATGAGTGAGTGTGTGAGTTAATGAGTGAGTGAGTGAGTTAATGAGTGAGTGAGCATGAATGAGTGAGTGAAGGTGAATGAGTGAGTGAGTGAGTGTGAATGAGTGAGTTAATGAGTGAGTTTGTGAGTTAATGAGTGAGTGAGTATATCCATGCGCGAGAGACAAAGATGATGTTTGTTTTGCAGTGAGAATACCCAGTTTCACATCATTAAGTGGACTCTCTTCACTCTCAAAGAGGGTCGTCTTCTAGCAGATGAAGACCTCTCTAAATTGACGTATGACAGACACAATTGCCATAATAGCTATCAACTCAAGACACAGACGACTCTTTCTCTCTTCGTATCTGTATATTTGACAAATTAGTCTGTATGGTTATGTATGTTTTGCTACTTCTCCATGCTTGGTTTCAGACGAGTGGCTCCAGTCTCCTAATTGGCATATGTTTCACACACTAATGACCCACACCTCGACAAGCTCAGTGTAGAGAGAGGAGACGGCCGCCACCACACAACCTGTTCATAACAACCTGTTCACATCCAAGGTTGTGGTTATGCTCCTCCTCCTACGTATTCCTTAGCACATGTTGGGCTGTTTTCAGCAGAAAGCGAACGTACGAGAAGGTTTTGAAATGGAACACGAAGAAGAGTTGTTTAATTGGGCAAGTTCTGGTGGGTCTTGCATCATTGGTTACAAAAGGGTACTCCTGTTTCCTGATACTGAAAACAACCCAGCAGTCATGGTTGATCATGTTTCTTTTCAAACAGGTTATAGATCCCAAACAGTAACATACAGCTAGCTAAGAATCAATTAATGAAGTAACTCACATTTCAGAGTAGTGGCACTTTCTCCTTATACTCAAAGTCTGGCTATATTCCTGAAGGTCGTCTATGAAGCGCCCACGGACGTGGGCTTCAGAAAATGAAGAATTTGAAAAAGAGAGCGAGAGAGAGAGATTTCTGAAAGGAAGAAAGACCAGAAAAACCTTTCAGTCAGGCAGGGCTGACTTGAGGATAAGAAAAGGAGTCTTTAGTTGATGCTGGAGATAATGAGTTCTCTATTAGTCCAGTCAAAGACACTTTGTAATCGTCTCATTTGGCTTCAAAAGGCCGGTGAAGGACTGGAGAATGTTAATGCAGGTGAGGGTCAAATTGCAGTAGGGCAGAAAGAGAAATGAACAGCCAACTGTATTTTGAGGGCTCTTAGAGGTCAGTGCATGATCTAACGTAAAGTAGGACTTTTATGTTTAATTCTCCGATTCAAAGATTTATGCTTTGTCTAACTTTTTCATACTTAAGTTTTTTTTTTTTTTATCAGCAAAGACTCGAGTCGTAGACTTCATACAGAATACTGCTTCCTACTGACACAAATACACACACAAACATAACAAAATCCATCCCATGTAGCTACTGACTGTAAATTCCCTCACCGTATCTCGGTATCACCCGGTGTGATAATAGCTAAAATAGATTACTAATGCGTCAGGTGTAATCTGGGCGGCAGATTTAAAGGTACATGGCTGTCAAACTGTTGACAGTGTTATGTTTGTGATTCGTTACCGGGGTGAGGGTGAAAGGGGGGCAGCGTTGTTTCTGTGCTCCCCCAGCTGGTGTCACCTCCCTAAAATCAGATAGCAAATGCCAGACATGGTAGAGAGTGGTGAACCTGAAGAGATAGGAAGCTGGCGGGAGCGCACGTCACTGACAGAACGAGGTGATGGCGGAATCCTAATGCGATGCGGTTCGCTGGCGACGTCGACATCCCACATCCCACCCTCCCCACAGCCACCGCCTCCCCACCGACACACACAAAAACAATCCTCAGAAGATCTGGAAGACTAGGCATACCTCATCTTGTCGAGTTGAGGAGAACGAATATACAAAAAGTAGGATGAAACGACATACTGTGGATCGGGTCGGTCGCTCGCTCCCCTCTTCCGTCTCCTCCCCTCCCTCTCTCGACCCTGCGTGGCTCTCGGGTCTCAGAACTCAGATCCATCTCTGTCATCGATGGCTCACAAATCAGTGTGTTTCCACAGACCCGCGGGACAAACGGACACCCTCAAGTCCCCCTCCCTTGAAGATGTATACATGTAAAGGTATAGCTTGCAACCCACACACACACACACACGCATGTGCACATATACTAACACACAATTCATCTTGTCCACATACTGACACGCACAGACAGTAATACGGTACACATACCCACACACACATATTCAATCAATCTTGTACGGTACAGTCGTGGCCAAAAGTTTTGAGAATGATACAAATATTAATTTTCACAAAGTCTGTTGCCTCAGTTTGTATGATGGCAATTTGCATATACTCCAGAATGTTATGAAGAGTGATCAGATGAATTGCAATTAATTGCAAAGTCCCTCTTTGCCATGCAAATGAACTGAATCCCCCAAAAACGTTTCCACTGCATTTCAGCCCTGCCATAAAAGGACCAGCTGACATCCTGTCAGTGATTCTCTCGTTAACACAGGTGTGAGTGTTGACGAGGACAAGGCTGGAGATCACTCTGTCATGCTGATTGAGTTCAAATAACAGACTGGAAGCTTCAAAAGGAGTGTGGTGCTTGGTATCATTGTTCTTCCCCTGTCAAATATGGTTCCTGCAAGGAAACACGTGCCGTCATCATTGCTTTGCACAAAAATGGCTTCACAGGCAAGGATATTGCTGCCAGTAAGATTGCATCTGAAACAACCATTTATCGAATCATCAAGAACTTCAAGGAGAGCGGTTCAATTGTTGTGAAGAAGGCTTCAGGGCGCCCAAGCAAGTCCAGCAAGCGCCAGGACCGTCTCCTAAAGTTGATTCAGCTGCGGGATTGGGGCACCACAAGTACAGAGCTTGCTCAGGGATGACAGCAGCGCAGGTGTGACTGCATCTGCACGCACAGTGAGGTGAAGACTTTTGGAGGATGGCTTGGTGTCAAGAAGGGCAGCAAAGAAGCTACTTCTCTTCTGGAAAAAAATTGTGGACGGACTGATATTCTGCAAAAGGTACAGGGATTGGACTGCTGAGGACTGGAGTAAAGTCATTTTCTCTGATGAATCCCCTTTCCGATTGTTTGGGGCATCTGTAAAAAAAGCTTGTCCGGAGAAGACAAGGTGAGCGCTACCATCAGTCCTGTGTCATGCCAACAGTAAAGAATCCTGAGACCATTCATTGTATGTGGTTGCTTCTAAGCCAAGGGAGTGGGCTCACTCACAATTTTGCCTAAAAACACAGCCATGAATAAAGAATGGTACCAACACATCCTCCAAGAGCAACTTCTCCCAACCATCCAGGAACAGTTTGGTGATGAACAATGCCTTTTCCAGCATGATGGAGCACCTTGCCATAAGGCAAAAGTTATAACTAAGTGGCTCGGGGAACAAAACATCGATATTTTGGGTCCATGGCCAGGAAACTCCCCAGGCCTTAATCCCATTGAGAACTTGTGGTCAATCCTCAAGAGGCGGGTGGACAAACAAAAACCCACCAATTCTGACAAACTCCAAGCATTGATTATGCAAGAATGGGCTGCCATCAGTCAGGATGTGTCCCAGAAGTTAATTGACAGCGTGCCAGGGTGGATTGCAGAGGTCTTGAAAAAAAAGGGTCAACACTGCAAATATTGACTCTTTGCATCATCTTCATGTAATTGTCAATAAAAGCCTTTGACACTTATGAAATGCTTTTAATTATTCTTCAGTATTCCGTAGTAACATCTGACAAAAATATCTAAAGACACTGAGGCAGCAGACTTGGTGGAAATTAATATTTGTGTCATTCTCAAATCTTTTGGCCACGACTGTACACACGTGCTGTAAACACATTTATATGGTTGACAATGACTGCTGTCATGGTTTGGAGAACTTTGCATGATTGACATCCTGCTTACCAAAGTGCTCCAATCACTGCTGTATGTATTTAAATCACCAACATCGTCCCCGCCTCTTCCCTTTCTCCCTCCCTCTTCTCTCATTCCCCCCATCATTTACATTGTCTCTATCCCGGTCTCTGTAGCTTTTTATTGATGGCCATGTTTTTAATTTTGGGGACTGCCTTCGCTTTTCTAGCATCAAAAAAACCCTGCATTCATCTTCGTTCATTTTGAGCCTGAGATTCACCCTCCAAGACGTGCTAATGTCCCACTAGGGAGACTCTGCATTTGCAATTCTGATTAGGGAGACGCACATCTCGCCGCCTGCAATCCGGCACGACGATGCCGACCACTATCTAAATACCCCCGGCAGATTGAAACTATAGAAATAAATAATACAAATGAAAACACGTGGCTGTGGATTTTTTGAATGTCTTGAAGATGAAGTTTGGAGGCCTGTCTTCTCAATGGAGTCCTGTTTTCAGAGAAAAATCGACTCTAGCCACTTTGATTGTGTTGTCGTTGGTGTTTTGTGGCCCTTGTCTTCCTTTTGTTATTGGGCCCTTCTCCTTTTTCATTCTTCACCTCCTGTTCTTTTCTTCCCCCTCGATGCCGGTTGGATTTGGCAAAACATTTATTGTAGATATAGGGGAAGGATGATAGCTGGAAGACTCTCTTAACAGATTGTGTCAGTCATAAAACCACAGGGGGAAGAGAGAACTACATTCAGACAAAAGCTTGTGGGAGTTATTTATTGCTTGTATTAGTAAGAACCTGCTTTGAAGTCCTTTTCGTCTACAAGGGGTGGAGGGGGAGAATGAAACAACAACAAATGAAATAAAACAAAAGTTTCATTTCCCCTGTGCCTAGTTATAATTTAGATCACCCAGAGGATCTTGGTACCGTCGACTCCAAATGCCTTGGAAGGCGAAACATACTTCCATCGCTCCTCTTTCTTGCAGGGATCTCAATCGAGCCTGATTGACAGATCCTAGCTATGGAAAGTTTTTGTGTGTGTGTGTGTGTGTGTGTGTGTGTGTGTGTGTGTGTGTGTGTGTGTGTGTGTGTGTGTGTGTGTGTGTGTGTGTGTGTGTGTGTGTGTGTGTGTGTGTGTGTGTGTGTGTGTGTGTGTGTGTGTGTGTGTGTGTGTGTGTGTGTGTGTGTGTGTGTGTGTGTGTGTGTGTGTGCATGAGTGTAGCCATGTGTGTGTGTGTGTGTGTGTGTGTGTGTGTGTGTGTGTGTGTGTGTGTGTGTGTGTGTGTGTGTGTGTGTGTTACAGAACAGACCAAAGTGTTTGAAGTGTGTGTCAGCGCTGGAGAAAATGGCCAAAGTTGTAATAAATGAAAGTGCCAACCAATACTCCAGAATGAAAAGGGGCATCACTGGATGTTGGTGGGTTAGGCTATAAATCACAGGTTGGTCATCTTCTGCAAGGACATCCATGAGCTGGTATCAAATCATTCTGACATTATGTCAATCAAACACACATCTCCCGCCACCGAGTGTGTATGGTTGTCTGTCAACACAGAGATTGAAGAAATAATGTAAACATACATATGTTTACATAACTTTGAGTTTGGAATAACCTTGACAAATGCAGACACGCATTATGTTATACACATCCAAAAAATACTTCATCAAACAAAAAGGTTTGAATCCATTGATAGTGTCTAAAGGAACAATTCAAACAAACAGTATTAGCCTATAGATGATCTCGGTTTGCTTCATGAGGAGCACCATCGTTACTATTAATATCATGTTCCATTTTTAATTTGACAGGTATAGACCTCTCTCTCTCTCCCTCCTCCTTTTTCTCTCCGGCTTTTCTGGATCCCATGGCTGGTTGTCTTGAGGCATTGTTTTATTACCTTCATAACTCTACCGGGAAGATCTTAAGAGGGGGGTTGCCTAGCAACAAGGAGCCTGATGATCAGCCTAAGAGTGAAGAGAGGGTTAGAGAAGGAGGAAGCCCAAAGTGAAAGGGAGGAAACCCACACATAAACAGCAGGAATATTCCACACCAGGACCTATCAGCTATAGGGACACTCTGAGACAATGACAGTTACAAGGTTGCCACCTCCCCTTTGTCTAAGAAACAGTCTCATTGACATGTCGACCTATGAGGTTGAAGACATCTGATTATGTCTATGTGGCAGTTGGTAATTGATTATAAAAGGTATATTCATTATGTTCCAGCTAGTAGTGTTTTAAATGGAATAATACAGTGGGAGAATACAGCTGAATAATACAGTGGGATAATACAGCTGATTAATACAGTGGGAGAATACAGCTGATTAATACAGTGGGATAATAGAGCTTAATAATACAGTGGGAGAATACAGCTGAATAATACAGTGGGAGAATACAGCTTAATAATACAGCTGAATAATACAGTGGGAGAATACAGCTGAATAATACAGTGGGAGAATACAGCTTAATAATACAGTGGGAGAATACAGCTGATTAATACAGTGGGAGAATACAGCTGAATAATACAGTGGGAGAATACAGCTTAATAATACAGTGGGCGAATACAGCTGATCAATACAGTGGGAGAATACAGCTGAATAATACAGTGGGAGAATACAGCTGAATAATACAGTGGGAGAATACAGCTGAATAAAACAGTGGGAGAATACAGCTTAATAATACAGCTGAATAATACAGTGGGACAATACAGCTTAATAATACAGCTGAATAATACAGTGGGACAATACAGCTGATTAATACAGTGGGATAATACAGCTGAATAATACAGTGGGAGAATACAGCTGAATAATATAGCTGATTAATACAGTGGGAGAATACAGCTGATTAATACAGTGGGAGAATACAGCTGATTAATACAGTGGAAGAATACAGCTTAATAATACAGCTGAATAATACAGTGGGACAATACAGCTGATTAATACAGTGGGATAATACAGCTGAATAATACAGTGGGAGAATACAGCTGAATAATACAGCTGATTAAAACAGTGGGAGAATACAGCTCAATAATATAGTGGGAGAATACAGCTGTACAGATGAATAATAGAGCTGAATGATACAGTGGTAGAATACAGCTGTACAGATTAATAATAGAGCTGAATGATACAGTGGTAGAATACAGCTGAATAACACACTGGGAGAATACAGCTGAATAATACACTGGGAGAATACAGTTGAATAATTCAGTGGGATAATGCAGCTGAATAATACAGTGGGAGAATACAGCTGAATAAGACTATTGGAGAATACAGTGGGATAATACAGCTGAATAATATAGTTCCAGAATACAGCTGTATAATACAGTGGGAGAATACAGTGGAGAATACAGCTGAATAACACAGTGGCAGAATACAGCTGAAGAATACAGCTGAATATTACAGCTGAATGATACAGTTGGAGAATGCAGTGAGAGAATGCAGCTGAATAATACATTGGGAGAATACAGCTCAATAATACAGCTGAATAATACAATGGGATAATGCAGCTGAATAATACAGTGGGAGAATACAGCTGAATAAGACTATTGGAGAATACAGTGGGAGAATACAGCTGAATAATATAGTGTCCAGAATACAGCTGTATAATACAGCGGGAGAACACGATGGAGAATGCAGATGAATAACACAATGGCAGAATACAGCTGAATAAAACAGCTGAATTCTACAACTGAATGATACAGTTGGAGAATGCAGTGGGAGAATGCAGCTGAATTATACATTGGGAGAATATAGCTCAATAATACAGCTGAATAATACAGTGGGACAATATAGATTAATAATACAATGGGATAATGCAGCTGAAATACAGTGGGATTATGCAGCTGAGTAATACAGTGGGAGAAAACAGCTGAATAATACAGTGTGAGAATGCAGCTCAGTAATACATCTGAATATTCCCAGTGGGAGAGTACAGCTGAATAATACACTGAGAGAATACAGTTGAATAGTACAGTGGGAGAATGCAGCTGAATGATACAGTGAGAAAATCCAGCTGAATAATACAGTGGGAAAATACAGTGGGAGAATACAACTGAATAATTCAGTGGGATAATGCAGCTGAAATACAGTGGGATAATGTAGCTGAGTAATACAGTGGGAGAAAACAGCTGAATAATACAGTGGGAGAATACAGCTGAATAATACAGTGGGAGAATACAGCTGAATAATACAGTGGGAGAATACAGCTGAATAATACAGTGGGAGAATACAGCTGAATAATTCAGTGGGATAATGCAGCTGAAATACAGTGGGATAATGCAGCTGAGTAATACAGTGGGAGAAAACAGCTGAATAATACAGTGGGAGAATGCAGCTCAGTAATACATCTGATTATTCCCAGTGGGAGAGTTCAGCTGAATAATACACTGAGAGAATACAGTTGAATAGTACAGTGGGAGAATGTAGCTGAATGATACAGTGGGAGAATACAGTTGAATAATACAGTGGACGAATACAACTGAATAATACATTTGGAGAATACAGTGGGAGAATACAACTGAATAATATATTTGGAGAATACATTTGGAGATTACAACTGAATAATACATTTGGAGAATACAGTGGGAGAATACAACTGAATAATACATTTGGAGAATACAGTGGGAGAATACAACTGAATAATACATTTGGAGAATACAACTGAATAATACATTTGGAGAATACAGTGGGAGAATACAACTGAATAATACATTTGGAGAATACAACTGAATAATACATTTGGAGAATACAGTGGGAGAATACAACTGAATAATACATTTGGAGAAACATCTGCATATGAGTTATGACATAACTGTCATTGTTATGACATTCAAATGAATGGGGCACAATCACTCACCAGAAAATAGAATGTTCTAGGCCTATTTATCGTGCTCGCCGTGTTTTACCTCTAGATAACGCCCTCACAAAGGTCAATGGCAACAGAGCTGTCTATAGAAACGACCTGACAAGATATTTAGCCATGAGCTTTTCTCTCTCACAGTGTGGAATTTGCAACTCCACTCAATGTGCCCTTCTCTTCACCTGACATTGTTCACTTGGGCAAGCAGTCCCCTCAGCATCAGCACAGGCAGGCTTGATAAGCAAAAGGCTGCAGGCCAATCAAAATCACAGCTCTAGTTACAAATTGAGGTCATGGTTGGGATAGGGATGGAGGGGTGTGTGTGTGTGTGTGTGTGTGTGTGTGTGTGTGTGTGTGTGTGTGTGTGTGTGTGTGTGTGTGTGTGTGTGTGTGTGTGTGTGTGTGTGTGTGTGTGTGTGTGTGTGTGTGTGTGTGTGTGTGTGTGTGTGTGTGTGTGTGTGTGTTCTTGTAAAGATGGCGCCGACAGAGAAGAAAACATCTTACGATTCCAACCGAACTTTGCTATTTAGTGATTTTTATCGTCTTTATTTGAACTCTTTTTGTACAGAAAGTTAATACTATCAATCAATCAATAAAATGTATTTATAAAGCCCTTCTTACATCAGCTTATGTCACAAAGTGTTGTACAGAAACCCAGCCTAAATCCCCAAACAGCAAGCAATGCAGGTGTAGAAGCACTATACTATTATTACATATGACTGGCAAGCACTTCTGGACATCAGATCGACAGTTACTAACCTCGATTTCGACTTGAACTATGACTTCAACTCCGACTTAGCTGTTTCCCTGTTCAAACCGGCCCCATTATGGCCATAAACAAACAAGAAACGCTCACCCAGAGGCAGCGTTTCTGGTGGGCGGAGACTTTAAGCAGGGAGACTTAACCTTTCTAGAACCTCAACCCCGGATCCGGGATCACCCCCCACCCCCCACACACTGATTAGCATAGATAGCATAGCTTCAGAAGTAGATAGTAGCATCTAAATATCATTAAATCACAAGTCCAAGACACCAGATGAAAGATACAGATCTTGTGAATAAAGCCACCATTTCAGATTTTTAAAATGTTTTACAGGGAAGACAAAATATGTAAATCTATTAGCTAAACACGTTAGCAAAATACACCACTATTCTAACTCCATCAGTTTCTTACTCCTTCAGGTGCTATCACCAATTCGGCTCAACTAAGATATTGATAGCCAATAACCTATAAAAAAAACCATCAGATGACAGTCTGATAACATATTCATGGTATAGGATAGTTTTTGTTAGAAAAAAGTGCATATTTCAGGTAGAAATCACAGTTTACAATTGCACCGACCATCACAAATCCACTAGAATTACTAGATAGAGCAACGTGTATGACCAATTTACTCATCATAAAACATTTCATAAGAATAGACAAAGCATAGCAATGGAAAGACCCAGATCTTGTGATTCCAGACAATATTTCAGATTTTCTAAGCGTTTTACAGCGAAAACACAATAAATCGATAAGTTAGCATACTACATGTGAAAACGTTACCAGAGCATCGATTCCAGCCAAAGAGCGCTATAACGTAATCACCGCCAAAAGATATTAATTTTTTCACTAACCTTCTCAGAATTCTTCCGATGACACTCCTGTAACATCATTTTACAACATACATATACAGTTTGTTCGAAAAGGTGCATATTTAGCCATACAAAACCGTGGTTACACAATAAAAATACTAGGAAATCAAGCCTCAATATGTCTGACGTCATCTATCAGAGTGATCTAGTTTAATTAAAAGCTAATCATATACTTGACTAAAAAATACAGGGTTGACAGGAATCGAAAGACAAATTAGTTCTTAATGCAACCGCTGATTTACATTTTTAAAATTATCCTTACTTTTCAATACAGGGTTGGCCAAGTGAAGCTATACAAAACAAAATGGCGAAAAATGCGTTTAAAATATTTCGACAGAAACACGGTTTATCATATTAAATATTGCTTACTTTGAGCTGATCTTCCATCATATTCTTGGGCAATGTATCCTTTCTATGTTATAAACGTCTTTTGGTCGATAGATGTCCTCTGTCCTTCGAAATGTCCACTAACAACGACCGAGACCGCGAAACGTTCCCAAAGCTAGAAAGTGCACGACAAATAAATTCCTCAGAATCGCACTAAACGGATATAAATTGCTATAAAACGTTTCAAATTAACTACATTATGATGTTTTTAACAACTATAACGACTGAAAACATGACCGGAGAAATATAGCTGGTTAGAAAACGATTTGGAACGAGACAGGTCCGATGGCCTTCACGCTTGAGGCGCACGTTGAGAAAGAGGGGTCTCTGTACATTTTTGTCATTTATAATGGCTGTGAACGTCCCATCGAGTTCATTGAAAACGTGATGACGTACAGACACCCAGAGGAAGACGTAGGTAGTGTCGGTTTCTTCATAGCATTCACTGTGGCCTTATAAACAGACCCCAGATCAGAGGTAAAAATTTCTGAAATCTGAACCCTGTCATGAAAAGTGCTGTAAAAATTGTTCTGTACCACTCAGAGACAAAATTTCAACTCCTATAGAAACTATAGACTGTTTTCTATCCAATAATAACAATAATATGCATATTGTACGATCAAGAATTTAGCACGAGGCAGTTTAATTTGGAGACACAAATATGCTAATGCGGAACAGCACCCCCTATAGTTGCAAGAAGTTAAAACAGTTCTACCTCACTTCTACCAACACGGCTCCTGCCCCACTAGGGGCGCTAACACTCTAGACCACTCGTATTCTACCCACAGAGATACACACAAGGCCGTCCCTCTTATTCCCTTCAACAAATCTCAACATGACTCCATTCTCCTGCTTCCTGTTTACAAACAAAAACTGAAACAGGAAGTACAGTGGTTGCTCCACTAAAAGTTAAGACCTAGCCCATGGGGAGGGAGGAGGAGGAAGCGAGAAGGGGGGTGGTCCCCCACCCCTCCACACTGGCAACACTTTTAGGGGCATTGCACTAATAATGGCGTTGACTAGGGAAACAATACTTCGGAACTGTTCTTAGTGTCAGTCTGCACGTTAAAACTAAAACAATGGAACTAATATTGGCATCTTTATGCTTTCGTTAATAAAATGATGAGAAAAATACTCTTTCAAAATGCAGATGTTCATTTAGTTAAGGATCCACAACAAATAACTCTGGGAATAAATATCACTGAATTACAGAAATATCCTCCAATCTTCCAATCCAATAATTATTGGCGGAGAGTCACGTCATATTTTTCTATGTAGTGTAGGCCTACTTTAGGCGACGTGAGTCTCACTAGTGTTGAGTAATGTGCTGATAAAAGTGGTGTAGGGCTTATTTATTTAAAGAGCATATTTAAGTTAGAAGCAATAAGATTTGAAGCAATAATCTACAACTATTTTAGCACCATTCTGCGCTGCTCTGAGACAAGCATGGGGACTGGTCTTGATAAATCAATGAGATTTTTATTTTCACTGAATCTCCGTTTGGGTATTGGTTAGACTAGAATTATAAAATTAGGGTGTAGAAATGCTATGCTCTTAGTGTAACCTTTATTTAACTAGGCAAGTCAAATTCTTATAAGGATAACCTACTCCTTCCTCCCCGTTGGGGAAATGAACCCCAGTCTCCCGCATGCCCGCACGACAGAGGGATTCTTTAGCTAAATAGCCAGGTATTGTACTCCACACCGAGCCATATTTTCCATTCCAACCTAATGGAAACCCAGAGGGTTTTTCATTTTTTCTTAGAATAGAAACACCACAATATTAATCAAATTAATCCCAAACTCTAAAAGTAATTGGAAAGGTAGATACAAATGATTTGTGACATTGTGGTTACAATAAAAAATGTAAACAAAATGCTGTGTTTTAATTTACAGTAGTGTTGTTGGACAGCTGGTGGCATTTTGAAAACAGGTTTTCAAATACTTGTAGCCTGATTAAAAGGACAATAGACTCTTTATAGCCTGGCTACTGTAGGTGTGAACATCCCTCTACCTGCAATGTATTTGATGCTTATTAAGTACTCTGAAGTTTTAGATTTCTTACTCAAAACAGAGGTACAGTATTTATTCATCTACATCTTTATGCTTTTAAATAAATAGGAACAGTTACCATTCAAAAACGAGCTGTTTATTTTTTTTAAATGACATTGTGACCAAAGAGAACAGACGAAATGGACATTGTTTTCGTCAAGCCAGCTTCTTTCTATGGTGCTACCTGTTCCAGGTTTAGGACCACCACAAGAGGACTTGAAAAGGAGCCGGAGCTGAGAGGATCACTAAAACGAAACGTATTTTGGTTTCAGTGCATTTATTTTTATTTTTAAATGATTTTGCCTATAAATGTGAAGGCATACTGTGTAATAAAATTGATAATTAAATAAAGGTGAAATAAAAAAAATATTATTGTGAACTAAAAACATGAATGTGTTTTTTGCAGAGCATACAAACATGCCGACAACCATCTGTGGAGATCAGTGGACAACGGGCTGGACAACAGGCCGCACCGGAAAAAAGGCATGGTTGCCAAGAAAGTTTGTTTTGCTAGAATATTGAAATGTGTACGCAGCATTTGTGTGTTGGAGTCACTTTTAATTCTTAATTGATCTACCGTTTCTATCATCGGCCACTGTAATCGATGGGGGCTCAGGGCGGTACCATTCTGCCCATCTGATGAAGGTGCACATGGATCAGATTCAAACTTTGAAGACCGAGATCGAGTCATTGAAGGCAGACCAGCAGAAAGAGAAACATTATTGGAGGGCAGAGATACAGGCGACAGCGGATTCATTGGTCCAGAGCTAGGCGGCATTGGCGGAGAGTAAGGTGGAGAATGACACGTTGAAGAGGGCGAGGAACGAGATGGAGTCACAATCCATGCCAGGCACACCTGTGAGCTATGGAACTTCACCTCCGACATACAGAGTCAACATACCTGGCGGGTTCGTCAGGTCGTTAGTTCACCCTGACATTTCCATTTCTCTTCTGACAACAAAACTTGACCAACTCCTCACCAGGCACAGCAAAGGCCGTCCGGACCGTTATGCTATTCTGCTATTCCAAGGATGTGTAACCGAAGAGAGATACCACAAGTGGGCACAGAATACCACCTGGGATAGACCCCGAGGCAAATGTGGCTTACCAGTGAACCTCTGGGTGTCCATCATTAATACTGTGTCTCAGAAGTTTCTGTCCATGACTGATGCAATCCGAAAAAGCATTAAAGACAGAATTAATGAGTACTTATTGTCACCGAGCATGTCTAGACATGGCCTGCTCTCCCTTAAGTAAGGAATTAGGCACTTTCCCATGTTTACTATAGTATGTACTGTAGGCTCTGTTTACTTGTCAGACTGCATAGTAGCCTAATAAACAAATACAGGTGGCTTATATCTTCAAAATGCTTTAAATGCTTTATTATCCAAATGTAAAAGCATATACTCTACAGTACTGTCTTTCTTCATCAGCATCTTTATGCTTTCGTTAATAAAATAATGATAAAAATACTCTTTCAAACACACAAGGTCACGTTGTACAGCGCCATTATGGCTATTAACAGGGCTATTTTGGTCTTTACGGGTGGCGCGCAATTGGCCCAGCATTTCTCTCCCTCTAAAAACAGAAATAAATGTTTTGGCCTTTACACATATTATTTTGGCCTTTATTCAGATTAAAATCGCCCTCTTTTGTTTTGTTTGAAAACTAAATAACCTCAAAAATATCGTTATACATTATCAAGTTGATGACACAGTCATATAGCCAGCACCTACATAAGCTGAGTGACACATTCATTCATTGCTTTGGATCAAAATAAATAAGTACCAACATTCTTTCTGATAGTCTTTAATAAAGAAATGTTTTGGTTATCCTGACCCGGACACCATATATAGTATTATAATAGCCCATTATGTGCTATTAGCAGGACGATATACCTTTAACAACACCTCTCTGCATTTTGATACTTTGTGCATGGGGCCGCCCCAGTGGCGTAGCTGTCTAAGTCTCCACATCGCAATGCAAAATGCATTGCAACAGATACCAGTGCCGGCCGCCACCGTGAGACCCATGAGGAAGCTTTTGGTTTTAATTTAGAATCCTCCAATCCTCTATATGGAATTATTGGCAGAGAGTCACGTCATATTTTTCTATATACTGTAGACCTACCATAGGCAAAACTACTGTCTCACTAGTGTTGAGTAATGTGCTGTTTAAAGTGGTGTAGGTCTTATTTATTTAAAGAGCATGTTGAAGTTAGAAGCAATAGGATTTGAAGCAATAGCCTACAACTATTTTAGCACCATTTCGCGCTGCTCTGAAACAAGCACGGGGACTGGTCTTGATAATTCAATGAGATTTTAAATTTTCACTGAATCTCTGTTTGGGTATTGGTTAGACTACAATTAGAAAATGAGGGTGTATAAATGTTATGCTCTTAGTGTAACCTTTATTTAACTAGGCAAGTCAGTTAAAGAGCAAACTCTTATTTACAAGGACAGCCTACTCCTTCCTCCCCGTCAGGGAATTGAACTCCGGTCTTCTGCATGCCCGCATGACACAGGGATTCTTTAGCTAAACAGGTCAGTACGGTACTCCTGACCGTCACATTGTAGAGCACCATATTTTCCGTTCCATCCTACTGGAAACCCAGAAGGTTTTTTAGTTTTTCTTGGTTTAGAAACACAATAATAATTATCAAAATAATTAAGCAATTACCAGTCAAAGGTTTGGACTTTTGGGGTTTTCCTTACTTTTACTATTTTCTACACTGTAGAATAATAGTGAAGACATCACAACTATGAAAAAACAAACATGGAATCAGTTAAGAACAAAGGAAAGCTTACTCCTTCCTCCCGGTCGGAGGATTGAACCCCGGCCTCCCATCTGCCTGCATTCTCTATACAGAAGTGGTCGGATAAAGCAGATGCAAGGCCACAAAGACTGTTGTTCTATTACAGACTGGGATATGCCTGGGATTCATCCGATAGCATTGAAGAGTTTACCACAACAGTCACGGGCTTCATCAATAAGTGCAGTGACAATGGCGTCCCCACAGTGACTATACGAATGTATCTAAACCAAAAACCATGGACTACTGACAATATTTCGAGCTGGGCCAAAGGCTAGAAGCACTGATTAAGAGGAATGGGACACGGACATAGACGCATACAAGAAAGCCAGCTCTGACCGTTAAGACATCAAATATGCAAAAGGACAATTTTGTAGAAGGTGGAATCCTTTACACCAACTCTGACACTCGTCATATGTGGCAGGGCTTGCAGACAATAACGTATAACAAAGGAAAACCCAGCCGTGAGTTACCCAGAGATGCAGAACTCCCAAATGAGCAAAATGCTTTTTATGCTGGCTTCAAGTAATATAACACTGTGCCTTGCGTTAAAGCCCCTGTTTAAAGCCCCCGCCATGGACGATGTGAGCAAAACATTTCAACAGGTTAACAATCACAAGAACAGAAAAACAGGGCGCGTTCTCAAAAGGGTCTTCACAGACATAATGAATCTCTCCCTGTCCCAGTCTGTAATCCCAACATGTTTCAAGCTGACCACAACTGTCCTTGTTCTCAAGAGCTCCAAGGTAACCTGTCTAAACGACTATCGCTCTGTAGCACTCACATCTGTAATTATGAAGTGCTTTGAAAGTCTAGACCCACTCCAATTCACATACCGCCCCAACAGATCCACAGATGGCGCAATCTCAATTGCACTTCTTCCTACCCTCTCTCACCTGAATAAGTGGGGAAATAACTACAGCTCAGCGTTTAACACCATAGTCCCTTCTATGCTCATCACCAAGCTAGGGACACTGGGACTGAACTCCTCCGTCTGCAACTGGATCCTGGACTTCCTGACAGGCCAGCCTCAGGCGGTGAGGGTAGACAACAACACCTCTGTCACGCTGACCTTTAACACAGGAGCCACTCAGGGGTGTGTGCTTAGTCCCCTTCTGTACTCCCTGTTCACCCACGACTGTGTGGCCAAGCACAACTCCAACACCATCATCAAGTTTTCTGACAACACGACTGTGGTAGGCCTGATCACCGACGGCAGTGAGTCAGCCTACAGGGAGAAGACCAGAGACTTAGCAGTGTGGTGCCAAAACAACAACCTCTCCCCCAACGTAAGACCGTAAGACCAAGAAGCTGATTGTGAACTATAGGATAAAGAGAGAAGAGCACGTCCCCATCCACACCGATGGGGCTGTTGTGGAGTGGGTGGCGAGCTTCAAGCACCTTGGCATCTACATCACTAAAGACGAACAGTAACATGGTCCTGCGGTGTAAATGTTATACGTTAGCTGTGCTTTTCTTATAACTAATTTCTCTGTTCTATTCATTTGCTGTTCTAATAACCAATGTCTGTGTTCATGCAAGTGACTGAACAAATCCTCACAGTATCTGCAATTTGGCAGTATGCCCAGACCTTGTTTTGAGAACGAAGATATCTCAGTTTCAAGGTCTCATCTTAGAGAGAAGAGGTATTGGTCTGGCATAACTGATTCCATGAATGAAATAAAACCATAATGATGAATTAATTATGCTAAATCATGCAAATATAACTTGTTTGTGTATAGCCGTATATAGTGCCTTGCAAAAGTATTTATCCCCCTTGGCGCTTTTCCTATTTTGTTGCATTACAACCTGTAATTTAAATGCATTTTTATTTGGATTTCATGTAATGGACATACACAAAAAATCTAAATTGGTGAAGTGAAAAAATAAATACATGGAAAAGTGGTGCGTGCGTATGTATTCACCCCCTTTGCTATGAAGACCCTAAATTAGATCTGGTGCAACCAATTACCTTCAGAAGTCACATAGTTAATTAAGTAAAGTCCAGTAAAAAAAATAAAAATATCCGAAACTTTGAACATCCCACAGAGCACCATTAAATCCAATATAAAAAATGGAAAGAATATGGCACCACAACAAACCTGCCATGAGAAGGCGCCCACCAAAACGCATGGACCAGGCAAGGAGGATATTAATCAGAGGTATCAATGAGACTAAAGGTAACCCTGAATAAGCTGCAAAGCTCCACAGCTGAGAATGGAGTATCTGTCCTTAGGACAACTTTAAGCCGTACACTCCACAGAGATGGGCTTTACGGAAGAGTGGCCAGAAAAAAGCCATTGCTTAAAGAAAAAAATAAGCAATGTTGGTGTTCGCCAAAAGGCATGTGGGAGACTCCCCAAACATATGGAAGAAGGTACTCTGTTAAGATGAGACTAAAATGTAGCTTTTTGGCCAATAGGAAAACACTATGTCTGGCACAAACCCAACACCTCTCATCACCGCGAGAATCCCATCCCCACAGTGAAGCATGGTGTTGGCAGCATCATGCTGTGGGGGATATTTTTCATGAGTAGGGACTGGGAAACTGGTCAGAATTGAAGGAATGATGGATGGCGCTAAATACATGCACATTCTTGAGGGAAACCTGTTTCAGTCTTCCAGAGATTTGAGACTGGGACGGAGGTTCACCTTCCAGCAGGACAATGACCCTAAGCATACTTCTAAAGCAACACTTGAGTGGTTTAAGGGGAAACATTTACATATATTGGAATGGCCTAGTCAAAGTCCAGACCTCAATCCTATCTGTGGTATGACTTAAAGATTGCGGTACACCAGCAGGAACCCATCCAACTTGAAGGAGCTGGAGCAGTTTTGCCTTGAAGAATGGGCAAGAATCCCAGTGGCTAGATGTGCCAAGCTGATAGAGACATACCCCAAGAGACTTGCAGCTGTAATTGCTGTGAAAGGTGGCTCTACAAAGTATTGATTTGGGGGGGATGAATAGTTATGCATGCTCAAGTTTTCTGTTTTCTTGTCTTATTCTTGTTTGGTTCGCAATAAAAAAATATTTTGCATCTTCAAAGTGGTAGGGATGTTGTGTAAATCAAATTATACAACACCCCCCCCCCCCCCCAAAAAAAAAAAATTATTTTAATTCCAGGTTGTAAGGCAAAAGAAATGGAAAAATGCTAAGAGGGGGTAATACTTTCGCAAGGCACATTATAAGACAACTGCTGCGACTGCCCCAGCAGAGCTTCTGACAGACATTCACTATGGTACATTACGTTTGTTGGAACCTCTCCAGGGTGCTGACAATAACAAATGATTCATTAAGGTTGACTTTGTGTGTCCCTGTGTAAGAATTTCCATAACAGTCCACACAAACCTGCAGTGTGGTGAAGGCAGGCTGAAAAGATTTGGCCCTAAAAAAGCCACAACTGCACCATCGAGAGCATCTTGACTGGCTGCATCCCTGCTTGGTATGTCAAATGCACCACCCTTGACCACAAAGCGCTACATACGGTGGTGTGGAAAGCCCAGTACATAACTGGAGCCGAGATCCCTGCCATCCCTGACCTCTGTATCAAGTGGTGTCAGACGAATGCCCAAAAAATTGCCAAAGACTCCAGCCACCCAGGCCATAGACTGTTCACTTTGCTACCATCCGGCAAATGGTACCGGAGCATTGGCTCTCGGACCAACAGGCTCCCAGACAGCTTCTGCCACAAAGCCATAACATGCTGAATAGCCAGACTGCTAAATAGTCAGTTAATGGTACCCACACTATCTGCACTGATTCTACCTTGCACTGACCCTACGCACACTCACTAGACTATAAAGTGCCTTAAAAAAGTATTCACACCCCTTTACCTTTTCCACATTTTTCTGTGTTACAGCCAGAATTTAAAATGGATTCAATTGAGATGTTCTGTCGCTGATCTACCCACAATACCCCATAATGTCAAAGTGAAATGATCTTTTAAGAAATGTTTACAAATGAATTTGAAGATAAAATCTGAAATGTCTTGAGTCAATAAGTATTCAACCCCTTTCTTATGGCAAGCCTAAATAAGTTCAGGAGGAAAAATGCTCTAAAGTATTTTTTTATTTACTAGGCATCTTCATGTTAAGAAAATAATAGTTATAATAGTTAAGAAAATATTTTTATTATCAATGACAGCCTAGGAACAGTGGGTTAACTGCCTTGTTCAGGGACAGAACAACACATTATTATTTTTGTATTACTTTGTCAGCTCAGTGATTTGTCTTGCAACCTTTCGGTTACAAGTCCAACGCTCTAACCACCAGGCTACTTGCCGCCCCGGATTCGTGTGTCTCCCGCTGGACGGTTGAGCTAACATAGGCTAATGTGATTAGCATGAGGTTGTAAGTAACAAGAACATTTCCCAGTACATTGACATATCTGGTATTGGCAGAACGATTAAAATCTTGTTATTTTAACTGCACTGTCCAATATACTATAGCTTTTACAGTGAAAGAATACCATGCTATTGTTTGAGGAGAGTGCACAGTTATGAACTTGAAAGTTAATAATAAAGAAATTAGACACATTTGTGCAGTCTTGATACAACATTTGTAACAGAAATGCAATGGTTCATTGGTTCAGTCTAAAACATTGCACATACACTGCTGCCATCTAATGGCCAACATCTAAATTGTGTCTGGCCTTTTTCTTGCATTTCAAAGATGATGGTAAAAGAAAATACCAAAAAACACATGTTTTTCTCTTTGTATTATATTTCATGAGATCTAATGTGTTATATTCTCCTACATTCATTTCACATTTCCACAAACTTCAAAGTGTTTCCTTTCAAATGGTATCAAGAATATGCATATCCTTGCTTCTATCCTTGCTTCCAAGGGGGGGTTGGCGCCCCCCCTTGGTTTGTGCCGTGGCGGAGATCTTTGTGGGCTATACTCGGCCTTGTCTCAGGATGGTAAGTTGGTGGTTGAAGATTTCCCTCTAGTGGTGTGGGGGCTGTGCTTTGGCAAAGTGGGTGGGGTTATATCCTTCCTGTTTGGCCCTGTCCGGGGGTATCATTGGATGGGGCCACAGTGTCTCCTGACCCCTCCTGTCTCAGCCTCCAGTATTTATGCTGCAGTAGTTAATGTGTCGGGGGGCTAGGGTCAGTTTGTTTTATCTGGAGGACTTCTCCTGTCTTATCCGGTGTCCTGTGTGAATTTAAGTATGCTCTCTCTAATTCTCTCCTTCTCTCTCTCTTTCTTTCTCTCTCTCGGAGGACCTGAGCCCTAGGACCATGCGTCAGGACTACCTGGCATGATGACTCCTTGCTGTCCCCAGTCCACCTGGCCTTGCTGCTGCTCCAGTTTCAACTGTTCTGCCTGCGGCTATGGAACCCTGACCTGTTCACCAGACGTGCTAAAAAAGCCAAATGAAATTTACTCCTGAGGTGCTGACTTGCTGCACCCTCAATAACTACTGTGATTATTATTATTTGACCATGCTGGTCATTTATGAACATTTGAACATCTTGGCCATGTTCTGTTATAATCTCCACCCGGCACAGCCAGAAGAGGACTGGCCACCCCTCATAGCCTGGTTCCTCTCTAGGTTTCTTCCTAGGTTTTGGCCTTTCTAGGGAGTTTTTCCTAGCCACCATGCTTCTACACCTGCATTGCTTGCTGTTTGGGGTTTTAGGCTGGGTTTCTGTACAGCACTTTGAGATATCAGCTGATGTACGAAGGGCTAAATAAATACAATTGATTTGATTCGATTCTGGTCTTGAGCTACAGGCAGTTAGATTTGGGTATGTTAGGGTATTGGGTATTTTAGGTGAACATTGAAAAAAAGGGTTGCATGGAATCACTCTGTGTGCAATAATAGTGTTTAACATGATTGTTGAATGACTACCTCATCTCTGTAGCCCACATATACAATTATCTGTAAGGTCCCTCAGTCGAGCAGTGAATTTTAAGCACAGAATCAACCACAAAGACCAGGGAGGTTTTTCAATGCCTTGCAAAGAAGGGCACCTATTGGTAGATGGGTAAAAAAAGCAGACATTGAATATCCCTTTGAGCATGGTTGTGTATCGTTGTGAAGGGCTTGTGAAGGGCAAGCATTTCACGGTAAATACTACATCAGTTGTATGTGGTGCATGTGACAAATAACATTTGATCTGTGTGTGTGTGTATGTATACACATGGTATATAACACATAATATAAGCTGTGGTAGCCTCCAACACCATCTCACCTCTTATTTGGAAATTAAGATGCAAACCAGGAGAGTGGTTCGCTGGCGTCGTACCAAATATTTTATCATAATTACCCAAACAATTACAACCTAATTGTAATTGGTGAGATGGGAACACTGGAGAGAGAAATGTCAGGTGGCAAGAGACTTCTCTTTCTCTCTTCCGCTCTCCTCTTCCCTGTAGAGTGGTTTTATCCCCCCATTTTTAACCCCTGGACCCTCTGTGAAGTTTTGTGTTGCACCGTGACTTGCCTGTCTTCAAACTCCATCCTCCCCTTTTACTTCCCTCCGTCATTCCCTCTCGCCTCACCCCCTTTCCTTTCCTTGTCCACGATGCCAGCGAGGGTGCTTTATTAATTAGTGGGAGTTATTAGGCCCACAGCAACCTCTCTACATGGCAACCTCCCTCCCGAGCTATCGTCACTACAGACCAGGGTTCAATCCCGGACTGTATCACAACCGGCTGTGAACGGGAGTCCCATAGGCCCGGCACACAATTGGCCCAGTGTCGTCCTGGTTAGGGGAGGGCTTGGCAGGGGTGGCTTTAAAAGTAGGCCTTCATTGTTATAATAAGAATTTGTTCTTAATTGACTTGCCTATTTAAATAAAGGTTAAATAAAAAAATACACTACCTCTACACACTGCAGCCTCTACACACTGCAGCCTCTACATACTGCAGCCTCTACACACTGCAGCCCCTACACTGCAGCCTCTACACACTGCAGCCTCTCCACACTGCAGCCTCTACAAACTGCAGCCTCTACCCACTGCAGCCTCTACACACTGCAGCCCCTACACTGCAGCCTCTACAAACTGCAGCCTCTACCCACTGCAGCCTCTACACACTGCAGCCTCTACACACTGCAGCCTCTACACACTGCAGCCTCTACACACTGCAGCCCCTACACGGCAGCCTCTACACACTGCAGCCTCTCCACACTGCAGCCTCTACAAACTGCAGCCTCTACCCACTGCAGCCTCTACACACTGCAGCCCCTACACTGCAGCCTCTACACACTGCAGCCTCTACACACTGCAGCGTCTACACACTGCAGCCTCTCCACACTGCAGCCTCTACAAACTGCAGCCTCTACCCACTGCAGCCTCTACACACTGCAGCCTCTACACACTGCATCCTCTACACACTGCAGCCCATACACTGCAGCCTCTACACACTGCAGCCTCTAAACACTGCAGACCCTACACTGCAGCCTTTACACACTGCAGCCTCTACACACTGCAGCCTCTACACACTGCAGCCTCTACACACTGCAGCCTCTACACTGCCGCCTCTACACACTGCAGCATCTACACACTGCAGCCTCTACACACTGCAGCCTCTACACACTGCAGCCTCTACACACTGCATCCCCTACACACTGCATCCCCTACACACTGCAGCCTCTACACTGCATCCTCTACACACTGCAGCCCCTACACACTGCAGCCTCTACACACTGCAGCCTCTACACACTGCAGACCCTACACTGCAGCCTCTACACACTGCAGCCTCTACACACTGCAGCCTCTACACACTGCAGCCTCTACACTGCAGCCTCTACACACTGCAGCCTCTACACACTGCAGCCTCTACACACTGCAGCATCTACACACTGCAGCCTCTACACACTGCATCCCCTACACACTGCATCCTCTACACACTGCATCCTCTACACACTGCAGCCCCTACACTGCAGCCCCTACACACTGCAGGCTCTACACACTGCAGCCTCTACACACTGTGGCCAAATAGACACTACAATTCAGATTTAAACTGTGGAGAGAGAGAGAGAGAGAGAGAGAGAGAGAGAGAGAGAGAGAGAGAGAGAGAGAGAGAGAGAGAGAGAGAGAGAGAGAGAGAGAGAGAGAGAGAGAGAGAGAGAGAGAGAGAGAGAGAGAGAGAGAGAGACTCTATGTGAACGTAAGGCAGAGGAGGATAAAGTGAGATAAAGATAGGTCAGAGCGATGTATAAGTACAGTCTTGGTATACTGCATAATCTTGGCCATATTTCATTTTTGGCACTGATACACCGTTAACACATATGATTCATTTTAAAAGTTGGATATCATCAAAAAGTCATCCACCCACAGCAATACTTTGACTCACACAATGAGTTGTTTCCAACTGGTAAGACATTCTGCCAGCTTGCCAACTGTTGGCGATTATTCCGGCCTCTGGAGGACTTGTCCAATCATAGCTAAAGCAGAACACAAACGATGGTTGCGGCACGTAATGTGTCTGTACCCTGGAGTTGGGCAGACTGTGTCAGTGTCCTGGAGTTGGGCAGACTGTGTCAGTGTCCTGGAGTTGGGCAGACTGTGTCTGTACCCTAGAGTTGGGAAGACTGTGTCTGTACCCTGGAGTTGGGAAGACTGTGTCTGTGCCCTGGAGTTGGGAAGACTGTGTCTGTGCCCTGGAGTTGGGAAGACTGTGTCTGTACCCTGGAGTTGGGAAGACTGTGTCTGTGCCCTGGAGTTGGGAAGACTGTGTCAGTGTCCTGGAGTTGGGCAGACTGTGTCCGTGTCCTGGAGTTGGGCAGACTGTGTCAGTGTCCTGGAGTTGGGCAGACTGTGTCTGTACCCTAGAGTTGGGAAGACTGTGTCTGTACCCTGGAGTTGGGAAGACTGTGTCTGTGCCCTGGAGTTGGGCAGACTGTGTCTGTACCCTAGAGTTGGGCAGACTGTGTCTGTACCCTAGAGTTGGGCAGACTGTCTGTACCCTAGAGTTGGGAAGACTGTCTGTACCCTAGAGTTGGGCAGACTGTGTCTGTGCCCTGGAGTTGGGCAGACTGTGTCTGTACCCTGGAGTTGGGCAGACTGTCTGTTCCATAAAGCTGGGCAGACTGTGTCTGTACCCTGGAGTTGGGCAGACTGTCTGTACCCTGGAGTTGGGCAGACTGGGGCTATGCCCTGGAGTTGGGCAGACTGTGTCTGTACCCTAGAGTTGGGCAGACTGTGTCTGTACCCTAGAGTTGGGCAGACTGTCTGTACCCTAGAGTTGGGAAGACTGTCTGTACCCTAGAGTTGGGCAGACTGTGTCTGTGCCCTGGAGTTGGGCAGACTGTGTCTGTACCCTGGAGTTGGGCAGACTGTCTGTTCCATAAAGCTGGGCAGACTGTGTCTGTACCCTGGAGTTGGGCAGACTGTCTGTACCCTGGAGTTGGGCAGACTGTGTCTATGCCCTGGAGTTGGGCAGACTGTGTCTGTACCCTAGAGTTGGGAAGACTGTCTGTACCCTAGAGTTGGGCAGACTGTGTCTGTACCCTGGAGTTGGGCAGACTGTGTCTGTACCCTGGAGTTGGGCAGACTGTGTCTGTACCCTAGAGTTGGGCAGACTGTCTGTACCCTAGAGTTGGGCAGACTGTGTCTGTACCCTGGAGTTGGGCAGACTGTCTGTACCCTGGAGTTGGGAAGACTGTCTGTACCATAAAGCTGGGCAGACTGTGTCTATGCCCTGGAGTTGGGCAGACTGTCTGTACCCTGGAGTTGGGCAGACTGTGTCTGTACCCTGGAGTTGGGCAGACTGTGTCTGACCCTAGAGTTGGGCAGACTGTCTGTACCCTAGAGTTGGGCAGACTGTGTCTGTACCCTGGAGTTGGGAAGACTGTCTGTACCATAAAGCTGTGCAGACTGTGTCTATGCCCTGGAGTTGGGCAGACTGTCTGTACCCTGGAGGTGGGAAGACTGTCTGTACCATAAAGCTGGGCAGACTGTGTCTATGCCCTGGAGTTGGGCATACTGTCTGTACCCTGGAGTTGGGCAGACTGTGTCTGTACCCTGGAGTTGGGCAGACTGTGTTTGTATCATACATTTAGGCAGACTGTGTCAGTGTCCTATAGTTGGGCAGAATGTGTCAGTGTCCTATAGTTGGGCAGAATGTGTCAGTGTCCTGGAGTTGGGCATACTGTGTCAGTGTCCTGGAGTTGGGCAGACTGTGTCAGTGTCCTGTAGTTGGGCAGACTGTGTCAGTACCATAGAGTTGGGCAGAATGTGTCAGTGTCCTGTAGTTGGGCAGACTGTGTCAGTACCATAGAGTTGGGCAGAATGTGTCAGTGTCCTGGAGTTGGGCAGACTGTGTCAGTACCATAGAGTTGGGCAGACTGTGTCAGTACCATAGAATTGGGCAGACTGTGTCAGTACCATATAGTTGGGCAGAGTGTGTCAATACCATAGAGTTGGGCAGAGTGTGTCAATACCATAGAGTTGGGCAGACTGTGTCAGTACCATAGAGTTGGGAATCGTGTGTCAGTGTACTAGAGTTGGACAGAGTGTGTCAATACCATAGAGTTGGGCAGAGTGTGTCAATACCATAGAGTTGGGCAGACTGTGTCAGTACCATAGAGTTGGGCAGACTGTGTCAGTCACATAGAGGTGGGAATCGTGTGTCAGTGTACTAGAGTTGGACAGAGTGTGTCAATACCATAGAGTTGGGCAGAGTGTGTCAATACCATAGAGTTGGGCAGACTGTGTCAGTACCATAGAGTTGGGCAGACTGTGTCAGTACCATAGAGTTGGGCAGACTGTGTCAGTACCATAGAGTTGGGCAGACTGTGTCAGTACCATAGAGGTGGGCAGACTGTGTCAGTACCATAGAGGTGGGCAGACTGTGTCAGTACCATAGAGGTGGGCAGACTGTGTCAGTACCATAGAGTTGGGCAGACTGTGTCAGTACCATAGAGTTGGGCAGACTGTGTCAGTACCATAGAGTTGGGCAGACTGTGTCAGTACCATAGAGGTGGGAATCGTTATACCACACGTTGTCCCTGTTCCTCTCTGCACCAGATGTGTGCCCTGCAGCAAGGAAGAAATGCCATTACGATGAAAAGAAGTGAAAAGGGATGAAGGAGAGAATGAAAGAAGGTTCTGTACGGTCGTGATGAATGCTGTATAGCACAGAAAGGGGATTAGCTGAAACACAGAGGTTTCACAGGACCAGTCCTTGAGACCAGCTGCCCTTTAGATAGTGTGGATAGTGTATTGCTGCTTGTACTTCTCAAGGGGAAAGAGGGATTTTATGTTTGTTTCAGACTCTTTTTCCCTATCCTTTTTTGATAACTTCAACTTTCTGGTTTATCTTATTTCACAGTAATGGATATACACTCGTACTTTCAACTGTAAAAAGTGCTGATTAAAAAAAAATAAAGATTAATGAGATAGGTGAAAACAACAGCTGCCAGGATGCTTTAAGACCGGGAAAAAAAGAGTATCGCAGTTACCTCAAATGATCTCCCCCCAACATCATTCACAGTCTCTTTCCTGTAAATTCACCAGCTGTACTGAAGTAATACACAACGTTCTGATGATGCATCAGAAATGTCAAGTCTATTTCTTTCCATCTCTGTTTCTCCTCCACTCCTTGCTCTTTGGCTCAGTTGAGTCGCAGCTCAAGAAGAAGAGACGTTAAAGACGCCTGCAAAGGCCAAGGTGAAACGAGAGGCCTTTTGCGTCCAGACTTTGTGTTACAAGCGGATGAGAGGGAGAGTACAATCACTCAGCAGGGCTGATATGACTTGAAATGATGTATTTCAAAGATGTTACCCCCGGTTACTGGTTCCTGTGATAGTGAGAGGCTTTTGTCGACAGATAGGCTCCACTCTACAAACTCATCTGAAGCACAGAGCAACTCAATGTTAAAATCTTCAAACTTTCAAAAGTGTTGAGATGAGCTATTGTGTAGAGTGGGGCAATGTAAACAATTACTGGTGTTCAATTCAACACTTTGTCACGCCCTGGCCTTAGTTATCTTTGTTTTCTTTATTATGTTAGTTAGGTCAGGGTGTGACATGGGGGATGTTTGTGTGTTTTTGTCTAGTCTAGGGTGTGTGTATTGTCTAGGGGGTTTTGTAGAGTTCATGGGGTTGTGTTCAGTGTAGGTGTTTATGTAAGTCTATGGTTGCCTGGATTGGTTCTCAATCAGAGACAGCTGTCTATCGTTGTCTCTGATTGAGAGTCATATTTAGGCAGCCTTAGGCATTAGGTAGGTTGTGGGTAATTGTCTATGTTTGATGTTAGTAGTGTGTGTCTGCACTTTCGTTTGTTAGCTTCATGGTCGTTTGTTGTTTTGTCTAGTTTGTATTAGTGTTCGTGTTTGTTTCATCTTCAAATAAATAGAAGATGTATTTATATCACGCTGCGCCTTAGTCCTCTCTTTCACCTAAAGACGATCGTGACACACTTTGAGAGTTGAATTAACTCCATCTTTGCCAACAAAAACATTTATCAATCCCTCTCCTAAAATAATTAAACATCTATGTTGTGTTATTCAATGCTTGAAAGAGATTGGAGAATAGGAGTAGATATTTAGATGAGTACGTAGCCTAATGTCAACAGTCTGAGCACAGTTTAATGTAAACAGTCTGAGCACGTAGCCTAATGTAAACAGTCTGAGTAGAGTTTAATGTAAACAGTCTGAGAACGTAGCCTAATGTAAACAGTCTGAGTACAGTTTAATGTAAACAGTCTGAGCACGTAGCCTAATGTAAACAGTCTGAGAATGTAGCCTAATGTAAACAGTCTGAGAATGTAGACTAATGTAAACAGTCTGAGAATGTAGCCTAATGTAAACAGTCTGAGAACGTAGTCTAATGTAAACAGTCTGAGCACGTAGCCTAATGTAAACAGTCTGAGAATGTAGCATAATGTAAACAGTCTGAGAACGTAGTCTAATGTAAACAGTCTGAGCACGTAGGCTAATGTAAACAGTCTGAGCACATTCTAATGTAAACAGTCTGAGCACATTCTAATGTAAACAGTCTGAGAACATAGCCTAATGTAAACAGTGTAAGAATGTAGTCTAATGTAAACAGTCTGAGAACGTAGTCTAATGTAAACAATCTAAGAATGTAGTCTAATGTAAACAGTCTGAGAACGTAGTCTAATGTAAACTGTCTGATAACCTAGTCTAATGTAAACAGTCTGAGAATGTAGCCTAATGTAAACAGTCTGAGAACGTAGTCTAATGTAAACAGTCTGAGAACGTAGTCTAATGTAAACAGTCTGAGAACGTAGTCTAATGTAAACAGTCTGAGAATGTAGTCTAATGTAAACAGTCTGAGAATGTAGTCTAATGTAAACAGTCTGATAACGCAGTCTAATGTAAACAGTCTGAGAACGTAGCGTAATGTCAACAGTCTGAGCACATTCGTAGGTAAACAGTCTGAGAACGTGTCCTAATGTAAACCGTCTGAGCACATTCTAATGTAAACAGTCTGAGCACATTCTAATGTAAACAGTCTGAGCAAATTCTAATGTAAACAGTCTGAGCACATTCTAATGTAAACAGTCTGAGCACATTCTAATGTAAACGGTCTGAGCACCTCCTAATGTAAACAGTCTGAGCACAGTCTAATGTAAACAGTCTGAGAACGTAGTCTAATGTAAACAGTCTGAGAATGTAGTCTGATGTAAACAGTCTGAGCACATAGCCTAATGTAAACAGTCTGAGCACATAGCCTAATGTCAAAAGTCTGAGCACGTAGCCTAATGCAAACAGTCTGAGCATGTAACCTAATGTAAACAGTCTGAGAACATAGCCTAATGTAAACAGTCTGAGCACAGTCTAATGTAAACAGTCTGAGAACGTAGCCTAGTGTAAACAGTCTGAGCACATTCTAATGTAAACAGTCTGCGCACAGTCTAATGTAAAGAGTCTGAGAACAGTCTAATGTAAACAGTCTGAGCAGTGTCTAATGTAAACAGTCTGAGCACAGTCTAATGTAAACAGGCTGAGCACAGTCTAATGTAAACAGTCTGTGCACAGTCTAATGTAAACAGTCTGAGCACATAGCCTAATGTAAACAGTCTGAGCACGTAGCCTAATGCAAACAGTCTGAGCATGTAACCTAATGTAAACAGTCTGAGAACATAGCCTAATATAAACAGTCTGAGCACAGTCTAATGTAAACAGTCTGAGCACAGTCTAATGTAAACAGTCTGAGAACGTAGCCTAGTGTAAACAGTCTGAGCACATTCTAATGTAAACAGTCTGCGCACAGTCTAATGTAAACAGTCTGAGAACAGTCTAATGTAAACAGTCTGAGCACAGTCTAATGTAAACAGTCTGAGCAGTGTCTAATGTAAACAGTCTGAGCACAGTCTAATGTAAACAGTCTGTGCACAGTCTAATGTAAACAGTCTGAGCACATAGCCTAATGTAAACAGTCTGAGCACGTAGCCTAATGCAAACAGTCTGAGCATGTAACCTAATGTAAACAGTCTGAGCACAGTCTAATGTAAACAGTCTGAGCACAGTCTAATGTAAACAGTCTGAGCGGAGTCAAATGTAAACAGTCTGAGAACAGTCTAACGTAAACAGTCTGAGCACATTCTAATGTAAACAGTCTGCGCACATTCTAATGTAAACAGTCTGAGCACATTCTAATGTAAACAGTCTGAGCACATACTAATGTAAACAGTCTGAGAACGTAGCCTAATGTAAACAGTCTGAGCACATAGCCTAATGTAAACAGTCTGAGCATGTAGACTAATGTCAAAAGTCTGAGCACGTAGCCTAATGTAAAAAGTCTGAGCACAGTCTAATGTACACAGTCTGAGCACATAGCCTAATGTAAACAGTCTGAGCACAGTATAATGTAAACAGTTTGAGCACATAGCTTAATGTAAACAGTCTGAGCACAGTATAATGTAAACAGTCTGAGCACGTAGACTAATGTAAACAGTCTGAGCACAGTCTAATTAAACAATCTGAGCACAGTCTAATTAAAAAGTCTGAGCACATAGTCTAATGTAAACAGTCTGAGAACATAGCCTAATGTAAACAGTCTGAGCACATTCTAATGTAAACAGTCTGAGCACAGTCTAATGTAAACAGTCTGAGCACCTTCTGAGCACGTTGCCTAGTGTAAACATTCTGAGCAGTAAGCCTAATGTAAACAGTCTGAGCACATTCTAATGTAAACAGTCTGAGCACAGTGTCATGTAAACAGTCTGAGCACATTCTAATGTAAACAGTCTGAGCACATTCTAATGTAAACAGTCTGAGAACATTCTAATGTAAACAGGCTGAGCACAGTCTAATGTAAACAGTCTGTGCACAGTCTAATGTAAACAGTCTGAGAACAGTCTAATGTAAACAGTCTGTGCACAGTCTAATGTAAACAGTCTGAGCAGAGTATAATGTAAACAGTCTGAGCACAGTCTAATGTAAACAGTCTGCGCACAGTCTAATGTAAACAGTCTGAGCACAGTCTAATGTAAACAGTCTGAGCAGAGTATAATGTAAACAGTCTGAGCACAGTCTAATGTAAACAGTCTGCGCACAGTATAATGTAAACAGTCTGAGCACGTAGCCTAATGTAAACAGTCTGAGCACAGTCTAATGTAAACAGTCTGAGCACATAACCTAATTTAAACAGTCTGAGCACAGTCTAATGTAAACAGTCTGAGCACAGTCTAATGTAAAAAGTCTGAGCACATAGTCTAATGTAAACAGTCTGAGCACGTAGCCTAATGTAAACAGTCTGAGCACAGTCTAATTAAACAGTCTGAGCACAGTCTAATTAAAAAGTATGAGCACATAGCCTAACGTAAACAGTCTGAGCACATAACCTAATGTAAACAGTCTGAGCACAGTCTAATGTAAACAGTCTGAGCACAGTCTAATGTAAACAGTCTGAGCGGAGTCAAATGTAAACAGTCTGAGAACAGTCTAACGTAAACAGTCTGAGCACATTCTAATGTAAACAGTCTGCGCACATTCTAATGTAAACAGTCTGAGCACATTCTAATGTAAACAGTCTGAGCACATACTAATGTAAACAGTCTGAGAACGTAGCCTAATGTAAACAGTCTGAGCACGTAGCCTAATGTAAAAAGTCTGAGCACAGTCTAATGTACACAGTCTGAGCACATAGCCTAATGTAAACAGTCTGAGCACAGTATAATGTAAACAGTTTGAGCACATAGCTTAATGTAAACAGTCTGAGCACAGTATAATGTAAACAGTCTGAGCACGTAGACTAATGTAAACAGTCTGAGCACAGTCTAATTAAACAATCTGAGCACAGTCTAATTAAAAAGTCTGAGCACATAGTCTAATGTAAACAGTCTGAGAACATAGCCTAATGTAAACAGTCTGAGCACATTCTAATGTAAACAGTCTGAGCACAGTCTAATGTAAACAGTCTGAGCACCTTCTGAGCACGTTGCCTAATGTAAACATTCTGAGCCGTAAGCCTAATGTAAACAGTCTGAGCACATTCTAATGTAAACAGTCTGAGCACAGTGTCATGTAAACAGTCTGAGCACATTCTAATGTAAACAGTCTGAGCACATTCTAATGTAAACAGTCTGAGAACATTCTAATGTAAACAGTCTGAGCACATTTTAATGTAAACAGTCTGAGCACAGTCTAATGTAAACAGTCTGAGAACGTTGCCTAATGTAAACAGTCTGAGCATGTAGACTAATGTCAAAAGTCTGAGCACGTAGCCTAATGTACACAGGCTGAGCACATAGCCTAATGTAAACAGTCTGAGCACAGTATAATGTAAACAGTCTAGAGCACATAGTCTAATGTAAACAGTCTGAGCACGTAGACTAATGTAAACAGTCTGAGCACGGTCTAATTAAACAGTCTGAGCACAGTCTAATTAAAAAGTCTGAGCACAGTCTAATTAAAAAGTCTGAGCACAGTCTAATTAAACAATCTGAGCACAGTCTAATTAAAAAGTCTGAGCACATAGTCTAATGTAAACAGTCTGAGCACAGTCTAATGTAAACAGTCTGAGAACGTAGCCTAATGTAAACAGTCTGAGCACATTCTAATGTAAACAGTCTGAGCACAGTCTAATGTAAACAGTCTGAGCACCTTCTGAGCACGTTGCCTAATGTAAACAGTCTGAGCAGTTAGCATACTGTAAACAGTCTGAGCACATTCTAATGTAAACAGTCTGAAAACAGTCTAATGTAAACAGTCTGAGCACAGTGTCATGTAAACAGTCTGAGCACAGTCTAATGTAAACAGTCTGAGCACATAACCTAATTTAAACAGTCTGAGCACAGTCTAATGTAAACAGTCTGAGCACAGTCTAATGTAAAAAGTCTGAGCACATAGTCTAATGTAAACAGTCTGAGCACGTAGCCTAATGTAAACAGTCTGAGCACAGTCTAATTAAACAGTCTGAGCACAGTCTAATTAAAAAGTATGAGCACATAGCCTAACGTAAACAGTCTGAGCACATAACCTAATGTAAACAGTCTGAGCACAGTCTAATGTAAACAGTCTGAGCACAGTCTAATGTAAACAGTCTGAGCGGAGTCAAATGTAAACAGTCTGAGAACAGTCTAACGTAAACAGTCTGAGCACATTCTAATGTAAACAGTCTGCGCACATTCTAATGTAAACAGTCTGAGCACATTCTAATGTAAACAGTCTGAGCACATACTAATGTAAACAGTCTGAGAACGTAGCCTAATGTAAACAGTCTGAGCACGTAGCCTAATGTAAAAAGTCTGAGCACAGTCTAATGTACACAGTCTGAGCACATAGCCTAATGTAAACAGTCTGAGCACAGTATAATGTAAACAGTTTGAGCACATAGCTTAATGTAAACAGTCTGAGCACAGTATAATGTAAACAGTCTGAGCACGTAGACTAATGTAAACAGTCTGAGCACAGTCTAATTAAACAATCTGAGCACAGTCTAATTAAAAAGTCTGAGCACATAGTCTAATGTAAACAGTCTGAGAACATAGCCTAATGTAAACAGTCTGAGCACATTCTAATGTAAACAGTCTGAGCACCTTCTGAGCACGTTGCCTAATGTAAACATTCTGAGCCGTAAGCCTAATGTAAACAGTCTGAGCACATTCTAATGTAAACAGTCTGAGCACAGTGTCATGTAAACAGTCTGAGCACATTCTAATGTAAACAGTCTGAGCACATTCTAATGTAAACAGTCTGAGAACATTCTAATGTAAACAGTCTGAGCACATTTTAATGTAAACAGTCTGAGCACAGTCTAATGTAAACAGTCTGAGAACGTTGCCTAATGTAAACAGTCTGAGCATGTAGACTAATGTCAAAAGTCTGAGCACGTAGCCTAATGTACACAGGCTGAGCACATAGCCTAATGTAAACAGTCTGAGCACAGTATAATGTAAACAGTCTAGAGCACATAGTCTAATGTAAACAGTCTGAGCACGTAGACTAATGTAAACAGTCTGAGCACGGTCTAATTAAACAGTCTGAGCACAGTCTAATTAAAAAGTCTGAGCACAGTCTAATTAAAAAGTCTGAGCACAGTCTAATTAAACAATCTGAGCACAGTCTAATTAAAAAGTCTGAGCACATAGTCTAATGTAAACAGTCTGAGCACAGTCTAATGTAAACAGTCTGAGAACGTAGCCTAATGTAAACAGTCTGAGCACATTATAATGTAAACAGTCTGAGCACAGTCTAATGTAAACAGTCTGAGCACCTTCTGAGCACGTTGCCTAATGTAAACAGTCTGAGCAGTTAGCATACTGTAAACAGTCTGAGCACATTCTAATGTAAACAGTCTGAAAACAGTCTAATGTAAACAGTCTGAGCACAGTGTCATGTAAACAGTCTGAGCACAGTCTAATGTAAACAGTCTGAGCACATAACCTAATTTAAACAGTCTGAGCACAGTCTAATGTAAACAGTCTGAGCACAGTCTAATGTAAAAAGTCTGAGCACATAGTCTAATGTAAACAGTCTGAGCACGTAGCCTAATGTAAACAGTCTGAGCACAGTCTAATTAAACAGTCTGAGCACAGTCTAATTAAAAAGTATGAGCACATAGCCTAACGTAAACAGTCTGAGCACATAACCTAATGTAAACAGTCTGAGCACAGTCTAATGTAAACAGTCTGAGCACAGTCTAATGTAAACAGTCTGAGCGGAGTCAAATGTAAACAGTCTGAGAACAGTCTAACGTAAACAGTCTGCGCACATTCTAATGTAAACAGTCTGAGCACATTCTAATGTAAACAGTCTGAGCACATACTAATGTAAACAGTCTGAGAACGTAGCCTAATGTAAACAGTCTGAGCACATTCTAATGTAAACAGTCTGCGCACATTCTAATGTAAACAGTCTGAGCACATTCTAATGTAAACAGTCTGAGCACATACTAATGTAAACAGTCTGAGAACGTAGCCTAATGTAAACAGTCTGAGCACATAGCCTAATGTAAACAGTCTGAGCATGTAGACTAATGTCAAAAGTCTGAGCACGAAGCCTAATGTAAAAAGTCTGAGCACAGTCTAATGTACACAGTCTGAGCACATAGCCTAATGTAAACAGTCTGAGCACAGTATAATGTAAACAGTTTGAGCACATAGCTTAATGTAAACAGTCTGAGCACAGTATAATGTAAACAGTCTGAGCACGTAGACTAATGTAAACAGTCTGAGCACAGTCTAATTAAACAATCTGAGCACAGTCTAATTAAAAAGTCTGAGCACATAGTCTAATGTAAACAGTCTGAGAACATAGCCTAATGTAAACAGTCTGAGCACATTCTAATGTAAACAGTCTGAGCACAGTCTAATGTAAACAGTCTGAGCACCTTCTGAGCACGTTGCCTAATGTAAACATTCTGAGCAGTAAGCCTAATGTAAACAGTCTGAGCACATTCTAATGTAAACAGTCTGAGCACAGTGTCATGTAAACAGTCTGAGCACATTCTAATGTAAACAGTCTGAGCACATTCTAATGTAAACAGTCTGAGAACATTCTAATGTAAACAGTCTGAGCACATTTTAATGTAAACAGTCTGAGCACAGTCTAATGTAAACAGTCTGAGAACGTTGCCTAATGTAAACAGTCTGAGCATGTAGACTAATGTCAAAAGTCTGAGCACGTAGCCTAATGTACACAGGCTGAGCACATAGCCTAATGTAAACAGTCTGAGCACAGTATAATGTAAACAGTCTAGAGCACATAGTCTAATGTAAACAGTCTGAGCACGTAGACTAATGTAAACAGTCTGAGCACGGTCTAATTAAACAGTCTGAGCACAGTCTAATTAAAAAGTCTGAGCACAGTCTAATTAAAAAGTCTGAGCACATAGTCTAATGTAAACAGTCTGAGCACAGTCTAATGTAAACAGTCTGAGAACGTAGCCTAATGTAAACAGTCTGAGCACATTCTAATGTAAACAGTCTGAGCACAGTCTAATGTAAACAGTCTGAGCACCTTCTGAGCACGTTGCCTAATGTAAACAGTCTGAGCAGTTAGCATACTGTAAACAGTCTGAGCACATTCTAATGTAAACAGTCTGAAAACAGTCTAATGTAAACAGTCTGAGCACAGTGTCATGTAAACAGTCTGAGCACAGTCTAATGTAAACAGTCTGAGCACAGTCTAATTAAACAGACTGAGCACAGTCTAATTAAATAGTCTGAGCACATAGCCTAATGAAAACAGTCTGAGCACATAGCCTAATGTAAACAGTGCCTAATGTAGCCTAATGTAAACAGTCTGAGCACAGTCTGAGCACGTAGCCTAATGTAAACCGTAGTAATTACATACTGTAGCTTTTGTACTCTAAGATGTGGCCATTGTGATATAACCCTGAGATTAAAAAGATATTAAACCATCAGTGTGGTGGTTTATGACTCACAGCAGGTGCACTAGTTTATAGGATTAGCAATGGACCGTAGTTTACAACCACGTGGACTTCAAGTGAACTATATGGGAAACTTGAAGGCTAAGATCATTCTGTTTATACAGACTTATGTACCTGTGCTGTAGTGTATCACTCCAGTGCTGCTTTGGTTAAGGTTGGGGTTAGGGATAGGTTTAGGGATCAGAACAGGATGAAGGTGACGGGTAAGCCATATGTGAATCTCACAGCAATGAGGTGGGAAAGGGTACAACTGAATGCGTTCTTCTGAAATGTGTCTTCACATTTTACCCAATCCTTCTGAATCAGAGAGGTGCGGGGGGCTGCCTTAATCGACATCCGCGTCTTTGGCGCCCAAGGAACAGTGGGTTAACTGCCTTGCTTAGGGTCAGAACATAATTTTACCTTGTCAGCTCGGGGATTCGATCCAGCAACCCTTCGGTTATTGGCCCAACGCTCCTACCCGCCAGGCTACCTGCCGCCCCGAGTTGTGCATTATCACCAGGTCAAAGTTTTTAACCATACAATTGCACTCACGGGGGAGCAGCTAATTGTTTGTCAGCCTTGGAGGAAGAAGACGTGAAGAAAGAAAATAGGATAAAGGTTCTATTCGAGGCTGCTAGTCATGTCAGGGTTTTCTCCATCATAATGACTCTGGCTCAGTTGTTTTTGTCCTTACTGAGGTATAACAATTCTGTTTGTACTAATCACAGTTTGCAGCTAGAGTTGTTTCCCCTTCCATCTGGCATTCCCCTGGAACCTGTGATTAGTCCTCCATTAATTTTGTTAACAATCTCTTTTTCACAATGTTGCTGGAAAAAAATCCTATCACCGAGAAACAATTTGCTGGGGCTAAGAATCAACAAGAGAGAGATTTAAACATATGATTAATTCATTCAGTGTTGTTTCGCTGCCTCATGTGGAATGTTAACTATAGTTTTTGACAGTTTGCTGATGAACACGCTGATTAGTTTAGTTTTCTCCCGTTAGTTTGTAATTAGTAGATCCTACTTTCAACAGATTTCCGAGCACTATGCATCGACCACATTTCAGAGCCAATGTATAGTATACCCATTTCCCTCAATACACTTTAGAGGGTTTGTGTGGACATGAGGGGGTAGGAGGGCTGATAAGGAGAACAGATCTTACTGTGAAATGTAGGATTTCATCTTGATTATGAGTTAATACACCATATGCTCCTCGCAATTAAGCTGACCATGGATAACCTTCCACTAATTTGTTAGGAGTTCAATGAAGCATAAAATCTGGGGCAGGTCAGTCCCCTGTGTTTAATCTGCTCTTCAGAAAAAGACAGGGCTCCCCATGCAGGCTAAGTAGCCAGGCCGTAGACGAGTGAGTATGCTTGATAACACCTTCAACTTTTCAACCTGGTCCCTCCCCATTCAGACACTTACAATTGTAATCTTACCCAGTACTCATAGCTTTTCTCATCTTCTTGCTTGCCTCCTGTGTTTAATGGCCTGCCAAATGCAATACATTTACTTCTGAGTTCTATATGCCTTGAGGAGCGTGTGCTGGAAAGTCTACGTACACTGAACAAAAATATAAATGCAAAATGCAACAATTTCAAAGATTTTACTGAGTTACAGTTCATATAAGGAAATTAGTCAATTGAAATAAATAAATTAGGCCCTAATCTAAGGATTTCACATGACTGGGCAGGAGTACATCCATGGGTGGACCTTAGAGGTCATAGGCCCCACCCACTTGAGAGCCAGGCACAGCCAATCAGAATGAGTCTTTCCCCACGAAAGGCCTTTATTATGGACAGAAATACCCCTCCCTCAAAACTTTAGACATTTGTAGCATTCTGGTGTGTGACGAAACTGCAAAATTTAAAGTGCCCATTGTATTGTCCCCAGCAGAAGGTGCACCTATGTAATGATCATGTTGTTTAATCAGCTTCTTGTTATGCCAGACCTGTCAGGTGGATGGATTATCTTGGTAAAGGAGAAATGCTCACTAACAGGGATGTAAACAACTCTGTGCACAAAAGTTGAGAGAAATAAGCTTTATGTACATATGGAACATTCCTGGGATACTCTGTCATTTGATCCAGCAGCACTGATTGTAACAACCACCTTTGAGTGTGGTACACACTGGCTGAAGTTCCTCTCACCATTATAAAAATTCAGACTGTCATTTGGCATAACAAATTGAGCTGTCAGAAATAATGTTGCTATAACAGCCTTTCTAAAGTGTCCAAAGAGCTTGACATGAGGATGGAGCTTTCCCCTTTAATCAAGGTTATGAGTTACATTTGGTAGTTTGAATATCAAGAACCACCGCTGTAGTTTTTACCTTGATTAAAATGATAGAGTGGAGAAAATGTTAGATCTCAAAATCTATTTACGTTAAAGGGACAATTTTGCACATGCAAGACTTTGATTTGGGTAACCTCGACCACGCACCAACATAGATTCATCTAATGCAGCTGTTGTGTATTTTTTATTCCCAATGAAATTATCCCAAAATATGTCATACAGTATAACAATATGTATAAACCTTTACAACATAATCATTTTCCACAGAGTTAAATACCATGTCACAAAACATAACCAACTCTATGATATGAACATTAACCTGTTGTTAGCGTATACTCCAACCACTATCATAAGTTTTCCCAAGCTGGGAACGGTTAGTTATTGGGAAGGAAAGTCATGGGAGACAAATCAATGGTGAAAGGTGGAGATCGAGCTCAGACCTGGACAGTACACACACCACAGGCTCATACACTACATCAAGAACTTACACTAAATGTACACCTCCAGGGGGAAATATCTGTTTTAGAGAAGTCTCAATGACTTATTGATTCGGGAATGAAATTACGCAAGCCACCCGCCTCCAGCTACTAAAACACTCTACACCAGGACTCCAACTCCAACCCTGTTCCTGGAGAGCTACCTTCATGTAGGTTTTAACTCCTGGAGAGGGTAACTCTCCAGGAACAGGGTTGGAGTTAAAACTACAGGAGGGTACCTCTCCAGGAACAGGGTTGGAGTTAAAACTACAGGAGAGTAACTCTCCAGGAACAGGGTTGGAGTTAAAACTACAGGAGGGTAACTATCCAGGAACAGGGTTGGAGTTAAAACTACAGGAGGGTAACTCTCCAGGAACAGGGTTGGAGTTAAAACTACAGGAGGATATCTCTCCAGAAACAGGGTTGGTGTTAAAACTACAGGAAGGTTGCTCTTCAGGAACAGGGTTGGAGTTATAACTACAGGAGGGTATCTCTCCAGGAACAGGGTTGGAGTTAAAACTACAGGAGAGTAACTCTCCAGGAACAGGGTTGGAGTTAAAACTACAGGAGGGTAACTCTCCAGGAACAGGGTTGGAGTTAAAACTACAGGAGGGTAACTCTCCAGGAACAGGGTTGGTGTTAAAACTACAGGAAGGTTGCTCTTCAGGAAAAGGGTTGGAGTTATAACTACAGGAGGGTATCTCTCCAGGAACAGGGTTGGTGTTAAAACTACAGGAAGGTTGCTCTTCAGGAAAAGGGTTGGAGTTAAAACCTACAGGAAGGTATCTCTTCAGGAACAGGGTTGGAGTTAAAACTACAGGAGGGTAACTCTTCAGGAACAGGGTTGGAGGTAAAACCTACAGGAAGGTATCTCTCCAGGAACAGGGTTGGAGTTAAAACTACAGGAGGGTAACTCTTCAGGAACAGGGTTGGAGGTAAAACCTACAGGAAGGTACCTCTCCAGGAACAGGGTTGGAGGTAAAACCTACAGGAAGGTTACTCTCCAGGAACAGGGTTGGAGGTAAAACCTACAGGAGGGTATCTCTTCAGGAACAGGGTTGGAGGTAAAACTACAGGAAGGTTACTCTCCAGGAACAGGGTTGGAGTTAAAACTACAGGAAGGTAGCTCTTCAGGAAAAGGGTTGGAGTTATAACTACAGGAGGGTATCTCTCCAGGAACAGGGTTGGTGTTAAAACTACAGGAAGGTTACTCTCCAGGAACAGGGTTGGATGTAAAACCTACAGGAAGGTAGCTCTTCAGGAACAGGGTTGGAGGTAAAACCTACAGGAAGGTAGCTCTCCAGGAACAGGGTTGGAGTTAAAACAACAGGAGGGTAACTCTTCAGGAACAGGGTTGGAGGTAAAACCTACAGGAAGGTATCTCTTCAGGAACAGGGTTGGAGGTAAAACCTACAGGAAGGTATCTCCAGAAACAGGGTTGGAGGTAAAAACCTACAGGAAGGTAGCTCTTCAGGGCCAGGGTTGGAGTTAAAACTACAGGAAGGTACCTCTCCAGGAACAGGGTTGGAGGTAAAACCTACAGGAAGGTAGCTCTTCAGGAACAGGGTTGGAGGTAAAACCTACAGGAAGGTAACTCTCCAGGAACAGGGTTGGAGTTAAAACTACAGGAAGGTAACTCTCCAGGAACAGGGTTGGGGGTAAAACCTACAGGAAGGTAACTCTCCAGGAACAGGGTTGGAGTTAAAACTACAGGAAGGTAACTCTCCAGGAACAGGGTTGGAGTTAAAACTACAGGAAGGTAACTCTCCAGGAACAGGGTTGTAGGTAAAACCTACAGGAAGGTATCTCTTCAGGAACAGTTGTAGTTTTTGTTGTTGTTTTCTATTAAACTCCGTCTCAGGGGAAATGTCATGGAAGCAGCCCATGGTGTTGTTAGATTCATTATTCGTCATTGGTTTATATGTATTACTTAACAAATAATTACAAACTGTGTTTATGTGACATTCAATTGCGCTGTTATGTTGGTTTCTGCTGATTGTAAGCCCATTCTGAATTAGTTGGGACCAGGCTGCTGTTGAAGTTGTTTGGGATCCATGAGGAAGAAAATGTGATGCCATAGCTTTTGGCAAGGGAACCCGCTTAAGCTTTACTATCAGGTTTCAATAGCATAGACAGTGAAGCAATGTCCTTTCTCCAACACAACAAATCAGAAACGTTTGGTTTATCAATAACATCATTCATGAAATCAATCAAACGTTATTGTTAGTTTGATCCCCAGTGTGAATAAAGCTGGGGGAATTACAGCAATACCTTACCATCTGTTTCATTGTTGTGCAATCAAAGTAATACTCCAAGAGTTAGTCACGCCCAAAGCAACTATTAATGAACCTTCAAATAACAAAATATTCAATTTCCTCCCAGATGTCACCACAGTTGAAGGAATAGATCAACATTTTGTCAATCAAGCCCTTCTTTCTACCCAGAGTAAGTTGAACTCATAGATGGCTGCTCCCATAGACTTCATTGCTCTAATGCCAGTTAGCAAACGCTTCAGAAACTACCTTCAACTTCCTTCAAACTGCAAACAGAGATATACAAATGGTATCCATGAGTTGATCTGACTCTGGGTAAGGAGAAAGAATTACTTGATTGCCAAAATGATAAGCACGTACTATGACACATGAAAACATGAAACTGTCACCTTACTGACGATGGATAAATATGACTTTCAATACCTTATGAAGTCCTGTTGTGTATCCCCACTAGGCGAGACAGAATAAATGACTGATTGAATCCATGGAACAAGTGCACCACACAGAAGCCATGCTGCATATTGATGTATTGAGGAGAGGATCATTGAACTTAAAATAGGCCACTCGGAATATGAATGGAATTAGTATCATCCAATATAGCTATGGGGAAATGAAATGCCGTGTGTCTTATTTAAAGGCCTAATTGAAATGAGCAAAGCCGTCTTGAGTGTAGGAGTCTTAGAAATGTTAATTGCTATGTTTAGAAAATTAATACCGTAATTAGAAGATGATGAAAATACATTTAAGCAAGTTAAATTGGGTGTTTGATTATGTTCTAAATGTAGCAGTATTTTTTTGTATTTTATTAGGATCCCCATTAGCTGATGCAAAAGCAGCAGCTACTCTTCCTGGGGTCAACACAAAACATGAAACATAATACAGAATGACAATACAGAACATTAATAGACAAGAACAGCTCAAGGACAGAACTACATACATTTAAAAATGCATACACACAAACTATCTTGGCCTTGTGCAGATCTTACTAATGTGTTGTCATGTGCACTATGTGTGCCAGGCGAGAGTGTTAGGAGGATATATTTGGTGATTCTTTTGAATGGTTTACCATATACACCTGCTGTAGGAATAGGCATCAAGTCTAATTCGTATGAATGGTTTACCATATACACCTGCTGTAGGAATAGGCATCAAGTCTAATTCGTATGAATGGTTTACCATATACACCTGCTGTAGGAAGAGGCATCAAGTCTAATTCGTATGAATGGTTTACCATATACACCTGCTGTAGGAATAGGCATCAAGTCTAATTCGTATGAATGGTTTACCATATACACCTGCTGTAGGAATAGGCATCAAGTCTAATTCGTATGAAAGGTTTACCATATACACCTGCTGTAGGAATAGGCATCAAGTCTAATTCGTATGAATGGTTTACCATATACACCTGCTGTAGGAATAGGCATCAAGTCTAATTCGTATGAATGGTTTACCATATACACCTGCTGTAGGAATAGGCATCAAGTCTAATTCGTATGAATGGTTTACCATATACACCTGCTGTAGGAAGAGGCATCAAGTCTAATTCGTATGAATGGTTTTGCACCCTTATGTATTGAACAAACAGCGTGGCTTCCATCCAAGAGGATAATTCAAAAAGATATATGGTGCCTTGTTAAATCAGCTCTAAAAGTGTTAGATTTAACAATTCAGAAGCATCCACCACCACCCCTACGGGAAATCAGCTTGATCAAACTACCTGTTCACACACACACACACACACACACACACACACACACACACACACACACACACACACACACACACACACACACACACACACACACACACACACACACACACACACACACACACACACACACACACACACACACACACACACACACACACACACACACACACACACACACACACTCTTTTCTTTCTGCTGACATGGACAATCAGAGGGATTTCAGTAAAGGGAGAGTGCTGACGTATGTCGAAGGATTGGAGGAGGAGGAGGAGGAGGATGATGGTGTTTACTGTATATGTGTCTGCCAGAATCAATACATACATCAAAGCCATTGCGGATGTTTCACTCTCCTTTTCACTGTTTTATTTATTCATCCCTTGTTTATCTCTAAGAAGCCTTTGGCTTAGACTGCCAGAAAATGAGGGAAAAAACGCTGACAGACAAAATTTGTCAGAGCAATTCAATGCTGCAATGTCTTTATTTGCTTTGAATCAAAATGGCTGCCCGCCACGAAGGTCAAAAAATGTACAGTGGCAGCAGTGACCTCTGTCATTTGACGTACCTGGGTTTTGACCCACAGCATGAACCTGTCCACATCAGGGAACACAACTGATTTCAGGGCCTTGTTCTGTAAGACCCAATGTAGTGAAACATTTTGCAACAGAACATTTTAATAAACATTTCTTAGTTTACATTTTAATGTACTACCTTTCAATTTCAAAACGTCATCTCATTTCAATTATCTCCGGCCAGGGAGACGGTGAGGAAAGGCCCAACTAAGAGTGGCCAGTGGTGAGATGGTTCAGGCCAGGGAGATGGTCAGGTAAGGAGGGGAGAGAGCAAGAGGGGGGAGAAAGAGAGAATGAGAGGAGGGACAGAGAGGTAGGGGGGAGAGAGAGAGAGAGAGAGAGAAAGATAATGAGAAGGGGAAGAGAGAGAGAGAGAGAGAGAGAGAGAGAGAGAGAGAGAGAGAGAGAGAGAGAGAGAGAGAGAGAGAGAGAGAGAGAGAGAGAGAGAGAGAGAGAGAGAGAGAGAGAGAGAGAGAGAGAGAGAGAGAGAGAGAGAGAGAGAGAGAGAGGTAGGGGGGAGAGAGAGAGGGAGAGAGAGAGAGAGAGAGAGAGAGAGAGGTAGGGGGGAGAGAGAGAGAAAGATAATGAGAAGGGGAAGAGAGAGAGAGAGAAAGGGGGTGTGAGGCTCATATTGCTTGACTTATTATGGCATGGTTATATACTGTACATCACTGATTGGTGAAAGCTGTTTTTCTGAGTCAATAGATCAATAGATAGTCATACACAAGACATAGAAAACAAAGACTAAGTCAAGGTCTGGTAGCATATGGATTTTCCTTATCTCTTCTGAAAGACAGAGCCATCAATGTTGTATGACCAATAAGATTAGAGCATTAGCCATCAATTGAGTTAAAGATCAGAATTGGGCTGCCTGTGTAAACGCAGCCACTAGGTATAATTTATTGAAAGGGAGTACTCATTTGATTTTGAGACCATGGGACTATATGGTTCTATCCGCATCTGAAAAACGAGTTAGTTACATTTAATTGATCTTAAGATGGTTATTCATGTGTCTGTGAAGTTAGATTTATTTTAAAGAAAATTTTAGGTAAAAAAAAAAAATCTGCATAAAACTAATTTGCGCTATAAAATTCTATTTGCAATCCAATCACAAGCCTGAACAAATATGGACATCTACCTCTAAGTACTGTCTAGGGTAGTCTAGCCAGCAATAATGGCTCCCAAGCATCAAAACCACACTGTCAGAAATCTTAAAGTACATTATGTTGCCACACTTCTTAAGAACTGAACATGTCTAATTCAGTAGTGTCCTTATGGCTGAACCCAGAATGACATTTCAGAGCCATAAGGATCATAAGGGTTATAAGGGTCATAAGGTTCACCCATCCTGTACTTGCGTAAGCACCTTTAAGGTGAGGACTTTAAAGGGTTATGAAAGAGGAATTCACAACAAAACAGTTCGGATATCTGGGATGTGAAAACTTTAATGCTCAATATCTCAGAACTATGCTTTGCGCAGATAGAGCCTTCTAGTCCCAAGGTCATTATTTGCTATAATAATACTGATAAGACAAATTTAATAAGAGTTCTCAACCTATACCACTGTTTCCTTTGTGTTTACCTGTCCATTGAATGTCCTTGTTTTTCCTTGCCATTACAGCTGAAATCAAAGCAGGAGAAATCAACCTCCATTGAAATGTAATTAGAGGGACACACTTCTCTGTCTATCTGGTTTTGGGCTAAAGGAAACCAATTGTTTTTTTTCCCTCATCTACAATGACCCCCCCTGATCCATCCCTCCCTATTTCCCTCCATCCCTCCCTCTCTTTCACCCAGCTGAAAACTCGACAATTTCCCCTACGGTGATCAATAACATTGAGAACAGGGCTGGTCAAAAGCTAATCAAGCTCCAGTCCACAGTTGTTTCGCTCCCTTTTAACTGTTATTATATTCTGGCAAAGGGAAAGATTAGCATTCTAGATGGTAAAAAAAAAAGAGTCATTTTAGTTTAATAATCCAACCAGAAATATGCATCAAAAGAAATTCTTGTCTAACAATCTAACAATCCCAAAAGCAAAAAAACGGCTTCTTCATTATAACTTGCCTTCGAGGGGAGAAATCAAGCATCAAAGCGATTGTTAATTTAGTGGAGAGATATTTTAGAATTCTAGTTCCAACAGTGTAGTTGGGGGTTTGAGTGGAGAGTGATATTGATGGTATCTTGTCTAATGTGACCAGTTCTATCTCTTTTTACCATCATCTTCAACCTAAAATCATTGAGATCTTCCAATAGATTTGAATAGTATCATGGCATTTAACCAGATTGGCTTTAACAAGCTAGTATTGTACGCAGTGTTGTTTAATCATGCACTATATACAGTGGGGAGAACAAGTATTTGATACACTGCCGATTTTGCAGGTTTTCCTACTTACAAAGCATGTAGAGGTCTGTAATTTTTATCATAGGTACACTTCAACTGTGAGAGACGGAATCTAAAACAAAAATCCAGAAAATCACATTGTATGATTTTTAAGTAATTAATTTGCATTTTATTGCATGACATAAGTATTTGATCACCTACCAACCAGTAAGAATTCCGGCTCTCACAGACCTGTTAGTTTTTCTTTAAGAAGCCCTCCTGTTCTCCACTCATTACCTGTATTAACTGCACCTGTTTGAACTCGTTACCTGTATAAAAGACACCTGTCCACAACCTCAATCAAACAGACTCCAACCTCTCCACAATGGCCAAGACCAGAGAGCTGTGTAAGGACATCAGGGATAAAATTGTAAACCTGCACAAGGCTGGGATGGGCTACAGGACAATAGGCAAGCTGCTTGGTGAGAAGGCAACAACTGTTGGCGCAATTATTAGAAAATGGAAGAAGTTCAAGATGATGGTCAATCACCCTCGGTCTGGGGCTCCATGCAAGATCTCACCTCGTGGGGCATCAATGATCATGAGGAAGGTGAGGGATCAGCCAGAACTACACGGCAGGACCTGGTCAATGACCTGAAGAGAGCTGGGACCACAGTCTCAAAGAAAACCATTAGTAACACACTACGCCGTCATGGATTAAAATCCTGCAGCGCACGCAAGGTCCCCCTGCTCAAGCCAGCGCATGTCCAGGCCCGTCTGAAGTTTGCCAATGACCATCTGGATGATCCAGAGGAGGAATGGGAGAAGGTCATGTGGTCTGTTGAGACAAAAATAGAGCTTTTTGGTCTAAACTTCACTCTTCATGTTTGGAGGAAGAAGAAGGATGAGTACAACCCCAAGATCACCATCCCAACCGTGAAGCATGGAGGTGGAAACATCATTCTTTTGGGATGGTTTTCTGCAAAGGGGACAGGACGACTGCACCGTATTGAGGGGAGGATGGATGGGGCCATGTATCGCGAGATCTTGGCCAACAACCTCCTTCCCTCAGTAAGAGCATTGAAGATGGGTCGTGGCTGGGTCTTCCAGCATGACAACGACCCGAAACACACAGCCAGGGCAACTAAGGAGTGGCTCCGTAAGAAGCATCTCAAGGTCCTGGAGTGGCCTAGCCAGTCTCCAGACCTGAACCCAATAGAAAATCTTTGGAGGGAGCTGAAAGTCCATATTGCCCAGCGACAGCCCCGAAACCTGAAGGATCTGGAGAAGGTCTGTATGGAGGAGTGGGCCAAAATCCCTGCTGCAGTGTGTGCAAACCTGGTCAAGAACTACAGGAAACGTATGATCTCTGTAATTGCAAACAAAGGTTTCTGTACCAAATATTAAGTTCTGCTTTTCTGATGTATCAAATACTTATGTCATGCAATAAAATGCAAATTAATTACTTAAAAATCATACAATGTGATTTTCTGGATTTTTGTTTTAGATTCCGTCTCTCACAGTTGAAGTGTACCTATGATAAAAATTACAGACCTCTACATGCTTTGTAAGTAGGAAAACCTGCAAAATCGGCAGTGTATCAAATACTTGTTCTCCCCACTGTATATAGCAATAACTACATACCCAACTCAGGTCATATACTGTAACAAAGTATCTCATTAAAATGTACTATGGATTTACTTTGTGGACTAAAATGCCAAGGGAATTCAGAAAAGTATTATGTGACTTATAATATCACAAAGTTATATTATGTCAGCTATTGATGTTAGAATTTTACTGAAATGTACAAACCGTCAAGTATCTTTATAACTTTCAGTTGAGTAATATTTGCTTTTCATCATTTGCATGACTCTTATTAGTGTTTTTTCCCGCCTTCTAGATGTTTCTTTGGCAGTACCTTATGGCACAACGAGGTGGCACAACTTTCCTCTATTTTTTCAAAGATTTTTCTTTTCATGTCACCTGAATTTGCATTTCACAGAGGCCTCGGCATCCCGGCTCTCAGATCTGTTTTTCCTGTACAAGAAACAAAATGATTTGGTCGGATCAAATGTTAATCGACTTGCATCGCAATTTACTTGTGTTTTGAGCTTTTCCTTTGAACCACATTTTTTAGCCTTTGATTTTTTTTAAATGTAGGAATAAAAATAGGGGGGAAAAAAGAAAGTCCTCCATGAAAGTCGGTCAGGAAGCAATGAGGGAAGTAGATCTAGCTAAAGGAGAGAGGGAAGTAGTGATTGCAACAGTTTATGAAACTAAATAAAAAATGAATGATTTTATCAGGTCTTTTATCAGATTAGGTACCGAAGCCATTTTTGAGACTGACCAAATTCCTTTCAACACATATGCTAAATAAAATGTGAATATAATATGTGTTCGAATGTGATGTATTGAAGCCTCTACTCCATTGACTGTAAGGAGGAGAAACGTTCTCTCTGTGTGTGCTCTCTGTGCGCTCTCGCTCTCTCAATTCAATTCAAAGGGCTTTATTGGCTTGGGAAAAATATGTTTACATTGCCAAAGCAAGTTAAATAAACAATAAAAACATGTGAAATAAACAATAAAAGCGTGAAATATACAATAAAAACATGTGAAATGTACAATAAAAACATGTGAAATATACAATAAAAACATGTGAAATAAACAATATAAACGTTTTACTGTATATTTTATAACTCTCACTCTCTGCCTCTGAGTGGCTCCGAACGTGGCTAAGCAGTCTAAGGCACTGCATCTCAGTGCAAGATGTGTCACTACAGTCCCTGGTTCGAATCCAGGCTGTATCACATCCGGCAGTGATTGGGAGTCCCATAGGGCTGTGCAAAATTGGCTCAGCATTGTCCGGGTTTGGCCGGGGTAGGCCGTCATTGTAAATAAGAGTTTGTTCTTAACTGATTTTCCTAGTTAAATAAAAATTAAATTTAAAAAACTGGTGTACAGCAAACTGTGAAAGCATATTCCGACCTGTGGAGCTCTCAACCTCTTTTTCACCATCATTGAGATCCTGTCTTTTACATAACATAGACAAGTGTGCCCCCTTAGACTGAGCTTTGGCTCTGCTACTCAGTTTGTGGGCCAAACCTGCCAGTGGACCGGAGATGCCAGGGTGGTCGAGGTTGACCCATTATGGGTTTGCTCCTGTCACAAAAAAACTGACAGGATCCCATGTTTGGGGCGCCATGACAACCAAACCCCTGCCATGCCAATAACCTTGCCCCCATCCATGGGAGATAGGGCTCTTTCTCTGCTCGGAGCTGTCTGTTTGACGCTTCCCCCGCTGGTCTGAAGTACCAAAGAGGCATATGCCCTCTACAAGGTAGACGTCACGATGTAAACAAAGTGTAACCAACAGTAGAAAAACATTTTGTGTTTTTACATCATTAGCATATTTCCTATCTAATGCCTGTTTACCTCTGACCATGATGGAATTGGAATAAATGGATGCCGTTTCACATCTGCTGAATACTTTTTAGAGGTTAAAGGTTCACGGTGGAGTCGTACAACAGCCTCTGTCTCCTCATTGGCAGGGCTATAGGTAGAAACATACTTCAGCTGTTACAGTGGCCTACACTGTCCGTCTTCGTCAGTAGCTTTAGGACAATAACTGTGGGTTAAAATCTGTGACAGGTGAAACGCCTACTGCCACAAAACCAGTGCACCATCATGTCTCCATATAAAATCTAGTCCCTGTCAATATACTGTACGCTGGCACCTCTGCCAAATCCCTCCATTTAAGGGCTAGTCTGTCTGCTTGAATGAGAGGGAAAAATAGCACTATTTTCTGACGAATATTACCTTATGACAGGAATCCAGAAAAAATCAGAGTTTTGTGTGTGCTCACTTGTGTGTGTGGGAGAGGGGGGGGTGGGGGTGCAGCAGTAGAAAAATGTTTTAACCTCTTGGAGCTGCTGTGGTGTGCGGTGTCAGATTTTTCACCCAGGGACTGTGGAGCACTTAACTCGGCGCTGTCGTGATTCCTCCAATTACGGGTGACAGCTTCCCTTCGGCGTAGGAGGTGGATCACCCCTGTAAGTGACAGGCAGAATACGAAGCCACCACAACATTAATAATTCAATGGAGGCGCATTCATATTCAGCCCTTACCTCCACACTTTGGGCCCCATTAGAGATCTGAGGTAACAGTGGCTTGGCGCTCGATACTTTCCCGACTTGATGTTTTATCGCTACGAATTGGAACACCTTTAATATTTGATCTTTTTTACGACATCTGTCGAATGCTTTTCAGTTCACTGTGTTTGAGGATGGGGGGGATGGGCTACTTATGACGGTATTTCTGTATGACGGTATTTCTGGTTTTCAGAGGTCTGAGCCAGTCATCGAGGTTTGAAGTGTTTTGTTTAGCTATTTTTCCTTCGGTTGACGTAGGTGTTGTGGTGGTAGGCATTGTCATGATTACCACTACTCACATGTTCTCATATAAGTGTGTTTTTTGGGGAGCAGCCTGCCACGCATGACTAATGGAATAATTTAGGCCGCCAGAACAACATAGGAACTCAAACAAAGAGTAATGAGGAAAAAAGGAACAGAAACAGAGAGAATTGGATGGGAAAATATAAGGACATGAAGAGAGAAAGAGAGACAACGTTTGCGTTTACACAGGCAGCCCAAATCTGATATTTTTTTCACTAATTGGTCTTTTGACCAATCAGATCAGCTCTGAAAAAGATCTGATGTGAAAAGATCTGATATGATTGGTCAAAAGACCAAAAAAGTGTAAAAAATATCAGAAATGGGCTGCCTGTGTAAACGCAGCCAGCGAAACAAAGAAACAGGGAGAGGAACTCACAAGTAGCCAGAGCAAAAACCATTGCTAGAGATAATTACAGTCGACCATGCCAGGCAATGAAAGAGCTCACCAAGCACAACGTGTACCCAGCCAACCAACCGCCCAAGAGCCCAGCAGCCTCAGGCACACGCTGCTTTCTGTGAAACCACCCAAAATGAAATACAACAGTGCAATCAAATGATGTAAAGCCTCCACATGAAAAAATGAATTGGAATTTGTAAGAGAAAAGGCCATGATGATAATGCTAGCGATCGGAAGGACAATGATCTGACGTGAAGTAATAGGTTGAGAAGATATATTATGACAGGAGTCAATTTAAGCGAGAGAGTGAGGTCATTGGATTGGACACCGCATGGTGAGAGAGTGAGGTCATTGGATTGGACACCGCATGGTGAGAGAGTGAGGTCATTGGATTGGACACGGCATGGTGAGATAGTGAGGTCATTGGATTGCACACCGCATGGTGAGATAGTGAGGTCATTGGATTGGACACCGCATGGTGAGAGAGTGAGGTCATTGGATTGGACACCGTATGGTGAGAGAGTGAGGTCATTGGATTGGACACCGCATGGTGAGAGAGTGAGGTCATTGGATTGGACACCGCATGGTGAGAGAGTGAGGTCATTGGATTGGACACCGCATGGTGAGAGAGTGAGGTCATTGGATTGGACACCGCATGGTGAGAGAGTGAGGTCATTGGATTGGACACCGCATGGTGAGAGAGTGAGGTCATTGGATTGGACACCGCATGGTGAGAGAGTGAGGTCATTGGATTGGACACCGCATGGTGAGAGAGTGAGGTCATTGGATTGGACACCGCATGGTGAGAGAGTGAGGTCATTGGATTGGACACCGCATGGTGAGAGAGTGAGGTCATTGGATTGGACACCGCATGGTGAGAGAGTGAGGTCATTGGATTGGACACCGCATGGTGAGAGAGTGAGGTCATGGGATTGTACACCGCATGGTGAGAGAGTGAGGTCATTGGATTGGACACCGCATGGTGAGAGAGTGAGGTCATTGGATTGGACACTGCATGGTGAGAGAGTGAGGTCATGGGATTGGACACCGCATTGTGAGATAGTGAGGTCATTGGATTGGACACCGCATGGTGAGAGAGTGAGGTCATTGGATTGGACACCGCATGGTGAGAGAGTGAGGTCATTGGATTGGACACCGCATGGTGAGAGAGTGAGGTCATTGGATTGGACACCGCATGGTGAGAGAGTGAGGTCATTGGATTGGACACCGCATGGTGAGAGAGTGAGGTCATTGGATTGGACACCGCATGGTGAGAGAGTGAGGTCATTGGATTGGACACCGCATGGTGAGAGAGTGAGGTCATTGGACTGGACACCGCATGGTGAGAGAGTGAGGTCATTGGATTGGACACCGCATGGTGAGAGAGTGAGGTCATTGGATTGGACACCGCATGGTGAGAGAGTGAGGTCATTGGATTGGACACCGCATGGTGAGAGAGTGAGGTCATGGGATTGTACACCGCATGGTGAGAGAGTGAGGTCATTGGATTGGACACCGCATGGTGAGAGAGTGAGGTCATTGGATTGGACACTGCATGGTGAGAGAGTGAGGTCATGGGATTGGACACCGCATTGTGAGATAGTGAGGTCATTGGATTGGACACCGCATGGTGAGAGAGTGAGGTCATTGGATTGGACACTGCATGGTGAGAGAGTGAGGTCATTGGATTGGACACCGCATGGTAAGACCAATCGTAAGAGAGTAAGAACAGGTGTCTTCTTTCCTTCACGTACAAAAGCAGACAAGTATCCACTTATCCTGCTACTGATTTGAGTTGAGTACCTTGAATGTGTGTACAAGAGAGGTAGCTAAAACTCTCACAGCACCTGGGTGAGAGAACATTCGTCTAACTATTAGTCATGACTCTTTCCAAAGACGTCACCAAGAAAATCCTTTGTCTTCTACGAAAATGTCAGACCTGAGAAAGAGAATATCTAAGCACACTAGAGTAGGAGGAGGAGGAGGAAGAGAGAGAGAGAGAGAGAGAGAGAGAGAGAGAGAGAGAGAGAGAGAGAGAGAGAGAGAGAGAGAGAGAGAGAGAGCAGTTGCTGAATTTGTCTTTTTACAAATGCACTGCTTCTCTATTTTCCGATAACAGTTTTCTTCAGAGCAGGGCATCACCTATACTAGAGGTCGACCGATTAATCGGAATGGCCGATTAATTAGGGCCGATTTCAAGTTTTCATAACAATCGGAAATCGGTAATTTTGGACGCCGATTTTCGTCCTTTATTTAACTAGGCAAGTCAGTTAAGAACACATTCTTATTTTCAATGACGGCCTAGGAACGGTGGGTTAACTGCCTTGTTCAGGGGCAGAACGACAGATTTTTACCTTGTAAGCTCAGGGATTCAATCTTGCAACCTTACGGTTAACTAGTCCAACTCTCTAACCAACTGCCTCACGAGGAGCCCGCCTGTTACGCGAATGCAGTAAGAAGCCAAGGTAAGTTGCTAGCTAGCATTAAACTTATCTTATAAAAAACAATCAATCAATCAATCATAATCACTAGTTATAACTACACATGGTTGATGATATTACTAGTTTATCTAGCGTGTCCTGCGTTGCATATAATCGATGCAGTGCGCATTCGCGAAAAAGGACTATCGTTGCTCCAACGTGTACCTAACCATAAACATCAATGCCTTTCTTAAAATCAATACACAGAAGTATATATTTTTAAACCTGCATATTTAGCAAAAATAAATCCAGGTTAGCAGGCAATATTAACCAGGTGAAATTGTGTCACTTCTCTTGCGTTCATTGCACGCAGAGTCAGGGTATATGCAGCATTTTGGGCCGCCTGGCTCATTGCAAACTAATTTGCCAGAATTTTACGTAATTATGACATAACATTGAAGGTTGTGCAATGTAACAGGAATATTTAGACTGATGGATGCCACCCGTTAGATAAAATACGGAACGGTTCCGTATTTCACTGAAAGAATAAATATTTTGTTTTCGATATGATAGTTTCCGGATTCGACCATATTAATGACCTAAGGCTCGTATTTCTGTGTGTTATTATGTTATAATTAAGTCTATGATTTGATAGAGCAGTCTGACTGAGCGAATGGTAGGTACCGGCAGGCTCATAAGCATTCATTCAAACAGCACTTTTGTGCGTTTTGCCAGCAGCTCTGCTGTTTATGAATTCAAGCCTATCAACTCCCGAGATTAGGCTGGTGTAACCGATGTGAAATGGCTAGCTAGTTAGCGGGGTGCACGCTAATAGCGTTTCAAACGTCACTCGCTCTGAGACTTGGAGTAGTTGTTCCCCTTCCTCTGCATGGGTAACGCTGCTTCGAGGGTGGCTGTTGTCGATGTGTTCCTGGTTCAAGCCCAGGTAGCGGTGAGGAGAGGGATGGAAGCTATACTGTTACACTGGCAATACTAAAGTGCCTATAAGAACATCCAATAGTCAAAGGTATATGAAATCAAATGATATAGAGAGAAATAGTCCTATAATTCCTATAATAGCTACAACCTAAAACTTCTTACCTGGGAATATTGAAGACTCATGTTAAAAGGAACCACCAGCTTTCATATGTTCTCATGTTCTGAGCAAGGAACTTAAATGTTAGCTTTCTTACATGGCACATATTGCACTTTTACTTTCTTCTCCAACACTTTGTTTTTGCATTATTTAAACCAAATTGAACATGTTTCATTATTTATTTGGGGCTAAATTGATTTTATTGATGTATTATATTAAGTTAAAATAAGTGTTCATTCAGAATTGTTGTAATAAATTACAAAAATCGGCCGATTAATCGGTATCGGCTTTTTTTGGTACTCCAATTATCGGTATCGGCGTTGAAAAATCATAATCGGTCGACCTCTAACCTATACCATTATGCATGTACACATTTACATTCCAGGCTAGCCGTGCTAGTATCCCCTCCAACCAGTTAGGCTACCACTGTCATCATACAACAACAGGCTACTAACTGGATAATAAGATGCTACGTAATCGTAGGACTGTTCCCCATGACTTCATGCTCAGTTCGGCATGTTGCAGAAGTCAAACACGTTATCACACATGTTGTAAAGAAGTTATGATCGGGTGTGTTGTTTTTGTTGCTCTGACAGGCACTGTAATCCGTGGGACCTTATATAGACAGGTGTGTGCCTTTCAAAATCATGTCCAATCAACTGAATTTACCACAGGTGGACTCCAATGAAGTTGTAGAAACATCTCAAGGATGATCAATGGAAACAGGATGCACCTGAGCTCAATTTCGAGTTTCATAGCAAAGGGTCTGAATATATATTTAAATAAGGAATTTCTGTTTTTTATTTCTAGTAGAAGTTCAATAAATTCTAAAAACCTGTATTCTCTTTGTCATAATGGGGTATTGTGTGTAGATTGCTGACGATTTTTATGTTTATTTAATTCATTTTAGAATGAAGCTGCAACATAACAAAATGTGGAAAAGGTTAAGAGGTCTGAATACTTTCCGAAGGCGCAGTATATATAAACATATTTCTAAAATATAATCCCCTCACCTAATTGGAGTAAACCGTGTTACCCAGTTTTTATTTCTCATTTGCCATCCCATTTATTTATCTATTTTGAGTGAGTGGCTTTTACAATTGCAGCTAGTTTAATTCATTCTACGAATCAGATTTCCGTCTGTGTTGCTCTTGGCATTATTAATTAGAAATATAAACAAGATCAGATTAGCATATTGTGAGCTTGGGACCAATGTTGTGATCTGATGTTGCCCCGGTTACCTCTACCTCTCCATCCCGAACAGCACAATGAAGTCCCGTCTGATCTGCTTGGTAGAATTGAATCCCTGATACTACAGGCTTAGAAATTTGTAACAAGGGTTCTTGGAGGTATTTTGTCAAAAAGACTAAACACCAGGGGTGGTCAATGCCGTTTAACCCTCTTGTTGTGTTCGTTTCATGCTAATTAATTCTGTGTTCCCGGTCCAAAATGACCGCCCCATTATAGCTGATTATAAATCCACAATAATACTTATATTATCACCTAATGTTGTGTTAGATCTTTTTATCAACTTAAGTTCTTGTGAACCTTACACGTTTTTAACTTCTATTTTCTATTTATGGCCTGTAGGCCTCATTGACCTGAGCTCATACAACGTGTTTTTTTTTGGCAAAAAAAAGCACAATGTATGGATTATTTTGACTAGACCAAATACTCAGATGAAACATATTGTAATATTTATCACAGACTAATTTGTGTAAATGTTTAACAAGGACTCTCTCCTCCTCACCAGTGTCATGATCAAAGATATGATCAAGAGCCTCACATACATTATATTGTTTGGTCATTATGCTGCCACAGAATGAATTGTGAACAAGGTCTCAAAAAAGCTTTATATACCAGAGCTACGAGAAAAAGTTTGATATATTATTGAAACAATGTTGCGATTGTTTGATAGAATGCCAAAAGGTGTGGTCACCGTTGGGGAAAGATTCTATTGGGGAAAGGTTCCAGTGGGAGTTGCCATGGAAGCCAAGAAGGGGAGTGAGGTGTGTGTTTGAGCACAAACTGATGAATGGGCGTATGCCTGAACTCAATTTTATAAACTAATTGTAGTCTCACCCATTCATTTCTAATGACCGGTCAAAAAACCACAAGGGTACAAATTAACATGTAGTTTCGTTTGATTAGATAAAATCCTTCTTTATATCCCAAAAAGTCTGTTTAGTTGGCACCATCGATTTGAGTAATCCACTCGTTCAACTAAGGAATCCGAAAATCTACCCCTTAGCTTTGTTTCAACAAGTCAAAATACGTTTCTATTTACTCCTCATCTAAAATGTAATCAAACTATAATATTTCTTACGGAAAGAAGTATGTTCAATAGGAAACCGATTTTAGCAGGTGTGTCCTGTCTTCATAGCGTGCTCAAACCCGAATTTCCAAAACTGTGTCCCTCTACTAAAATGTATATTTCTTATTCATTTTGGAAGTTTCAAGCCTAAAACCTTGAACACAGACTGCTGATACCCTGTGGAAGCCATAGGAATTGCATCCTGGGAGCTAATTTCCAATATGCCCTTATACTTGCCATTGAAAGAGCATGGTCTCTCTCCCCAAAAATAATTCTGGTTGGTTTTTCTTTGGATTTTCTCCTACCATATCTATTGTGTTATATTATCCTACATAATTTTTACATTTTGACAAACTTCAAAGTGTTTTCTTTCCAATTATATGCATATCCTGGCTGAGGGGCCTGAGAAACAGGCCGTTTACTTTGGGCACGTCATTCAGGCGGAAATTGAGAAAAAGGGGCCTGAGAAGTTTTTTTAATAAATCACCCCATATTTTATGAAAATCATCAAAATGTATTCTGTTTGTTCAGATGCCCTGTGTTGACGAAGTCATTGAACGTTATGACAATCAGATTAAATGAAGTATATTTTTCAGAGAGAAAACTTGTAAATCTGTCCAATTCGACTTGAACACAGCAGGAGGGTTAAGATTAGGAAGGACGCACATATTTAGCCTTCTGTCTATTACAGCATATTGGATGGCTGTCATTCATATTCCATTCACCCAGCTCAATGTAACATCAATAGGTTTAGTTTACTACGTGATACTCGTATTTGCCCTGTACCCATCACGAGGTTGCTACAACTAGCCTAAGAATGACATTTTACAATGTAGGTCGAGAGAAATTTGAGTAATCAAGGTTACAGACAGTGACACATTCAATACTGACTTGCACACTCTTGCCTGCATCTATCTGATCTAGGGTGTAATCATTAGTTAAACAGTTGCAAATTAGATTTTCTATTGGACAAATTCAGGTATGTTTAAGTGTAAGCCTATGAAATGGGGTGAGAACCATGAGCCTCCTAGGTTTTGTATTGAAGTCAATGTACCAAGAGGAGGAAGGAAGCTAGCTGTCCTCCGACTACAACGTAGTGCTACCCTACAGAGTGCTGTTGAGGCTACTGTAGACCTTCCTTGCAAAACAGTGTATAATCATCAATTATTTGGTGGCATATAAATATATTTGACATAGTTTTATCTAAAAAAAAATGATATTTCATTATTTTAATTTTTATGAAATTCACTGAGGAGGATGGTCCTTCCCTTCCTCCTCTGAGGAGCCTCCACTGCTAAACACAATATATACTGTAGGTTAAAAGTGGTTATAGTTATACTGTTTTTTGGCTCACCCAGAATTGCGAAAGCTCCCTCTAAAGCTGGCTGCATTTATATAAAAAATGTCCCCTGATATCTTTATGTCCTCAGTAAGTCTTTATTTGTGATGGGAAAAGAATGGCATTTCTCCTTCAAAGTAAAGCCTGTGAAAATGATTGATAGGTTGAATCGTAATGGAGTGTGTGTGTATGTTTTTTTTGCGTGCGTGTGTGTGTGTGTGTGTGTGTGTGTGTGTGTGTGTGTGTGTGTGTGTGTGCGTGTGGGCGTGTGCATGCATGTGCTCGTAAGTTGATACGTGTGTTTAAGTAGCAATGATATCCGCCTGTCACTGGGCAAGTGTGAGCATGATGAGAACACACTGACCTTTTCACACTAAACCCCACCACCGACAGACAGTCAGAGACGGAGGAAAAGGGAGGAAAAATACTCCCCATTTAAAGAATAGAAAGTCTGTATCAATGGTCGCCTCATCCAATGCCAACCACTGGATTCATAATAACATGATTTCTTCAAAGGTGCAAGCTGAGCGCATTTACATTTTAAAAGGATAGAGATTGCCTTCATTTCAAATGTTTTCTCAACTAAAGGGGACTTTTTATTTTTTCAATGGTTTGGCATTGTGTGATGTCACTTCAGCATATGTTTGGGTATTTTTGAATGTCCTTGGGTGTCATTGGGAAACAGTTACATCAAAAGTGTTCGTTTGCTTCCATCACTACTCAAATAATTTTTGTGTGCAAAGCATGTCAGATTTGAGCTTTCAACACATCAGGGTAGGATTTCAACACATCAGGGTGGGATTTCAACACATCAGGGTGGGATTTCAAAAAATCAGGGTGGTATTTCAACACGTCAGGGTGGGATTTAAAAAAATCAGGGTGGGATTTCAACACATCAGGGTGGGATTTCAACACATGAGGGTGGGCTTCAACATGTCAGGGTAGGATTTTAACACATCAGGGTGGGATTTCAACACATCAGGGTGGGATTTTAATCACATCAGGGTGAGATTTCAACACATCAGGGTGGGTTTTCATCACATCAGGGTGGGATTTCAAAAAATCAGGGTGGGATTTCAACACATCAGGGTGGGATTTCAACACATCAGGGTGGGTTTTCATCACATCAGGGTAAGATTTCAAAAAATCAGGGTGGGATTTCAACAAATCAGGGTGGGATTTCAACACATCAGGGTGGGATTTCAACATATCAGGGTGGGATTTCAACACATCAGGATGGGATTTCAACACATCAGGGTGGGATTTCAACACATTAGGGTGGGATTTCTACACATCAGGGTGGGATTTCAACACATCAGGGTGAAATTTCAAAACATCAGGGTGGGATTTCAACACATCAGGGTGGGCTTTCAACACGTCAGGGTGAGCTTTCAACACGTCAGGGTGGGCTTTCAACACGTCAGGGTGATTTTCAAAGGCAAAAAAAGGGAGTAGGTAGATCTACCTGAGTTATCTTATGGTAGCTATTATCATAGTTTCTCATGACCATATTATCGTATTATCAAATAATCATATCATATTATCGTATTATCATAGAATCGTATCATATTATCTTATTATCATATTACCATATTGTCGTATCTTATTATCGTATTATCATATAATCATATCATATTATGGTATTATCAAAGAATCGTATCATATTATCTTATTATCATATTATCATATTACCATATTGTCGTATCTTATTATCGTATTATCATATAATCATATAATCATATTTTCTTATTATAATATTATCATATTATCAAATTATCATAGTATCGTATTATCATATTACCATATTGGCATACCTTATTATCATATTATCATATTATCCTATTTTCTTATTATAACGTTATCATATTATCTTATTATCATATTATCTTGCATGCGTTGGCACAGTTTACCTTCATTATTTGGTTGTGAGCAAAGTTGATTTCCATCCATCACATGGTTGTCCATAACATGTTTGGTAATTAAACGACTTTGTTTGTTCCTTTCACGTTTACGGTCCTAACTTGTCACCATAACCATGTCTATTCCAGAGTGCACCATGACGTCGCAACAGATCTTCACAGATACTTTGAACAAGTTAGCAACACGTCAAAATAAACAGCCATGGTCTTGAACACACCCCCGTCAGGAATAAACAGCACCACAGGGTCTTGAACGCACCCCCGTCAGGAATAAACAGCACCACAGGGTCTTGAACGCACCTCCACCAGGAATAAACAGCACAACAGGGTCTTGAACGCACCTGCACCAGGAATAAACAGCACAACAGTGTCTTGAACGCACCCCCGTCAGGAATAAACAGCACCACAGGGTCTTGAACGCACCCCGTCAGGAATAAACAGCACCACAGGGTCTTGAACGCACCCCCGTCAGGAATAAACAGCACCACAGGGTCTTGAACGCACCCCCGTCAGGAATAAACAGCACCACAGGGTCTTGAACGCACCTCCACCAGGAATAAACAGCACAACAAGGTCTTGAACGCACCCCCGTCAGGAATAGACAGCACCACAGGGTCTTGAACGCACCTCCACCAGGAATTAATACCAATGTGATCACTTTTAGGTTGGAGAAGTTTGTCGAAAAAAATTAAATGACAGAATAAATTAAGACTAATGAATCAGTCTAATCACATCACTCCAGTGCCCCACTTCACCATTTACTTCCCATGCTGAGGGCTGTTCATCAAACTCAGCCAAGGAGTTAGTAAGTTCCTCTGACAGCCTCCGCCCCTTCTTCATTAGCATTTAGATCACAAGCTGATCAGAAAGAAGAAAACGATTCATACTGTGACCCAATGACCAAGGTTCTGGGTGGATAGACAGAGCGCTACGCAGACCTGGGTTCAAATGGTATATGTTTTCATTCAGAGACATTAGCTGTGATTGACTGAGTTTATCTGGCACAATGGAAGCAATGGAATAGTCCCAAAAGCACAAACCCTGTTCACCTGGTACTCCAGGCAGGCTCAATACAAATGCTCAAAGTATTTTCAACAAAAATAAATACTATTTGAACCCATGTAGAGAAAGCGAGGTTAACAAAGATAAGTTCTGAGTGCAGAGTGGGAGGGAGAGAATAAAAATGTAAGGCAGAACATAGGGTGTTGGGAACTGAACGGGGGGCGAGAGAGCACCGCAAACAAATAAATAAATATTATGAGCATTCGGTACAAAGAGAGGCAAGCAGCTGCTAAGAGGGAGCAGTCGTCAGGGAAATCACCACGTTTCATTTCATCTCCTCCAGTTAAACATGTTCCCCTTCTCTGGCACTCGCCGCTCCCTGTTTGTCTGCGTTCCTCCTCAGGAGTGCTTTTGAAGAAACAATTATAAATGCAAACGCACACACATTATACACTTGGAAACACAAATTGCAAACAGACACAAACACTTGAGGAATATTTTTTGTTCACAATACACACACAAGCATGGACACAAACACACGCGCGCGCGCACACACACACGCACGCACGCACGCACGCACGCACACACACATACACACACACAAGGGATAGATTCTTCTTTAAACTGTAGCAGAGGTTAGCCAGGGTCAGGAGTGGCTTTAGGCCAGTCTAAATGATAATCCAATAGACTGCTCCTGTGAGAATCGCATTAATGTGAACTAATCATCATATCCCCCCACATGTTAGCCCTGCATAATATCACAGTTTCAAAGAGCAAAGAACATAAACTCTTGCCAGCACAATTAAGACATATTCCAAAAACCCATCCCAATTTACAGTAATGTATTTCTTTATTCTCAACCGCAAGTTCAATATAAAGTACTACAGTCCTCAGTAGAATACCTAAAATGTGATCACATTTTAAATAACAACATGTGGGAAATTAACGGGACATTATAGCCTACATTAATAAAAAAAATTGGGGGGCAGCACCTCGATACACAACACTCTCCCTACTAATGCACACAAAACGCTCCCTCCTACTGCACACAAAACATTCCCTCCTGCTGCACACAAAACTCTCCCTCCTACTGCACACAAAACTCTCCCTCCTACTGCACACAAAACGCTCCCTCCTACTGCACACAGAACTCTCCCTCCTACTGCACACAAAACTCTCCATCCTACTGCACACAAAACTCTCCATCCTACTGCACACAAAACTCTCCTTCCTACTGCACACAAAAATTCCCTCCTGCTGCACCGAGTGAGCTAATTGAAGCACACACAGCCTAGTACTATTTTAAGTGAGCAACTACTGAGCATGACCTTGTATCTTTCGGTCTAACATGCCTATTTAGGCCTACTTACTTGTATAGCTCTTCGTTAGAAGCACGTTTATAGTTATCTGTCCTCTCCAAATTTTGCTGGAATTAAGCCTGAAAGGATTTGACAAATGGATTGGTTGACTATATAACATTTGCCTATGTCTCGTTTCGTGCTGTGCAGAAAAGCAGATCTCAACAACGATTGGAGAAGTGTTCAACAGTACCGGTATCACATCCTTATGATATACAGTTGAAGTCGGAAGTTTACATACACCTTAGCCAAATACATTTAAACTCAGTTTTTCACAATTCCTGACATTTAATCCTAGTAAAAATTCCCTGTCTTAGGTCAGTTAGGATCACCACTTTAAGAATGTGAAATGTCAGAATAATAGAAGAGAGAATTATTTATTTCAGCTTTTATGTCTTTTGTCAAATTCCCAGTGGGTCAGAAGTTTATGTACACTTAATTAGTATTTGGTAGTATTGCCTTTAAATTGTTTAACTTGGGTCAAACATTTCAGGTAGCATTCCACAAGCTTCCCAAAATAAGTTGGGTGAATTTTGGCCCATTCCTCCTGACACAGCTGGTGAAACTGAGTCAGGTTTGTAGGTCTCCTTGCTCCCACGCGCTTTTTCAGGTCTGACAACAAATGTTCTATGGGACTGAGGTCAGGGCTTTATGATGGCCACTCCAAAACCTTGACTGTGTTGTCCTTAAGCCAGTTTGCCACAACTTTGGAAGTATGCTTGGGGTCATTGTCCATTTGGAAGACCCATTTGCGACCAAGCTTTAACTTCCTGACTGATGTCTTAATATGGTGCTTCAATATATCCACATAATTTTCCTACCTCATGATACCATCTATTTTGTGAAGTGCACCAGTCCTTCCTGCAGCAAAGCACCCACACAACATGATGCTGCCACCCCCATGCTTCACTGTAGGGATGGTATTCTTCGGCTTGCAAGCCTCCACCTTTTAACGACAAACATAACGATGGTCATTATGGCCAAACAGTTCTGTTTTTGTTTCATCATACCAGAGGACATTTCTCCAAAAAGAACGATCTTTGTCCCCATGTGCAGTTGCAAACCGTAGTCTGGCTTTTTTATGGCGGTTTTGGAGCAGTGGCATCTTCCCTGCTGAGTGGCCTAACAGGTTATCTCAATATAGCACTCTTTTTACTGTGGATATAGATACTTTTGTACCTGTTTCCTCCAGCATCTTCACAAGGTCCTTTGCTGTTTTCTGGAATTGATTTGCACTTTTCGCCCCAAAGTACGTTCATCTCTAGGAGACAGAACCCGTCTCCTTCCTGAGCGGTATGACGGCTGCGTGGTCCCATGGTGTTTATACTTGCGTACTATTGTTTGTACAGATGAACGTGGTATCTTCAGGCGTATGGAAATTTCTCCCAAGGATGAACCAGACTTGTGGAGGTCTACAGTTTTCTTCTGAGGTCCTGGCTGATTTATTTTGATTTTCCCATGATGTTAAGCAAAGAGGCACTAATTTTGAAGATAGACCTTGAAATACATCCACAGGAACACCTCCAATTGACTCAAATTATGTCAATTAGCCTATCATAAGCTTCTAAAGCCATTACATAATTTTCTGGAATTTTTCAAGCTGTTTAAAACCTGTTGGGGACCAGGGGTGCTATTTTCACTTTTGGTGAAAATCGTATGATTTTTAAACGGCCTCGTACTCAATTCTTGCTAGTACAATATGCATATGTTTATTACTATTGGATAGAAAACAACCTCTAGTTTCTAAAAACGTTTGAATTTTTTCTCTGAGTGGAACAGAAGTCATTTGGCAGCACTTTCCCTGAACAGGAAGTAGAATGCAAGATGTCTATGCTCGCTTCAACGCTCTGCCTATACATGGTCATGCCACCTATGACCCGAAACACACCTCATACGCCTTCCTCTGGGTGTCAAGAGGACACCAGAGGAGAAATTTTGTGTTTATCTTGTTCTGACGTGAAATAAGACCTATTTCTTTGACGTGACCGTCCATTTCCGGAAGTCTGAAGCGCGCGACTTGGAAGAGAGATTGTGTTTTGTTTTGCTGCCGTTTCGGATGTCAACTATCTCCGGCTCGGATTTGATTTGATAAATGAGACCATATCATCGTAATGTATGTTTTTTCAATATAGTTTAATCAGATTATTTGAATTTTTTCGGGAGTTTTGCCGTGTTCCGTTCTGTGACTTTGTTTACTTGGAGAGATCCGTGCCACTCGACTAGTACCCATGCTAAATGAAGAGGGAAAGGTACCATTCTGAATGGAATGAACGACTCATCTGGACTAAGGACACCTTGATCAACATTCTGATGAAAGATCAGCAAAAGTAAGACCCAATTTATAATGTTATTTCATATATCTGTCGTGCATGTGAACTGGTCGTGGGCGCCCAGCTGGTTCTGGCTGGCGTGGCTATGCTAATTTAGCGCTACATTTTGTTTTCGCTGTAAAACATTTAATAAATCGGAAATATTGTCTGGAATCACAAGAATCCTGTCTTTCAATTTCTGCACAGTATGTATTTCTCAGATATGTTTTATGATGAGTAATTAGTTATTTGACGTTGGTGTCTGTAAATGTTATGGCTGCTTTCGGTGCAATTTCTGATTGTAGCTGAAATGTAATTTATGATTTATACCATAAATATGCACATTTTTCAAAAAAAACATATGCTATACAATAAATATGTTATCAGACTGTCATCTTATGAAGTTGTTTCTTGGTTAGTGGCTATATATATCTTTATTTGGTCGAATTAGTGATAGCTAGTGACGGAGTAAAAAACTGATGGAGTTAGAAAAGTGCTCTCTTTTGCTGACGTGGTTAGCTAATAGATTTACATATTTTGTCTTCCCTGTAAAACATTTTAAAAATCGGACATGTTGGCTTGATTCACAAGATGTGTACCTTTCATATGCTGTATTGGACTTGTTAATGTGTGAAAGTTAAATATTTCAAAAAAACATTTTTTTGAATTTCGCGCTCTGCCTTTTCAGTGGAATGTGGGAGGAGTTCCGCTAGCGGAACGGGGGAGTGAGACAGGTTAAAAGGCACAGTCAACTGAGTGTACGTAAACTTCTGACCCACTGGAATTGTGATACAGTGAATTATAAGTGAAATAATCTGTCTGTAAACAATTGTGCACAAAGTAGACTTGCCAAAACTATAGTTTGTTAACAAGAAATTTGTGGAGTGGTTGAAAGACGAGTTTTAATGACTCCACCATATGTGTATGTAAACTTCTGACTTCAACTGTCTACAGTATATGTTGTCATAAGCACAATGTTACTGCAAAAAGAGATTGGTTGGATTGTCTGACTGAAATACGGGACAAATTAACCTTTTTTCATTTTAATATGTTGATAAAAGGCGGAACATGATCGTTTGGTTGCGAGACGTGGGACTTGGGACAAAATGTGGGACCTGTCTCACACAATCTGGGACATTTTCTGACCCTATATCCAGTATATAGTTTGCTTGGGCAACAATGGCACTATGAAGGATTGGCGATCATGATGTGAAGTTAAAAAAAAAACACCCAACCTGTTCTCGTTACGGCTGAGTCACCGCGGTCCTCACTGTGGTGGCGTGTTGTAGCCCACTCATTTGCATAGGTTAATTTCAAACAGCACCTCAAATTAGGCTTGAAAGGATAATTACTTACCCTCCCCCTTCTCCCTACTTAAACTCACTCTGTTTTTCTTCCATTCCAGGTTTTGTAAATGCATCTTTCCACCCTTCCTGTTGTCCCGTGTTATGTAGTGTATAGGCCAACAGGAACTTGTCCTCTCTCTCACTGCCTCGCTTGTTCTCTCTCTCACTCTCACTCTCACTCCTTTTTTCTCCTCTGTACTAGACATATTGATTTAGAGTTCCTTTAATTCACTCCCATCCATGTGCCTCATAGTAGGTATGAAGGAGAGCAAATTGGTTACAGAACCCAGGTAATTCCTACAATAACAGAAGCCATCATAAGTAATTTGAATGAGCTAGCTGTGGCCCATCCCTATTCCATTATTAACATGATACATCCACACCCCTGGTGGTAATCATGATACATCCACACCTCTGGTGGTAATCATGATACATCTACACCTCTGGTGGTAAACATGATACATCCACACCTCTAGTGGTAATCATGATACATCCACACCTCTGGTGGTAAACATGATACATCCACACCTCTGGTGGTAAACATAATACATCCACACCTCTGGTAGCTAACATGATACATCCACATCTCTAGTAGCTAACATGATACATCCACACCTCTAGTAGCTAACATGATACATCCACACCTCTAGTAGCTAGCATGATACATCCACACCTCTGGTGGTAAACATGATACATCCACACCTCTAGTGGTAATCATGATACATCCACACCTCTGGTGGTAATCATGATACATCCACACCTCTAGTAGCTAACATGATACATCCACACCTCTAGTAGCTAACATGATACATCCACACCTCTAGTAGCTAACATGATACATCCACACCTCTGGTGGTAAACATGATACATCCACACCTCTGGTGGTAATCATGATACATCCACACCTCTAGTAGCTAACATGATACATCCACACCTCTGGTGGTAAACATGATACATCCACACCTCTGGTGGTAAACATGATACATCCACACCTCTGGTGGTAAACATGATACATCCACACCTCTGGTGGTAAACATGATACATCCACACCTCTGGTAGCTAACATGATACATCCACACCTCTGGTGGTAAACATGATACATCCACACCTCTGGTGGTAAACATGATACATCCACACCTCTGGTGGTAAACATGATACATCCACACCTCTGGTGGTAAACATGATACATCCACACCTCTGGTAGCTAACATGATACATCCACACCTCTGGTGGTAATCATGATACATCCACACCTCTAGTGGTAAACATGATACATCCACACCTCTGGTAGCTAACATGATACATCCACACCTCTGGTGGTAAACATGATACATCCACACCTCTGGTGGTAATCATGATACATCCACACCTCTAGTAGCTAACATGATACATCCACACCTCTAGTAGCTAACATGATACATCCACACCTCTAGTAGCTAACATGATACATCCACACCTCTGGTGGTAAACATGATACATCCACACCTCTAGTGGTAATCATGATACATCCACACCTCTAGTAGTTAACATGATACATCCACACCTCTAGTAGCTAACATGATACATCCACACCTCTAGTAGCTAACATGATACATCCACACCTCTGGTGGTAAACATGATACATCCACACCTCTGGTGGTAATCATGATACATCCACACCTCTAGTAGCTAACATGATACATCCACACCTCTAGTAGCTAACATGATACATCCACACCTCTAGTAGCTAACATGATACATCCACACCTCTAGTAGCTAACATGATACATCCACACCTCTAGTAGCTAGCATGATACATCCACACCTCTGGTGGTAAACATGATACATCCACACCTCTAGTAGCTAGCATGATACATCCACACCTCTAGTAGCTAACATGATACATCCACACCTCTAGTAGCTAGCATGATACATCCACACCTCTAGTAGCTAACATGATACATCCACACCTCTAGTAGCTAGCATGATACATCCACACCTCTAGTAGCTAACATGATACATCCACACCTCTAGTAATTAGCATGATACATCCACACCTCTAGTAGCTAGCATGATACATCCACACCTCTGGTGGTAAACATGATACATCCACACCTCTAGTAGCTAACATGATACATCCACACCTCTAGTAGCTAACATGATACATCCACACCTCTAGTAGCTAACATGATACATCCACACCTCTAGTAGCTAGCATGATACATCCACACCTCTGGTGGTAAACATGATACATCCACACCTCTGGTGGTAAACATGATACATCCACACATCTAGTAGCTAGCATGATACATCCACACCTCTGGTGGTAAACATGATACATCCACACCCCTGGTGGTAAACATGATACATCCACACCTCTGGTGGTAATCATGATACATCCACACCTCTGGTGGTAAACATGATACATCCACACCTCTGGTGGTAAACATGATACATCCACACCTCTGGTGGTAATCATGATACATCCACACCTCTAGTAGCTAACATGATACATCCACACCTCTAGTAGCTAACATGATACATCCACACCTCTGGTGGTAAACATGATACATCCACACCTCTGGTGGTAATCATGATACATCCACACCTCTAGTAGCTAACATGATACATCCACACCTCTAGTAGCTAACATGATACATCCACACCTCTGGTGGTAAACATGATACATCCACACCTCTGGTGGTAATCATGATACATCCACACCTCTAGTGGTAAACATGATACATCCACACCTCTGGTAGCTAACATGATACATCCACACCTCTGGTGGTAAACATGATACATCCACACCTCTGGTGGTAATCATGATACGTCCACACCTCTAGTAGCTAACATGATACATCCACACCTCTGGTGGTAAACATGATACATCCACACCTCTGGTGGTAATCATGATACATCCACACCTCTAGTAGCTAACATGATACATCCACACCTCTAGTAGCTAACATGATACATCCACACCTCTAGTAGCTAACATGATACATCCACACCTCTAGTAGCTAGCATGATACATCCACACCTCTGGTGGTAAACATGATACATCCACACCTCTGGTGGTAAACATGATACATCCACACCTCTGGTGGTAAACATGATACATCCACACCTCTAGTGGTAGTCATGATACATCCACACCTCTGGTTGTAAACATGATACATCCACACCTCTAGTAGCTAACATGATACATCCACACCTCTGGTAGCTAACATGATACATCCACACCTCTAGTAGCTAACATGATACATCCACACCTCTAGTAGCTAACATGATACATCCACACCTCTAGTAGCTAACATGATACATCCACACCTCTAGTAGCTAACATGATACATCCACACCTCTAGTAGCTAGCATGATACATCCACACCTCTGGTGGTAAACATGATACATCCACACCTCTGGTGGTAAACATGATACATCCACACCTCTAGTAGCTAACATGATACATCCACACCTCTGGTAGCTAACATGATACATCCACACCTCTAGTAGCTAACATGATACATCCACACCTCTAGTAGCTAACATGATACATCCACACCTCTAGTAGCTACTAACATGATACATCCACACCTCTAGTAGCTAACATGATACATCCACACCTCTAGTAGCTAGCATGATACATCCACACCTCTGGTGGTAAACATGATACATCCACACCTCTAGTGGTAATCATGATACATCCACACCTCTGGTGGTAATCATGATACATCCACACCTCTAGTATCTAACATGATACATCCACACCTCTAGTAGCTAACATGATACATCCACACCTCTAGTAGCTAACATGATACATCCACACCTCTGGTGGTAATCATGATACATCCACACCTCTAGTAGCTAACATGATACATCCACACCTCTAGTAGCTAACATGATACATCCACACCTCTAGTAGCTAACATGATACATCCACACCTCTGGTGGTAAACATGATACATCCACACCTCTACTGGTAATCATGATACATCCACACCTCTAGTGGTAAACATGATACATCCACACCTCTGGTGGTAAACATGATACATCCACACCTCTAGTAGCTAACATGATACATCCACACCTCTAGTAGCTAGCATGATACATCCACACCTCTGGTGGTAAACATGATACATCCACACCTCTAGTGGTAATCATGATACATCCACACCTCTGGTGGTAATCATGATACATCCACACCTCTAGTAGCTAACATGATACATCCACACCTCTAGTAGCTAACATGATACATCCACACCTCTAGTAGCTAACATGATACATCCACACCTCTGGTGGTAAACATGATACATCCACACCTCTACTGGTAATCATGATACATCCAGATCCTCTAGTGGTAAACATGATACATCCACACCTCTGGTGGTAAACATGATACATCCACACCTCTAGTAGCTAACATGATACATCCACACCTCTAGTAGCTAACATGATACATCCACACCTCTAGTAGCTAGCATGATACATCCACACCTCTGGTGGTAAACATGATACATCCACACCTCTGGTGGTAATCATGATACATCCACACCTCTGGTAGTAATCATGATACATCCACACCTCTGGTAGCTAACATGATACATCCACACCTCTGGTGGTAAACATGATACATCCACACCTCTGGTGGTAAACATGATACATCCACACCTCTGGTGGTAAACATGATACATCCACACCTCTGGTGGTAATCATGATACATCCACACCTCTGGTGGTAAACATGATACATCCACACCTCTGGTGGTAAACATGATACATCCACACCTCTGGTGGTAATCATGATACATCCACACCTCTGGTGGTAAACATGATACATCCACACCTCTGGTGGTAATCACTCAATTGTCATTTTTTTATCCAGCAAACATTCATGCAACGTTCTCACAACGCATGTTGAATGTACTTTATATGCATAATAGTATTGCATGTCAGGTGATTTCTAACACATAACACATACTAGTATTTTAAGGTGAGATGTCACCGGGGTTGTTGAATAACATGTCAATAAGAGTAGATGAAAAGAGAAATATAATGGTTTGAATCATGCACAACCAATTACTGCCAAATATCTCTCCCACCACCTACTCCCACTTCAGCGTTCCCTTTTCCTTTGCTCTCCTTTTGATTCTAACGTGCTTTCATGTCGTATCCATTCAGTTGACCCAGGCAAAAGTAAGATAAAAGTAAATATGTACTGTTTTATTCTGTATGTGTGTGGCTCACATACACTAGTGTATTTTATAGTTGTGCACTATACCTCATTGTCCACACACTATATATTGTGTTTGGTCAGCTATTCTAGTGACGCTATAGGTAACATGTTATTTGCGTTTGTTTATATGTCTGTTATTGTTTACATTCCCTATTCTGGGGAGGAAGTTTGATACCTTAAAACTATATATTGATCCAGACAGGTTGTTAACAGTGCTTGCTGCACACACCTTCACATTGGTCTTGCAAAGAGAGAATGTGCATGGCTTTGCTATTCTGCAGGTAAAGCCTATGTTCTGTATCATTCCAGTCAGTGACCCTGTTCTCTGCCCTCCACCTCTAACAGCATGTACCCTACCAATCTCTACCGTCCCTCAGTCCATCTACAGAATCCAAGAGTCCGGTGTTGTTGCCCTACTGAGGTGGATAGAAAATCAATGATAAAGCCCGAACATTGAATCAGCCAGGTAGTGCTACAGTTAGCTACTGGCTACAATGCTATCTACAGTACAGTATATATTGCTATACCACCATGCATTGGGCCTTCATAAAATGATCGAAGTGAAAATAGATATTTAAATTGCCATTATTTATTATATTTAAATTGTGTCTATCTTTATTGAGATCAGGTCTACAGTCTACAGTCTACAGTCTACAGTCTACAGGTTTGATATCAGTCTGTTGGTTCCACTCTGTTTTTTCTCTTCACTCTGAACTCTGCTCCATTTGGATAGAGGATCTCTGCTCTGTGTGATTGAGGACATACAGCAGATAAGAAAAGCATCATTACTCCCACACCAGAGGGTGACCATTGTCTTGTAACACGGGGCCAAAACCAAATGCTGTGCTAGGACAAATATTACTACTCACCTCCTGCAGATGTCTGAGCTAACACTGCGATTACAAAGGCAATGTGAACTATCACTTCTCATCACCCTCCTTTATCCTGTGCTCCCCTGCACTACCTCACAACACATCCTATCCCCGCTAGCTAGCAGCGCTAGGCTAAAAACATCATAGATAGATTCAACAACAACATACTTGTACTCAATCCAACGTAATCTTCTGGATGTTTTGTAACATTTAATCTCCTTCTTTCTTTTCCCCGCTGCTCTTATTTGTTTTGCTCCCTTTCAGGGGAATCGAATGTAGCGCATCTTTCGGCATGCCCACTTCCTTGTCTGAGACTACCCAGGATGCACTGTGTGTTACCCACCACTTATCCCAGCGGGGTGTGGTACCACTGACTGTAGATATACTCCATCCCCTATAATCAAAGTAGCAGCCTCTTCCTGACTCAGAGCGCAGGTGGTACAAAAACCTCTTCATTGTGTTATAGAATGGAAGTGAACAAAGCCAGTGGAAATACTCACTGTTTGTGACAGTCATTAACAAAATATTGCATACAATGACAAACATGTATTTGAGTTTATCTCACTATCTTAAAACCCCCTAGAGTCAATTTTTATTATATTCATCCCTAAGACTCTATTGAGGCACCGGTGCGTCATTCTAAGTAACATAAGCTAGAGATATATTTTTTTGCATGGTCTGCGTCTCAATCTACCGCATTGCGGCCTTCCGCATATGCGGTGAAAGGTGGCCAAGCTACAGAGGTGATTTTATTTCCTCACAAAAGGATTTGACAAATGCTCTACATCTACTGCCACCACAAGAGTCAAGGGACTAATCTGAACGTAACCGAATGTAACAGGTAACGGTTTGAAAAATTAATACAAGTATGGAGGTAGTTTTGTGCCAATCCCGCCAAAAATGTTTGTAAAATATATTTTTTTATATAAACTACCGTTGAAAAGTTTGATCAGAAATACAGTGTAGACATTCTTAATGTTGTAAATGACTATTGTAGCTGGAAACGTCAGATTTTTTATGAATATCTACATAGACGTACAGAGGCCCATTATCAGCTACCATCACTCCTGTGTTCCAATGGCACGTCGTGTTAGCTAATCCAAGTTTATAATTTTAAAAAGCTAAGTGATTATTTGAAAACTCTTTTGCAATTATGTTAGTACAGCTGAAAACTGTTGTTCTGATTAAAGAAGCAATAAAACTGTCCTTCTTTAGACTAGTTGAGTATCTGGAGCATCAGCATTCGTGGGTTCGATTGCAGGCTCAAAATGTCTAGAAACAAAGACCTTTCTTCAGAAACTCATTAGTCTATTCTTGTTCTGAGAAATGAAGGCTACTACTCCCTTCACAGAACAGAGCAAACTGGCCCTAACCAGAGTAGAAAGAGGAGTGGAAAGCCATGATGCACAATTGAGCAAGAGGACATGCACATTAGAGTGTCTAGTTTGAGAGACAGATGCCTCACAAGTGCTCAAATGGCAGCTTCATTAAATAGAATCCGCAAAACACCAGTCTCAACATCAACAGTGAAGAGGCGACTCCGGGATGCTGGCCTTCTAGGCAGAGTTCCTCTGTCCAGTGTCTGTGTTCTTTTTCCCATCTTAATGTTTTATTTTTATTGGCCAGTCTGAGATAAGGCCAGCATCCTGGAGTCGCCTCTCCACTGTTGACGTTGTGACTGTTGTTTTGCCGGTGCTATTTAATGAAGCTGCCAGTGACCCCAAACTTTTGAGCGGTAGTGTATATTTCCTGAGCTTTCTTATATCTTCTAGACAGACACTTCAAAATCTTATTCCTTATGAAAAAGTGTTTTATATCTTTTATTTTGCCATTTATGAATCTGTTATTCAATGCGTTTCTATGGGATTTGGAAGAAAAGGGAAAATTCAATATTTTATCCACAAAAAATTCTATGGACAAAACACATTTTTTATAAGCTCAAAACTTACTATACCAAAATCAGAAAAATATCACTTTATTGGTCATTGCACACAAGACCCACCAGAAGTTTGACTTCCGCTTTTAACCCAACTCTCCGAAAGGCACACATACATGCACATACAGTGCATTCGGAAAGTATTCAGACCCCTTGACTTTTTCCACATTTTGTTACTTTATAGCCTTATTCTAAAATTGATACAATTCTTTTTTTTTCTCATCAATTTACCCAATAATGATAAAGCGAAAAAAGGTTTTAGACATTTCGCAAATTTATAAAAAATGGCAATAATCCATTTACATAAGTATTCAGACCCATTATGCAGTACTTTGTTGAAGCACTTTTGGCAGAGATTACAGCCTCGGGTCTTCTTGGGTAAGATTCTACCAGCTTGGCACACATGTATTTTGGGGAGTTTCTCCCATTCTACTCTGCAGATCCTCTCAAACTCTGTCAGGTTGGATGGGGAGCATCGCTACACAACTATTTTCAGGTCTCTCCAGAGAGACTGGGCCACTCAAGGAGATTCAGAGAATTGTCCCGAAGCCTCTCCTGCATTGTCTTGGCTGTGTGCTGAGGGTCATTGTTCTGTTGGAAGGTGAACCTTCTCCCCAGTCTGAGTTCCTGAGCGCTCTGGAGCATGTTTTCATCAAGGATCTCTCTGTATATATATCTCTCTCTCTCGATCCTGAATAGTCTCCCAGTCCCTGCCACTGAAAAACATCCCCACAGCATGATGCTGCCACCAACCATGCTCCACTGTAGGGATGGTCCCAGCTTTCCTCCAGGTGTGACACTTAACATTCAGGCCAAAGTGTTTAATCTTGGTTTCATGGTCTGAGTAATTTAGGTGCCTTTTACTGAGGAGTGGCTTCCGTCTGGGCACTCTACCATAAAGGCCTGATTGGTGGAGTGCTGCAGAGATGGTTGTCCTTTTGGAAGGTTCTCCCATCTCCACATAGGAACTCTGGAGCTCTGTCAGTGTGACCATCGGGTTCTTGGTCACCTCCCTGACCAAGGACCTTGTCCCCCGATTGCTCAGATTGGCCAGGAGGCCAGCTCTTGGAAGAGTCTTGGTGGTTCCAAACGACTTCCATTTAATATGGAGGCCACTGTGTACTTGGGGACCTTCAATGCTGCAGACGTTTGTTTGTACTCTTCCCCAGATCTGTGCCTTGACACAATCTTGTCTTGGAGTTCTATGGACAATATCTTTGACCTCATGGCTTGTTTTTGTCTCTGACATGCACTGTCAACTGTGGGACCTTATATAGACAGGTGTGTGTATTTCCAAATCATGTGCAATCAATTGAATTGACCACAGGTGGACTCCAGTCAAGTTGTAGAAACATTTCATGGATTAGCAATGGAAACAGGATACACCTGAGCTCATTATTTAGTCTCATACAATTGCAAAGGGCACTCTGTTTTACATTTTATTATACATTTGCAAACATTTTAAATACCTGTTTTCACTTCGTCATTACGGGGTATTGTGTGTAGATTGATGAGAATTACCTTGTAACTTAATCAAGGGGTCTGAATACTTCCCGAATGCACTCTACATATACCATTTTCTTGGGGGGAGAGGTAAGGGGGGGCTGCAACACTGGGTACCTGGGGAGCTGATGTTGTACGGCCTTTCTTAAGTGCACAACAGCAGGGAATGAACTGGGATTTAATTTGATTTTAAATGGTAACCCTCCAGTCAGTGATGGCCTCTCTAACCACTAGGCTGCCTGTCGCTAACAGAGAAGATGTAACCCTTGTGTAGTCTTAACATTCTGTAGACTCCCCTTGTCCTAAACGTCAAAAATGACCCGCCATCACTAAATCCCTAAAATAAAGCAGCTTAATTGAATGTTAAACACCAAATCTTTTTTGCTTGAAGAAACAACCTGTCATTCATCACAAACTTTGTCAATATCTGGGTTTTCCCACAATGCAGAAAGACTGCATTTGGTCTGTGGACACCGCTCGTTTTTATTTCAACACACCTGTTATAATTGTTTTCTTTACTAAAGTAGAGGTTTATTTTTATTATTATCATTGAATAGGTGTAAACATACATTTCTTAGCAAGAGATAGTACTTGTACAGCCTAAGAAAGTAGCAGACATGTGCAGAATGTAGTTTTGAATGCATTTTATTGAAGGGGAACAATAACAGTCTTGACCTTTTTTGGCAACATAGTGATATATTATTATATACTGTACAATGAGGAATTCAACTACAAAATACTAGTCTTCTCCAGTTTTTTTAACCATTGCCCCCATCCACAAGGTGAATAAATAATATTAAAATTACATAATATATACAAAACAAAAATGTGAAGAACATGAATCAATCAACTCTGATTAGCACATGTAGGACAGTATGCAAGTGTGTGTGCATGGACTTGGCAGATGTATTTCTCACATGTGCAGCACATAGTATTTGTTTTACAGTCCTTCATAGGGGGACAGAATTTGCATCTCCTCCTCTTGCCTGCCCCAGCTGCAGCCTCAGGTGGATCAGGACAAGATTCAGCCCCCTGAACAGCTTTCATAAGCGCTGCAGAGGCTGCTGTGCGGGGGAGGCGCTCCTTTCTTTGAATGTGTGGGGTTAAATGTGCCTTTCCCAGCTGCTCCAGGAACACCATCCTCTTGTTCCGCTTATCAGGCAACCAGGTAAGGTTGATCTTGTTCCATATCACAAAGGCATTGTATGAGGACACATCAATGATGTTAAGGAAGATGACCAGGGGCCAGCGGGCAGTCATCCTCCTGCAGCTGTAAGTTACAATCACCTTGTCCAGGTTGTCCATGCCTCCTTTGTTGTGGTTGTAGTCCAGGATGATGGCTGGCTTCTGTCCTCATGATCACTGATCTCAGCTGTTTTGTGCAGTGTGCTTAGGAGGACCACATTCTTGTTCCTCTTTTGGAGGTAAGAAACTAGAGTGGTGGTGGGGGTGAAGGCAAACTTTGATGAGAAGGCCTCTCGCCCCCTTGTTGCGAGGAGTGCAGGGGGGAGCTCAGGCTTGTTCTTTATAACTTCCTCTTCAGGAGCTGCTGGCTGAGTTCAATCAGTAGAACACATCATCTACATTTTTCATTGTGTGTGTGTGTGTGTGTGTGTGTGTGTGTGTGTGTGTGTGTGTGTGTGTGTGTGTGTGTGTGTGTGTGTGTGTGTGTGTGTGTGTGTGTCTTTTTGGTGTGTAAATTATATTATAACTGCCGTGTGAAAAATGACCTTAAGACAATCTTTGTACAGCTGGTGGTGTATAGCTTTCATGGAAATATGATTAAAGGCGATGTTTCACTTTTTCTAATGTTCGGATCACTCTAAGAAAAGTCATCAAATTTCAGGTTGAAAAAATATCATTTAGGAGGTTTTCTCTGCTCGTGTTTGACCAAGAGGTTAAACCTCTTGAGAATACAGGGGGTAATATTTTCGCATTAGCATAATTTGCTCTACAGATTAAACTGCCTCTTATTCAATTATTGCTCTTACTATATGCATATAAATCATACCATTGGAAAGAAAACAATCCCTAGTTTCTAAAACCGTTTCAATTTTGTCTCTGAGTGATACAGAAGTCATTCAACAGCACTTTCCATGACCAAGAACATAAAATCAAGATGTGTTATGCTGGCTTCAAAGCTCTGCCTATATATGGTCGTGCCCCCTATGACCAGAAACACACCTCATTCGCCTTCCTCTGGTTGTCAAGAGGACGTCAGAGGAGAAATTCTTTGTTTATCTGGGACTGACGTGAAATAGGACCCATTTCTTTGGCGTGACCGACAACTTCCGTTTTGGTGAATGGCTCGAATTTTAGCTGCGTTTGTGTACTGTTTTGCTGGCGTTATGTATGCAAACTATCTCCGTGTCGAATTTTGTTTGATACATGTGACCATATCATCGTAATGTATGTTTTTTCAATATAGTTTAATCAGATTATTTGAATTTTTCCGGGAGTTTTTCGGTGTACCGTTGTCGGATTGTATTTACGTTTGAGAAATTCGTGCCACTCGACCGGTACCTGTGCTAAATGGAGTGGGCAAGGAAGAATTCTGAACGGAACCAACGACTCATCTTGACAAAGGACACTTTGATCAACATTCTGATGAAAGATCAGCCATAGTAAGACCCAATTTACGATTTTATATCATATCTGTTGTGCATGTGAACTGGACGTGGGCGCCTAGCCGAATCTGCCTGGTAAAAATATCGTGTCCTCCGCTAACGTGGTTAGCTAATAGATTTACATATTCTGTCTTCCCTGTAAAACATTTTAAAAATCTGAAATGGTGGCTTTATTCACAAGACCTGTATCTTTCATCTGGTGTCTTGGACTTGTGATTTAATGATATTTAGATGCTACAAGTTACTTGTGACGCTATGCTAGCTGTGCTAATCAGTGGGGTGAGTTGGGGGGTGCTACCGGATCAGGGTTGGTGACTCGTGAGAAGTTTTAAGACACCACAAGGGTTAACACTACTTCAAATACATTCTTTAGCTACACTCTTTCTGAATGTTAAACCTGGCTATCCTCCCATCCTCCAGTCCTCCGCAGTATAACAGCTCTCTCTCTCTCTCTCTCTCTCTCTCTCTCTCTCTCTCTCTCTCTCTCTCTCTCCTCTCAGGAGACGCAGAGCACTTGGGCTTTTGTCCCAGTGCCTCCTAATGTGCCACCGGGAACAATGTCACCTGCACATGCAGTCTCTCTTTTACTCCCTTTGTCTTTCTCTCTCTCTCTCTCTCCCTCTCTCTCTCTTTGTCTCTTTTTCTCTGTTTTTCTCCCTATCTCTCTCTGTCTCTCTCACTCTCCTTCTCTTTCTCTATCTCTTTCTCCCTCTCTCTCGCTGTCTCTTTTCCCTCTCTCCCTGTCTTTCTCTGTCTCTCTGTCTCTCTCTCTTTCCCCTCACTCACTCTCTCTATCTATATCTCTATCTCTATCTCTCTCTGGCTCTCTCTCTTTCTCCCTCTCTCTGTCTCTCTCTTTTTCTCCCTCTCTCTCTCTCTCTCTCTCTCTATTTATCTGATTGTGAGATGTTTGCTCCAGCTTCTTGCCATATGGATTTAATGTCAAACAATGGCTTTTGCATCAGTCACCTGGTATGTGGTCAGCAACATGCTCCCTCTCCACTGATTGCACTACATTTGAATAGGCTCACCCCCTATCCAATACTCTTTGTGTCCATGCTCTCTCATTAGCATGGTCTTAGCATATATTTTTTTTACTTCAGATAAAACGGGAGAGCGGGAGGCACAACCAGGAATCAATATGTAGCAATCTGCCGCACTAATTTCGATTCAAATAACCATGACTCCGTTCTGTACTCCCTGTTCACCCATGGCTACATGGCCACGCACGTCTCCAACTCAATCATTCATTTTGCAGACGACACAACAGTGGTAAGCCTGATTACCAACAACGACGCAACAGCCTACAGGGAGGAGGTAAAGGCCCTGTCATTGGTGCCAGGAAAATAACTTCTCCCTAAACATCAACAAAACCTAGGAGCTGATCGTTGACTTCAGGAGACAGCAGAGGGAGCACACCCACATCGACACGGCCACAGCGTCGAACCCAAGACACAAGGGTGTAATCGCTGTCAAAGGTGCTTCAACAAAGTACCGAGTAAAGGTTCTAAATGCCGATGTAAATGTGATATTTCCATTTTTGTAATTTTCTTTTTGCCAAAATTTCTTAAAACATGTATTGTGTGTAGATTGATCAGAAAGAAAAAAACGATTTCATTCATTTTAAAATAAGTCTGTAACATAACAAAATGTTTTAAAATAAGTCTGTAACTGTCAGGACCCGGTGCTAGAAACTGTCACTAAATCGGCAAAACCCAGAAGATGAGGCAGACACAGCAGTACTAGAGATGGTGGTTTAATAAAAAATAGATAACTTCCAAAATACAAAGAAAATCCACAAAGTGGAAAAAACAGCAAGGGAAAAAAACAAACCTAAAAGACTAATCCAAAATACAAAAGAACAAAACCAGAGAACCTCTGGAAAATCCAACAAGAGAAAAATATATGTTCACAACAAGGCTTGGGCTGGGGCTGGGTGCTAACATACAAACACTGAGCAAGGAACTAAGGAACACACAGGGATTCAATACTAACAAGGGAACGACATACAGGTGCAAACAATAATAGAGCAAGGGAAAAACAAAAGGTACAAAAAAGGTGCAATGGGGACATCTAGTGACAAAAAAACAGAACAGTCCTGGCCAAAACCTGACAGAATCCCCCTCCTAGGAACGGCTCCTGACGTTCCTACCAGCCTTCTCAGGGTGGAGGGCCCTGAACTGACGAATGAGGTCAGGGTCCAGTATGTCCTTGGCAGGAACCCAGGAGCGCTCCTCGGGACCGTAGCCTTCCCAGTCCACCAGATACTGCCAGGACCGCTGCACCCGGCGGGAGTCCAGTATCCGGTGGACGGTATAAGCCGACTGGCCTCCGATGACACGGGGCGGAGGGGGAGGTCTGCCTGCCGGAATAAGGGGAGAAAAAACAACAGGTTTTAATAAAGAAATGTGAAATGTGGGATTGATTTTAAGGGATCTGGGTAAGTGCAGGCGAAAAGTAACGGGATTGACTCTCCTGGCAATCTTAAAGGGTCCGATGAATCTCTGGGACAGCTTGCGAGACTCCACCCGTAGCGGTAAGTTTTTTGTTGAGAGCCATACTCTCTGGCCGGGGTACAGGGTAGGACCGGGACGGCGACGTCTGTTGGCTTGTCGTTGGTACTGCTGAGAGGAACGCAGAAGATTAAGACGGGCCTTCTTCCACGTAAGCCGACAGCGTCTGATGAACCTCGAGGCTGAAGGCACTCTGACTTCTGCCTCCTGGTCCGGGAACAATAGAGGAGCATAGCCAAACTGACACTCGTGCGGGGATATACCAGTGGAGGAGGAGCACAAGGTGTTGTGCGCGTACTCAGCCCAAACAATGAAGGATGACCATGTGGATGGGTTGTTGGAAACCATACATCTGAGGGTGGTTTCCAGCTCCTGATTCATCCTCTCAGTTTGGCCGTTGGACTCCGGATGGTACCCTGAAGATAAACTGGCCGTGGCCCCTATGAGTTGGCAGAAGGCCTTCCAAAACCTTGAGGCGAACTGGGGACCTCTGTCGGAAACCATATCTTGCGGGATGCCAAAGACTCGGAACACATGGTTAATCACCAACTCAGCTGTTTCCTTGGCAGAAGGTAATTTGGTCAAGGGAACAAACCTGGCCGCCTTAGAAAACCTGTCGATGATGACTAGGATCGTAGTATTACCATGGGACGGAGGAAGGCCAGTAATAAAGTCCAGCGAGATATGGGACCAGGGTCGGTGGGGAATAGATAAAGGGTGAAGGAGTCCTTGAGGGCGGAGGTGAGAAGATTTGCCCTGGCAGCACACGGAACAGGCCTTGACGAAAGTGGCAACGTCTTCTTTTATGGTGGGCCACCAGAACTTACGCTGGATGAACTCCAAGGTGCGACCTACGCCCGGGTGACAGGTGAGGCGAGAGGAGTGCCCCCACAGAAGGACTTGGGACCTTGCTGCCTTGGGAACAAACAACCGATTAGCAGGACCTCCTCCAGGGCCCGGTTCGATGGCTTGAGCTTGTTTCACGGTATCCTCCACTTGCCACGATCTTAGCGGCAGGAAGAACAGTCATGTCAGTATCTTCTCGAATGGCAGGAGAGTAGACTCGTGACAAGGCATCCGGTTTGAGATTCTTCGACCCGGGTCTATAGGTGAGAATAAACTGGAATCGGCTGAAGAAAAGAGACCATCGAGCTTGTCTGGAGTTCAACCGCTTCGCCTGCTGGATATACTCCAGATTTTTGTGGTCCGTAAGCACTTGAAACGGTTGAGAAGCCCCCTCGAGCCAGTGTCTCCATTCCTTCAATGCCATCTTAACCGCTAGGAGTTCACGATCCCCCACATCGTAATTCCTCTCGGCCGGGGTAAGCCGGTGAGAGAAGAAGGCGCAAGGATGAAGCCTCTTGTCTTCACCCCTCTGAGACAGGACAGCTCCAACACCAACCTCTGATGCGTCTACCTCCACCACAAAAGGTTCATCCGCCGTCGGTAGTGTCAGGATGGGAGCAGAGAGGATGCGCTGCTTGAGTCCTTGGAAGGCCGTCTCAGCTTCTCTTCCCCACAGAAACCTTGTGTTGCCACCCTTGGTTAAAGCTGAGAGAGGGGCTGCCACCGAGCTGAAGTTCTTGATGAACTTGCGGTAGAAGTTAGTGAAGCCCAGGAAACGCTGAACTTCCTTAACGGACTTGGGGGTGGGCCAATCTGCTACCGCCCCTACCTTCTTGGGGTCCATCTGGACTCGACCGGGTTCCACTACAAATCCCAGGAACTGTACTCGAGAGGAATGGAATTCACACTTTTCCGGCTTAACGTACAAATGGCTGTCTAGGAGGCGTTTGAGCACTTGTCTGACATGCTTAGTGTGTTCTTGAAGGGAGCTCGAAAAGATGAGGATGTCATCCAAGTAAACAAACACGAAAATGTTAAGCATATCCCTAAGCACATCGTTTATGAGCGCTTGGAACACAGCCGGGGCGTTGGTCAGGCCGAAGGGCATCACCAAGTATTCGTAGTGACCAGTAGGCGTGTTGAAAGCGGTCTTCCACTCGTCACCGGGTTTGATCCGCATAAGATGGTATGCGTTCCGCAGGTCAAGCTTAGTGAAGACCACTGCTTCCTGGAGCAGCTCAAAGGCTGTGGCCATAAGGGGTAGCGGGTAGCGGTTACGGACGGTTATGGCATTAAGTCCCCGGTAGTCGATGCAAGGACGTAATCCCCCGTCTTTTTTGGCCACAAAGAAAAACCCTGCTCCCGCCGGCGAGGTGGATGGACGCATGAGGCCTGCTGCCAGAGCGTCCTTGATGTAGGTATCCATAGCAGCTCGTTCGGGAGGAGATAGGGAAAAGATCCGACCCCTGGGGGGGCAGGTGCCCGGAAACAGGTCGATGGGGCAATCGTAAGGTCTATGGGGTGGTAGTTTGGTGGCCCTCTGTTTGCTAAATACCGGTTTGAGGTCATGGTAACACTCGGGAACTCGGGACAGGTCGATGGATTCTAGAGACTCGGGAGGGGAACTCGGGGAACTTGGGAAGATACAAGTGGCTTGGCACGTAGGACCCCACTGCTTGATAGTGCCCACAGACCAGTCGATGTGAGGGTTATGGCTGTGAAGCCAGGGGTATCCAAGGACGAGAGGGAACTCGGAACACGAGGTCAGATGAAAGTTCATCACTTCCTGGTGTTGGGAAACTGAAAGACGCAAGGGGGTAGTGACACGAGTGACAAGTCCAGATCCCAAAGGGCTTCCATCCAACGTAGTAACCCTTATGGGGTCACTTAGAGGTTCAGAGGGAACGCCATTCTCCTTCGCCCAGACACCATCCATGAAGTTACCTGCGGCTCCAGAGTCTACCAAGGCTTGAAGGGGAAGCTCGTGGTTGTCCCAGGAAAGGGTAACTGGAATGAGCAGGCGGGAGTTGGATGGATGGGAGGAGGTTATGTTTCCCGTTACAGTCCTCCCAGGCCTGCACGGGAGAGTGCGTTTTCCCTGGAGCCCGGGACACGTGGAGAGGAAATGGCCCGGTTTGCCGCAATATAGACAGCATCGCTCCCTCATCCGGCGGTCTCTCTCAGCCTGGGAGATGCGTCCAACCTGCATGGGTTCCGGTGGAGTCAGCGGGGATAAAGGTGGAGACTCGGAGCTGGGACCGATAGGAGCTAGGGTGAGAGATCTACGGTTGAGCTCTCTCTCTCTCAGACGCTGGTCTATGCGTGAAGCCAACTTGATCAGGGACTCGAGGTTGTCCGGTGGTTCCCGAGTGGCCAGTTCATCTTGGATGGTGTCGGAAAGACCCTTCAAAAAGCACACTGTGAGCGCCTCGTCATTCCAGCCACTCGCTGCTGCCACCGTGCGGAACTGGATGGCATAGTCCGTCACGCTGCGCCGACCTTGGCGGAGAGTCAGGAGCTGTTTGGCTGAGTCAGGACCGCTGGTAGGACCTTGAAACACTCGCTTGAATTCTTCAGCAAAGGTAGAGTAGCTGGCACAGCAGGGACTTTGGGCATCCCACACAGCAGTAGCCCAGGCTAGGGCTTTTTCCGACAGCAGGGTGATGATATATGCTATCTTGGACCGGTCGGTGGGAAATGACGAGGGTTGCAGCTCGAATGAGAGAGAACATTGGGTGAAAAACCCCTTACAACCACTCGGATCACCTGAGAACCGTTGGGGAGGCGGCAGACGAGGTTCAGCCAGGGGGTTAACTGCCACGGGCACTTGAATCTGATGAACTGGAGCAGAAGCGGTTGCAGGAGAAAGTTGATCAGAAATCTGCTTTATGGAAGTCATCATCTCCGACAGAAGTTGAGAATGTCCAGCCATTAAGGCCTCTTGCTGAACCAGAGCAGCTTCGTGACGTTGGACAGTCCCCTCGTGGTGGGACAGCATGGGAAAAAAGTCCTGGGTACTGGCTGCCTCTGGGTTCATATTAATGGCTCAGTGTTTCTGTCAGGACCCGGTGCTAGAAACAGTCACTAAATCGGCAAAACCCAGAAGATGAGGCAGACACAGCAGTACTAGAGATGGTGGTTTAATAAAAAATAGATAACTTCCAAAATACAAAGAAAATCCACAAAGTGGAAAAAACAGCAAGGGAAAAAAACAAACCTAAAAGACTAATACAAAATACAAAAGAACAAAACCAGAGAACCTCTGGAAAATCCAACAAGAGAAAAATATATGTTCACAACAAGGCTTGGGCCCGGGCTGGGTGCTAACATACAAACACTGAGCAAGGAACTAAGGAACACACAGGGATTAAATACTAACAAGGGAACGACATACAGGTGCAAACAATAATAGAGCAAGGGAAAAACAAAAGGTACAAAAAAGGTGCAATGGGGACATCTAGTGACAAAAAAACAGAACAGTCCTGGCCAAAACCTGACAGTAACGTAACAAAATGTTTTAACATAAGTCTGTAACATAACAAAATGTTTTAAAATAAGTCTGTAACATAACAAAATGTTTAAAAATAAGTCTGTAACATAACAAAATGTTTTAAAATAAGTCTGTAACATAACAAAATGTTTTAAAATAAGTCTGTAACGTAACATAATATTTTATTGAGTTACAGTTCATATAAGTAAATCATTCAATTTAAATTAATTAATTAGGCTTAGGACCCAGGCCCAGCCCATCAGAATGAGTTTTTCCCCACAAAAGGGCTCTATTAAAGACATAAATACTCCTCAGTTTCATTGGCTGTCCGGGTGGCTGCTCTCAGATGATCCCGCAGGTGAAGAAGCCGGATGTGGAGGTCCAGCCAATGAAACTGAGGAGTGGTTGCACGCTCCCTCAAAATTTGAGACATTTGTGGAATTGTGTTGTATGACAAAACTGTACATTTTAGAGTGGCCTTTTATTACCCCCAGCACAAGGTGGACCTTTGAAATGATCATGCTGTTTAATCAGCTTCTTGATATGCCACACTTGTCAGGTGGATCGATTATCTTGGCGAAGTAGGAATGGAAAGGAGGAATGTAAACAAATTTGTGCACAGAATTTGAAAGAAATAAGCTTTTTCTGGGATGTTTTATTCCAGCTCATGAAAGATGGGACCAACACTTTACATGTTGCGTATACATGTTTGTTCAATATACATATGTATGTATATATGAGCAATATATATATTGCTCATCCTTATATGTCTTTATTTCTTAATTTCATTATTTAACTTTTTAGATTTGTTTGTATTATTGTGTATTGTTAGATAGTATTGCACTGTTGGAGATAGGAACACAAGCATTTTGCTACACCCACAGTAACGTCTGCTAAATATGTGTATGCAACCAATAAAATGTGATTTGATCGAAGGAGAAAGGAGAGACTTGGGATCAAGGCTTTGGAAAAATCAGCAGGTTAGCGTTTTTCATCATGAATATTGTTCTGGAGGCAGCTGAGTGGTCACCAGATGTCACAGCCACAAAGACATAACATCTTATATTAAACCTACATGTAACGGCTTTCTTCTGTGGACGAAGGAGAGGACCATAGCGCAGCGTGGTTAGTGTTCATCATGTTTAATAAAGACAATAAACGTGAACACTACAAAATACAAAACAACAAATGTGGAAAAACCAAAACAGTTCTGTCTGGTGCAGACACACGAAGACAGAAGACAGCTACCCACAAAACCCAACACAAAACAGACTACCTAAATATGGTTCCCAATCAGAGACAATGACTAACACCTACCTCTGATTGAGAACCATATCAGGCCAAACATAGAAACGGGAAAACTAGACACACAACATAGAATGCCCACTCAGCTCACGTCCTGACCAACACTAAAACAAAGAAAACACAAAAGAACTATGGTCAGAACGTGACACTACAGTTGAAGTCGGAAGTTTACATACACTTAGGTTGGAGTCATTAAAACTTGTTTTTCCAGAAATGTCTTGTTAACAAATTTTTCCCAAAATTGTTTACAGACAGATTATTGCACTTATTATTCACTGTATAACAACTAAAGTGGGTCAGAAGTTTACATACGCTAAGTTGACTGTGCCTTTAAACAGCTTGGAAAATTGCAGAAAATGATGTCATGGCATTAGAAGCTTCTGATAGGCTAATTGACATCATTTGAGTCAATTGGAGGTGTACCTGTGGATGTATTTCAAGGCATACCTTCAAACTCAGTGCCTCTTTGCTTGACATCATTGGAAAATCAAAAGAAATAAGCCAGGACCTCAGAAAAATAATTGTAGACCTCCACAAGTCTGGTTCATCATTGGGAGCAATTTCCAAACACCTGAAGGTGCCACGTTCATCTGTACAAAAAATAGTATGCAAGTGTAAACAATATGGGACCACACAGCCGTCACACCGCTCAGGGAGGAGACGTGTACTGTCTCCTAAAGATGAATGTTCTTTGGTGTGAAAAGTGCAAATCAATCCCAGACATCAGCAAAGGACCATGTGAAGATGCTGGAGGAATCAGGTACAAAAGTATCTACATTCACAGTAAAACGAGTCCTATATCGACATAACCTGAAAGGCCGCTCAGCAAGGAACACTGCTCCAAAATCTCCATATAAAAGCCAGACTACGGTTTGCAACTGCACATGGGGACAAAGATCATACTTTTTGGAGAAATTTCCTCTGGTATGATGAAACAAAAATATAACTCTTTGGCCATAATGACCATCGTTATGTTTGGAGGAAAAAGGGGGGGGCTTGCAAGCCGAAGAACACCATCCCAACCGTGAAGCACGGGGGTGGCAGCATCATGTTGTGCGGGTGCTTTGCTGCAGGAGGGACTGGTGCACTTCACAAAATAGATGGTATCATGAGGTAGGAAAATTATGTGGATATATTGAAGCAACATCTCAAGACATCAGTCAGGAAGTTAAAACTTGGTCGCAAATGGGTCTTCCAAATGGACAATGACCCCAAGCATACTTCCAAAGTTGTGGCAAAATGGCTTAAGGACAACAAAGTCAAGGTTTTGGAGTGGCCATCATAAAGCCCTGACCTCAATACCATAGAAAATTAGTGTGCAGAACTGAAAAAGCGTGTGCGAGCAAGACGGTCTACAAACCTGACTCAGATACAACAGCTCTGTCAGGAGGAATGGACCAAAATTCACCCAACTTATTGTGGGAAGCTTGTGCAAGGCTACTCTAAACGTTTGACCCAAGTTAAACAATTTAATAAAGGCATTGCCAATCAAATACTAATTGAGTGTATGTAAACTTCAGACCCACAGGGAATGTGACGGAAGAATTAAATCTGAAATAAATCATTCTCTCTACTATTATTCTGACATGTCACATTCTTAAAATAAAGAATGTGACATAATAACTGGCCTAAGGTCAGAATAACTGACCTAAGACAGGGAATTTTTACTAGGATTAAATGTCAGGAACTGTGAAGAACTGACTTTAAATGTATTTGCCTAAGGTGTACAGTGGGGCAAAAAAAGTATTTAGTCAGCCACCAATTGTGCAAGTTCTAGAGGCAAAGTAGAGTCGCAATTCAACAGCTCAGACACAAGAGGTATGTGGCAGGGTCTACAGTCAATCACGGATTACAAAAAGAAAACCAGCCCCGTCGCGTACCAGGATATCTTGCTCCCAGACAGACTAAATAACTTTTTTGCTCGCTTTGAGGACAATACAGTGCCACTGACACGGCCCGCTACCAAAACCTGTGGGCTCTCCTTCACTGCAGCCGAGGTGAGTAAAACATTTAAACGTGTTAACCCTCGCAAGGCTGCAGGCCCAGACGGCATTCCCAGCCGCGTCCTCAGAGCATGTGCAGACCAGCTGGCTGGTGTGTTTAAGGACATATTCAATCAATCCTTATCCCAGTCTGCTGTTCCCACATGCTTCAAGAGGGCCACCATTGTTCCTGTTCCCAAGAAAGCTAAGGTAACTGAGCTAAACGACTACCGCCCCGTAGCACTCACTTCCGTCATCATGAAGTGCTTTGAGAGACTAGTCAAGGACCATATCACCTCCACCCTACCTGACACCCTAGACCCACTCCAATTTGCTTACCGACCCAATAGGTCCACAGACGACGCAATCGCAACCACACTGCACACTGCCCTAACCCATCTGGACAAGAGGAATACCTATGTGAGAATGCTGTTCATCGACTACAGCTCAGCATTTAACACCATAGTACCCTCCAAACTCGTCATCAAGCTCGAGACCCTGGGTCTCGACCCCGCCCTGTGCAACTGGGTCCTGGACTTCCTGACAGGCCGCCCCCAGGTGGTGAGGGTAGGTAACAACATCTCCACCCCGCTGATCCTCAACACTGGGGCCCCACAAGGGTGCGTTCTGAGCCCTCTCCTGTACTCCCTGTTCACCCACGACTGCGTGGCCATGCACGCCTCCAACTCAATCATCAAGTTTGCGGACGACACTACAGTGGTAGGCTTGATTACCAACAACGACGAGACGGCCTACAGGGAGGAGGTGAGGGCCGTCGGAGTGTGGTGTCAGGAAAATAACCTCACACTCAACGTCAACAAAACAAAGGAGATGATTGTGGACTTCAGGAAACAGCAGAGGGAGCACCCCCCTATCCACATCGACGGGACAGTAGTGGAGAAGGTGGAAAGCTTTAAGTTCCTCGGTGTACACATCACGGACAAACTGAATTGGTCCACCCACACAGACAGCGTTGTGAAGAAGGCGCAGCAGCACCTCTTCAACCTCAGGAGGCTGAAGAAATTCGGGTTGTCACCAAAAGCACTCACAAACTTCTACAGATGCACAATCGAGAGCATCCTGTCGGGCTGTATCACCCTGGTACGGCAACTGCTCCGCCCACAACCGTAAGGCTCTCCAGAGGGTAGTGAGGTCTGCACAACGCATCACCGGGGGCAAACTACCTGCCCTCCAGGACACCTACACCACCCGATGTCACAGGAAGGCCATAAAGATCATCAAGGACAACAACCACCCGAGCCACTGCCTGTTCACCCCGCTATCATCCAGAAGGCGAGGTCAGTACAGGTGCATCAAAGCAGGGACAGAGAGACTGAAAAACAGCTTCTATCTCAAGGCCATCAGACTGTTAAACAGCCACCACTAACATTTAGTGGCCGCTGCCAACATACTGACTCAACTCCAGCCACTTTAATAATGGGAATTGATGGAAATTATGTAAAAATGTATCACTAGCCACTTTAAACAATGCCACTTAATATAATGTTTACATACCCTACATTACTCATCTCATATGTATATGTATATACTGTACTGTATATCATCCACTGCATCTTGCCATCTTTATGTAATACATGTATCACTAGCCACTTTAAACTATGCCACTTTATGTTTACATACCCTACATTACTCATCTCATATGTATAGACTGTACACTATACCATCTACTGCATCTTGCCTATGCCATTCTGTACCATCACTCATTCATATATCTTTATGTACATATTCTTTATCCCTTTACACTTGTGTGTATAAGGTAGTAGTTGTGGAATTGTTCGGTTAGATTACTTGTTGGTTATTACTGCATTGTCGGAACTAGAAGCACAAGCATTTCGCTACACTCGCATTAACATCTGCTAACCATGTGTATGTGACAAATAAAATTTGATTTGATTTGATTTCTCCCACTTAAAAAGATTAGAGAGGCCTGTAATTTTCACGTTTGACCTCTGAAAACGTTTGACCTCTGTCATTGCCAACAAAGGGTATATTACAAAGTATTGAGATAAACGTTTGTTATTGACCAAATACTTATTTTCCACCATAATTTGCAAATAAATTCATAAAAAATCCTACAATGTGATTTTCTGGATTTTTTTTCTCATTTTGTCTGTCATAGTTGAAGTGTACCTATGTTGAAAATTACAGGCCTCTCTCATCTTTTAAAGTGGGAGAACTTGCACAATTGGTGGCTGACTAAATACCTTTTTGCCCCACTGTATGTAGTAAACTTCCGACTTCAACTGTAACCCTAACCTTAACCCTAACGTTAACCACAGCACTAACCCTAAGGCCTAAACCAAATCTTAAATTAAGGCCAAAAATCAACTACAAAAAAATCATGAATGTTTATAATATAGCCAATTTTGACTTTTCAGCTTGCCCATCTAGCGGAAATTGCTCAATTCTGCCTTCAGGGCAAGATTCATGACAATAAAGGTCAACAGGCAAAAACAATCCCCTGAGCAGAAGAGAAGACGTCTAATTTGAGGGTCAAAACAAACCAGGATGTCCACTAGAGGCCCCACTGGTAATTAGTGAAACAAGCTGTCTTTCTTACATTAAAGAGGCCTCACGGACATGACTGAATCGCCACACTATCCCCCCCCCCCCTCCCTCCTCCCTCCCTTCTCCTCACTCTTGTAACATGGTAAACAGGCAAAGTAAGCCCAGACAACATAAAAAATAAAGTATCTTGTAATGAATTGAAAGCCTGTTGGCAGCCTTTACGAGGTGAGCGGATGTAAAATAAATAACTGAATAACAACGAGGAAATAGCAAACAACACCGACATAGGAAATTGGTGCACAATATGGCGGAGGAGGTGGCTGGGTAACTTGTTTGTCGCCTGTAGGAATAGCTTTTTCGTTCATAGTTAATAATTTTTTATCAGGCTGCCGACCTAAATGTTTCAGATGAGTAGTGATGTACTGTATTCCCAACATGGAGGAATCAATGCCCCGAGAAACCCAGAGGGAGTGTTTCTGACTCGTTGCTTGTTGTCAAACTTCCTTCACTCTGCCCCTCTCTTCATCAATAGACATCAAGATTGAGAGAACTTGAGAGGGCCTCGTGTACACACTCGATGAGGACAAAAGAGGTTATTTGGCGCAGGAAAGAAAATCTTGATTGTGAAGATTGTTGAAGTTACTTTCTGGCGTTCACAGTCTATAACAGGATAACTCTAATTATGTCAAATGTTCTCCTTACATTTCTCTTTTTTTATTTTGATTCATTATCTGTACTGGGATGTATTTTCTCACCCTAATTAAATGTGTTTTATTAAGTAAATTGTTTAATTATAAACATTAATAATGTTTTATCATGAGATGTTTTTCTTGATGATTTTCTTGACTTGGTTGTTTTATTACAGGGTGTGTTCTCAAGATAGACTTTTCACACATCATGTCTGTAAATGAGTTATCTGTAGATATATTAATATAAGTATCAATGTTTTTTTTCGAATTAGAATGTAACTTTCTTTCATTCAACATGTATGTAGACCGTAGCTTGTCGTCTTCTTCGGGTATAAATCTTCTTTGAAGTTATACCTTTTCTCGAGGTGAGCTTGAAAACAGCAACGTGCTTTTCAGAGTTCAAAGTCCCACACTACCATTTTTTTGTAATCTCTGTGACATGTACAAATATAATTATACCCACTGACATTCATTATCGTCTCTTTAGATGTCTGCTCAGAAGAAGAAAAAACACTGAGGGTAAACCTGTCACAGGCCACAAGTTTCTTTCTCTGTCTTTGTTTACATAACTTACTTTAGGCAGCATTACACCAAGTGGCACACAAGGCCTCTGTGAAGTATTTACAAGGCTGTACACATAAACCTTATTTGAAATTCAGCATTTTTTTCTAGTACATACAATGAAGGGACAAAATGCATCCTCTACAGACTTCTCTCATATCTTGGTCTCAATACTCCTGAGTTGCCTATCTTTAAGAAGAGCTGGTGTTTTTTGTTTCCATGTACCTACCTCGCCCCTTCTCCCCACAGTATTTCTCTCGCAGCCTTCCCCTACTCGTCCTGTCCTTGTCAGCGGCTCTCATTTCAGCACTAGCAGTCAAAAGACAAGTTTACCGTGGTGTCGAGGCTATTGGCCACTGGGGGGGCCCAAGCCAGCGGCACTATCTCCATAAATTACCTGGGTGACGGGGCACGTAAGCATGCTTGTTAAAATTGTAAATGAAATAAATGGAGGGATGAAGGGAGGGAAGGTGGGATAGGTTGTAGGAGAGGAAAGGGGGAAAGAGGTGGTGGAAGGGGTTGATACCGATACACCAACATGAAGCTGTCCAGGGGATTGGGATCAGATACTCAATTTGAGTGAAGCCACGCTACATCAAAGGCATTCAAATGAAGTAATCTTCTATCACAAATTAAGCTCCAAGTGTGTGTGTGTGTGTGGAAATGTAAAGTGTGTACAAGTTGAGGCATTTAAAAGAGACTAGAGGGCCTGTATCCACAAAGCATCTCAGAAAAGGTCCTAGGAATCCTGTTTAAACCTGTTTTAAGACAACAACAAAAAACTCCCATCTCAGAGTAGGTTTTAGGATGTTAGGACAAACTGAGCCGGGAGTAAAATCAACTCATAAAAGTTTATCACAGCTGGCTTTCATGACAGTTTGAGGTAAAGCAAAGGAGAAATAGTCATTGACATTGTTGCAAGTGATGGGGAATAACCAATCACGATGAGGCATCGCCAGCTGGGAATTCTAGGCTTCTGAAAACAACAGTGAATGTGAATGTACATCTTCACGTTGCAATGGTAAAACGTTTGGTATCATTTCCATCTGACACGATCACTTTGCCTTCTCATAATTTTTGCCTAATATGTTGGCATGCATAACCTTCTTTTTTTTAAAACAAATTCTGATGTTTGTTAAAAGCAGAATTTTGACAATATTTTCGCTATATTGACACACTCGTCACTCCCGTTTAACAACTCTGATTCTCTTTGGCACAGTAGACATGAAGACACTTGCCATACTGTTGCAAACAACATTGCATTCCACTTTTGAAAGGTCTATCATTTTCATTGAAAACAATCAAAGTTAAATAACATAAGCCCTAGATGCCTTCAACTGCCCAATTTATAAGCATTCCCAATTTAGGCATATTTGTTTAGCCCCTTGATATTGTGCTCCAAAGTGATCATTTGAAATCACTTAGTTTGGCTTTAAGTAGGCCCAGTGGTGGAAAAAGTACCCAACTGTCATAATTGAGTAAAAGGAAAGATACCTTAACAGAAAATGACTCAAGGAAAAGTTAGTCACCCAGTAATCTTCTGCCTGAGTAAAAGTCTAAAAGTTTTGCTTTAAAATATATACGTACTTAAGTATCAAAAATAAATGTAACTGCTCAAGTGTACTTAAGTATTAAAAGTAAAAGTATTAATACTTTCAAATTAAGCAAACCAGATGTCACAATTTATTTGTATTTTTATAATTGATGGAAAGCCATGGGCGCACTTCAACATTCAGACATCATGTACAAACGAAGCATGCGTGTTGAGTGAGTCCACCAGATCAGAGGCAGTAGGGATGACCAGGGATGTTCTCTGTCTAGTGAGTCCACCAGATCAGGGCAGTAGGGGAGACCAGGGATGTTCTCTGTCTAGTGAGTCCACCAGATCAGGGCAGTAGGGATGACCAGGAATGTCCGGTGCATGAATTGGACACATTTCCTCTCCTGCTAAGCATTCAAAATGTATCGAGTACTTTTGGGTGTCGAGGAAAATGTATGGAGTAAAAAGTAAAATGGAATCTAGTAAGTTAAAGTTGTCAAAAATATAAATAGTAAAGTACAGATACCCCCCCAAAAATTACTTAAGTAGTACTTTAAAGTATTCTTACTTAAGTACTTTACACCACTGCATAGGCCTCATGTGAAATCATTGTCAACAGCACAAGAGATATTGTTACATGTAGGTCTAGATTATTTATGGCTTGATCATATAGAAATGTTATAACATTATTTTAACAACTCCTAAGCAAAGTCCTGTCTATGGTGCCGGGAACACTGACTCCTTTTTCTATTACCAAGACACCTGCTGATAACTCTGAACTGGTTAGGACAGCTCATGAGGTCTCCGAAACATCTGTCCACTAGGTAGGACTCTTATAACTGAAGAGGCTTCATGCATAGCTTTTATTTGTACCCATAGTAACAGGAATAAAATGTCTCTATTCTCAGCACTTACCTTATAGTAAAGACTCAAATAATTTGAAAGATTTATAATAGTAGTATACTAGAGTGTGGACCAGGTCTGGACTAGGGTGTGGACCATGTCTGGACCAGGTCTGGACTAGGCTGTGGACCAGGTCTGGACCAGGTCTGGACTAGGGTGTGGACCATGTCTGGACCAGGTCTGGACTAAGTTGTGGACCAGGTCTGGACTAGGGTGTGGACCATGTGTGGACCAGGTCTGGACTAGGTTGTGGACCAGGTCTGGACTAGGGTGTGGACCATGTGTGGACCAGGTCTGGACTAGGGTGTGGACCAGGTCTGGACTAGGTTGTGGACCAGGTCTGGACCAGGTCTGGACTAGGTTGTGGACCAGGTCTGGACCAGGTCTGGACTAGGGTGTGGACCAGGTCTGGACTAGGTTGTGGACCATGTCTGGACCAGGTCTGGACTAGGTTGTGGACCAGGTCTGGACTAGACTACTCTGCTAACAATAAGGATGCTTGGTTGTATATGGATCCTGTTAATGGTCATATGTGAAGTGAACCATTGAAACCAGAGGCGTAAAGAACGTATTTATAGTACAACTTAAGTCGCTTTTTTGGGAGAATCTGTGCTTTACTTTACTATTGATATTTTAGAAAGTGTTTACTTTTACTCCAATAGATTCATAAAGAAAATAACACACTTTTTACTCCATACATTTTCCCTGACACCTAAAAGTACTTATTCCATTTAGAATGCTCAGGCAGGACAGCAATAAGGTCCAATTCGCTCACCTATCAATACAACACAACATCCCTACTGCTACTGATCTGGTGCACTGAATAAACAGAAATACTGAGTTTGTAAATGATGTCTGAGTGTTGGAGTGTGCACCTGTCTGTCCGTAATTATCATCATTTTTTTATGGTGCCATCTGGTTTGCTTAATATAGGAATTTGATGAATAGCGTTTACTTGTACTTTTTACTTTTACTCATGTATGACAATAGAGGACTTTTTCCACAACTGTACTAAACTAGACACGTTTAGACTTTTACGCAAGTAATATTTTACTGGGTGACTTTCACATTTACTTGAGTCATTTTCTATTAAGATATCTTTACTTTTACTCAGGTATGACAGCTGGGTACTTTTCCCACCACTGATTGAACCCTTATGGTGCCTATGTATATAAAGTCTACACCCCCTTGAACATTTCTCCACATTTTGTTGCGTTACAAAATGGGATTGACAGATGTAATTGTTGTTGTTTTTTTTTGTCATTATCTACAACAAAATACTCCATAATGTCAAAGTAATAAGAAAATTCTACAAACGTTCACAAATTAATAAAAATGTATAAAAATGTAGTCGTTTGTTATGGCAAGCCTAAATCAGTTCAGGAGAAAAATATGGCTTAGCAAATCACATAATAAGTTACATGGACTCACTCTGTGTGAAATAATAGTGGGTGACATGATGTTTTAATTGACTAACCCTTCCTCTGTCCCCCATACATACAGCATCTGTAAGGTGCCTCGGTCAAGTTAATTCCAAGCACAGATTCAACTACAAAGACCAGGGAGCTTTTCAGAAGCCTCATAAAGACGTGCTGTGATTGGTAGATGGGTAACAATAACAAGTCAGCCGTTGAACATCTCTTTAAGCATGGTCTAGTTAATATTTATGCTGTGGATGAAGTATTAAACCCCCCTGACGCATCAACGATGCAGTCGTCCTTTTGAACTGAGCTGCAGGAAAGGAAGGAAACTGCTCAGGGATGTCACCATGAGACCACTGGTGATTTTACAGAGTTCAATGGCTGAGACGGGAGAAAACTGACGATGGATCAACAACATTGTAGTGACTTCACAATAATGACCTAAATGACAAAGTGAAAAGAAGAATACAAATATATAGAATAAAAATATTACAAAACATGCAGATGTATGCAACAAAGTACTAAAGTAATACTGCAAGAAAAAAGCAGGGCAAAGGAATATATTTTTGGGCCTGAATGCAAAGCCTTATGTTTGGGGCAAATCCAGAACAATACATCACTGAGTAAATGCCCCCCTATTTTCAAGCATGGTGGTGGCCTCATCATGTTATGGGTATGCTTGACATTGGCAAAGACTGGGGAGTTTTTCAGGATGAAAAGAAATGGGATGGATCTAAGCACAGGTAAAATCCTAGAGGAAAACATGCTTTCCACCAGACACTGGGAGACAAATTCACTGTTCAGCAAGACAATAACGTACAACACAAAGCCAACTCTACACTGGCGTTACTTACCAAGACAGTGGATGTTCCTGAGCGGCTAGGTTACAGTTTTGACTTAATAAAGCTGCTTGAAAATCTATGGCAAGACTTGATCTGTCTATCCATAATCCCCAACACCTTGACAGAGCTTAAAGAATTTCTAAAAGAATAATGGGCATATATTGAAAAATACAAGTGTGCCAAGCTCTTATGAGACTAGCCCAAGAAGACTCAACGCTGTAATCACTGCCAAAGGCGTTTCTGACATGTATTGACTCAGTGGGGTGAATACTTAACTAATCAAGGTATATTGGTGTTTTATTTTTCATTAATCCCCCAAAAAATGTATTCAAAGTTTGACATTACAGAATATTTGGTGTAGATCGTTGACAAAAACATGACAAATGTATCCATTTGAATCACACTTTGTAACACAACAAAATGTGAAGAAATCCAAGGGGGGGAAGGGTGTAGACTTTATACTATAGTACCATTTCTACTATCAGTGTACAATAGATTGGGCCCAGGGTTTACAGTCAGGGGCCTTCAGGAAGGGAATTCATAATAAAATAGATAGGGCCCTGAGTTTACAGTAAGGGGCCTTCAGAAAGGGATTTCATAATAAAATAGATAGGGCCCTGAGTTTACAGTAAGGGGCCTTCAGGAAGGGAATTCATAATACAATAGATAGGGCCCTGAGTTTACAGTAAGGGGCCTTCAGAAAGGGATTTCATAATAAAATAGATAGGGCCCTGAGTTTACAGTAAGGGGCCTTCAGAAAGGGATTTCATAATAAAATAGATAGGGCCCTGAGTTTACAGTAAGGGGCCTTCAGGAAGGGAATTCATAATACAATAGATAGGGCCCTGAGTTTACAGTAAGGGGCCTTCAGAAAGGGATTTCATAATAAAATAGATAGGGCCCTGAGTTTACAGTAAGGGACCTTCAGGAAGGGAATTCATAATACAATAGATAGGGCCCTGAGTTTACAGTAAGGGGCCTTCAGAAAGGGATTTCATAATACAATAGATAGGGCCCTGAGTTTACAGTAAGGGGCCTTCGGGATGGAATTCATAATCATTGTCATATACAGGCTAACAGTCATAGAGTTTATATTCCCAAGTAATAATGTCCTTGAAAAGGTAGCACTTTTCATATGTTGAAATGGCTTGATTATTGTCTAATATCCAGTATATTGTGATATTTGCCAAACACAGTATTGTTGAATCAATAGCAAAAAATCAAGGTGGGAGTGTACTATACACAGACACATAGTCAGGTACAAATGAAGAGAGATGAATTGTGATCAGGTGTTCTTACACAGCCTTATTGAAATGAGAACAACCGACACTACAATTTAAATTACTTTATTTTGAAACTAGATGTGTATTGCGGTGCCGTGTGGATTTTTGCTGAGTGTGTGGGCCTATGCCTCAGCCTTTTACATCTTGATGTTCAAAGCAAAACATCTGCTAAATGAGAGAGAGAGAGAGAGAGAGAGAGAGAGAGAGAGAGAGAGAGAGAGAGAGAGAGAGAGAGAGAGAGAGAGAGAGAGAGAGAGAGAGAGAGAGAGAGAGAGAGAGAGAGAGAGGCTGCTTTCATACTATTTATTTTCTAAAATGTCCTCAATGCGCTGCGTTAAAACCTTGGTTTGTTCAGATTGGCAACCAACCTTGCTAATACTCCTAATCCCATGGCAAAGCTTTGAGCTGGGCCTTAGTCACAACACGTGACTCCCCAGCCGGTCAAAACTTATATGGTAGTGTATTACGCTCTGTCACACCACCTTCAAAGGGCTACACCGCTATCTTATTTCAACAGAGACAATCAGAGGATTTATAAAAACGCAGGTAGGACATCTTTGGCCTAAAAAAAAGAAATAAATCTCCCTAGTATATTTCTGAGTTGGGTTTGAAGAATTCAAGGTGCTCAAGGAAGGGAAGTCTCTCGCTTGGACCTGCCAGTGGAGGAACTAATCTTTTAGTAATATACACAAAACCTTTTTACAGGGGAGCATCTCCCGGTATGATTAATGCAGGGACTTATTTTGTTTTCACCAGGACCAAATGAATATATGTCTCCCCGAACCAGCACTGTGTCAGTTTGAGCTGATAAGTAAGTTGTCCTTATCTTCTTTTCCTGTTTTTTTTTTAATGGCAGTAATCTCATTCTTTCACCGGTTTAATGACGTGAATTTATTGGACAATTTCTGAGTTTTCTAATGAAATGTCTGTTTTTTTCTCAAAGGTTTAGTGCCGATAAAGGGTTTCCTTCTCTCTCTTACTGACTGCTGAAGAATGTGTCACTTTGGAGAGATACTGTATATCTATTGACATACAGCTTCTCACAGCTTAGATGTCCACATCAATACCTGACGTCTCTCCTTCACCACAGACTTTGAGTTCATGTTTCCTATTCAGAGAACAGATCAGATATGAGTCAGTCATTTGTTTAACCTTTTACTGCAGTGGGCTAAATCAGGGTCACACACACAGAGTGCGTTTCTTGGTGGTCTTAAACAAATCTACTTTGAAACAAAGGTATGCTCCTCACAGGTGGTTATGGGCTTTAAAAAGAAGACACCTGTACCATGTCAGATATAGAGTTGAAATGTATAACATTTTGAGATTGCATCCCACTATTACACTTTATATACATCACAGAAGACTGAAATATAACAAAACCGGTCGACATGGAAACATCGGATTTTCGGTGGATTTGTTTTTATTTATTTATTTTAAATGAATTACGGAATTATGAAAACTATCAGGAATATTCCACAACTGAGGCCACTAGGTCATTAGACTGCAGGAAAGGTCTACGAGGGTCTAGCTTTATTAACATGGCTGCAGCATTATCGGCAGCATCAGTCCTGTTGATTCATTCACAGTGTGTGTTCCCCTGTCAGGCTTACATCTGCAGAGATCTCCTGCATGATCTTCATCATTGACAGAGCTCTGGATCTCCAGTCTAGTCAGTGAGAGAAGTCCTCAGTTCACCTCATCGTGGTGGTGGAACGAGGGGGGTGGGGGGGAAGGAGGGAAGGAAAAGGGGAGAAGGGGTGAATGGAGGAGCAAGGCCCTTCAGAGCTGTGGAAACAGGGTTGTGTAACAATTACACTCCGGGCTGTGTGTGTGTGTGTGTGTGCTTGCGTGTGTGCACGTGTGTACGTGCATGTGTGAACACGTTTGCTGGTGTGAGCGTGCATGTGTGTATGAACATAATAATTAAGCAACATACAAGTACAGTAAACGGGGACATTGAGAGGACGAGGGGACAATCATGGCCTGTGGTGGTAGAAGAAAATACAACCACTAAACTGGACCCTCACTACACAAACTCAGGTGGTAGTAGATACTGATCAGTGTGATGATGATTTAAAGAGTTGGTATTGTTCTGTGGGATGATGATAGAATGAGTTGGTATTGGTCTGTGTGATGATGATTTAATGAGTTGGTATTGTTCTGTGGGATGATGATTTAATGAGTTGGTATTGTTCTGTGTGATGATGATTTAATGAGTTGGTATTGTTCCGTGTGATGATGATTTAATGAGTTGGTATTGTTCTGTGGGATGATGGTTTAATGAGTTGGTATTGTTCTGTGTGATGATGATTTAATGAGTTGGTATTGTTCTGTGGGATGATGATTTAATGAGTTGGTATTGTTCTGTGGGATGATGATTTAATGAGTTGGTATTGTTCTGTGGGATAATGATTTAAAGAGTTGGTATTGTTCTGTGTGATGATGATTTAATGAGTTGGTATTGTTCTGTGTGATGATGATTTAATGAGTTGGTATTGGTCTGTGTGATAATGATTTAAAGAGTTGGTATTGGTCTGTGGGATGATGATTTAATGAGTTGGTATTGGTCTGTGTGATGATGATTTAATGAGTTGGTATTGGTCTGTGTGATGATGATTTAATGAGTTGGTATTGGTCTGTGTGATGATGATTTAAAGAGTTGGTATTGTTCTGTGGGATGATGATTTAATGAGTTGGTATTGTTCTGTGGGATGATGATTTAATGAGTTGGTATTGTTCTGTGGGATGATGATTTAAAGAGTTGGTATATGTCTGTGTGATGATGATTTAATGAGTTGGTATTGTTCTGTGTGATGGTGATTTAATGAGTTGGTATTGTTCTGTGGGATGATGATTTAATGAGTTTGTATTGTTCTGTGGGATAATGATTTAAAGAGTTGGTATTGGTCTGTGGGATGATGATTTAATGAGTTGGTATTGGTCTGTGTGATAATGATTTAAAGAGTTGGTATTGGTCTGTGTGATAATGATTTAATGAGTTGGTATTGGTCTGTGTGATAATGATTTAAAGAGTTGGTATTGTGCAGGTGGATGTTTATCTAGGTCATCTGTGTTACACACACAAATAGTATACACACAAATAGTACACACACAAATAGTATACACACAAATAGCATACACACACACACACACACACACACACACACACACACACACACACACACACACACACACACACACAAATAGCATACACACACACACACACACACACACACACACACACACACACACACACACACACACACACACACACACACACACACACACACACACACACACACACACACACACACACACACACACTCACACTCACACTCACACTCACACTCACACTCACACTCACACACACACAAACTAAGCCTGTGCTCTCTAATCCATAACATGGTGATTTATTAGAGAAGTTGAGAAATGAAGGTGAGGAGGGAAACCATGCTACCTGGGGCAGAACCACTTAGTCACCACTGTGACTCCTGGGGCAGAACCACTGAGTCACCACTGTGACGCCTGGGGCAGAACCACTGAGTCACCACTGTGACGCCTGGGGCAGAACCACGGAGTCACCACTGTGACGCCTGGGGCAGAACCACGGAGTCACCACTGTGACGCCTGGGGCAGAACCACTGAGTCACCACTGTGACTCCTGGGGCAGAACCACTGAGTCACCACTGTGACGCCTGGGGCAGAACCACGGAGTCACCACTGTGACGCCTGGGGCAGAACCACGGAGTCACCACTGTGACACCTGGGGCAGAACCACTGAGTCACCACTGTGACTCCTGGGGCAGAACCACGGAGTCACCACTGTGACGCACATCGGCTTCAACCCCGCAAAAGGGCTTTGCCCAAAACATATATATGTTTAATGTATTGGAGATTTATCGATGTTTAATGTATTGGAGATATACACATGTTTAATGTATTGGAGATATACACATGTTTAATGTATTGGAGATATACACATGTTTAATGTATTGGAGATATACACATGTTTAATGTATTGGAGATATACACATGTTTAATGTATTGGAGATATACACATGTTTAATGTATTGGAGATATACACATGTTTAATGTATTGGAGATATACACATGTTTAATGTATTGGAGATATACACATGTTTAATGTATTGGAGATATACACATGTTTAATGTATTGGAGATATACACATGTTTAATGTATTGGAGATATACACATGTTTAATGTATTGGAGATATACACATGTTTAATGTTTTGGAGATATACACATGTTTAATGTATTGGAGATATACACATGTTTAATGTATTGGAGATATACACATGTTTAATGTATTGGAGATATACACATGTTTAATGTATTGGAGATATATACATGTTTAATGTATTGGAGATATACACATGTTTAATGTATTGGAGATATACACATGTTTAATGTATTGGAGATATACACATGTTTAATGTATTGGAGATGTATCATTGTTTAATGTATTGGAGATATATCAATGTTTAATGTTTTGGAGATATACACATGTTTAATGTATTGGAGATATACACATGTTTAATGTATTGGAGATATATACATGTTTAATGTATTGGAGATATACACATGTTTAATGTATTGGAGATATACACATGTTTAATGTATTGGAGATATACACATGTTTAATGTATTGGAGATGTATCATTGTTTAATGTATTGGAGATATATCAATGTTTAATGTTTTGGAGATATACACATGTTTAATGTATTGGAGATATATACATGTTTAATGTATTGGAGATATACACATGTTTAATGTATTGGAGATATACACATGTTTAATGTATTGGAGATATACACATGTTTAATGTATTGGAGATATACACATGTTTAATGTATTGGAGATATACACATGTTTAATGTATTGGAGATATACACATGTTTAATGTATTGGAGATATACACATGTTTAATGTATTGGAGATATACACATGTTTAATGTTTTGGAGATATACACATGTTTAATGTATTGGAGATATATACATGTTTAATGTATTGGAGATATACACATGTTTAATGTATTGGAGATATACACATGTTTAATGTATTGGAGATATACACATGTTTAATGTATTGGAGATGTATCATTGTTTAATGTATTGGAGATATACACATGTTGAATGTGCTGGAGTTATATCAATGTTCATTCTCTCTCTCTCTCTCTCTCTCTCTCTCTCTCTCTCTCTCTCTCTCTCTCTCTCTCTCTCTCTCTCTCTCTCTCTCTCTCTCTCTCTCTCTCTCTCTTCCTCCCTCCTGCTCTCTTTCTAACCCCAGTTATTGTAATGTGATGGTGTGTTTAAATATGGACCTGCAGTGCTTTTCTTGGCGGGCGACTGACTAACGGCGTTGCGCTGTTTGCATTCACAACTCATCACATGCTACTCAATGACAGGGAGAGGCCAACTGGGAGGGGTCTCTCTCTCACACACACACACACACACACACACACACCATCCCCAGGCTCGTCTCTCCTGCTGTGTGTGTGAGGGATTGTTCACAGTGTGGGGTGGCTTCCTCCCACGGGGCCTTGTGTTGGTCATAGTGGTATTGTGATGTCTATTGTGTTTTATCTCTGTTCCTCAGCAGGACGACTACTGTACTCTATTAAACAACCATTTATGGTGCAATGACGACAGGGGGAAGATTGGAAAGTGTTAGTGTTTGGAAGGGTAATGACTGTGCATGTTTTGTGGTGTACACACTAGCTAGCCTGTGGTCTCTCTGTTGAGCTAGGCACTGCGGGCCTCACAGACGTTGACTACAGTGACGTTATAGCATCACATCTGGCACAGACACATTCACACTCCCACGGGTGTGCGAGATGGAGAGAGAGAGAGAGATGGAGGGAGAGAATGTGTGTAAGTGAGGGAGAGAGATGGTGACGGAGAGAGAGAGAGAGAATGTGGGAGAGAGAGAGGGAGAGAGATGATGAGAGAGAGAGAATGTGAGATAGAGCTGGAGGGGGGATTGTCACCTGTTCCTTGTATTGGCTACTGATGTTTGGACTGTTTTTGATTGAATTGGAAAGGAGACTGAGCCTATTGAGTTGTAGAACTGGTTACAGTAGGACCACTATGGCTTCCTGTCCGGGGCCCAGACTAAATAGACCCAATCTGCCCTTGCTGTGGCCCCACTCGACACTCCCTAACATGGACAAAGACCGCCATCAACCCCATCAGAGCCACTTTGAAGCAGAGCTTTAGGGCTCTATTCAATATGTATTCCTGAAGCGGTACAGATTGGCTAATAGTAATGTTAATGTCAGTTCAGATTAAGCCGACATATACAGCATGCACCATGAATACAGTCTCCACTAACGCAGGAACACATAGCCTTTACATTTCAATCACGCTGCAACGCTGAACATTTTGTTTTGATCGTCCAGTTTTTCCATCTGGAGATGCTCTACATATGGTCATACTATCAACAAACTATCTGTTGATAAGCAGCTGCTGGCTGAGGTTAGGGTTAGGGTTAGAATAAGGGTCAGGGTTATGGTTAGGGCTAGCTAGGTTTAGGGTAAGGGTTACATTTAAGGTTAAGAAAAGGATTAGGGTAAGGATTAGTAGATGGTTCGTTGAACTGTTACTGAAAGTCTGTAGATAGTCTGTAGATAGTCTCTATATAGTCTGTAGATAGTCTGTATATAGTCTGTTGATAGTCTCTAGATATTCTGTAGATAGTCTTTAGGTAGTCTGTTTATCTATCCCATATAAAGTGTAACTAGCTGAACGTCTGCAGTACGAATTAAATAGAGACCCTAATTGAGCCACTGATGGTGGGGATGAAGAGAGAGAGGAGGAGAAGAGATGAGGGGAAGAAAGGATTGGATGAGGTTTCTTCCTGGTTCCCCCTAGTGTTTCACTCACCACCGGGAGAAAATAATGATCTGGAAATCAAGCTCTGACAATGAGTCACACCGGTCTCCCTTTTAACCAAATGAAAGTCGATTTCCCTCCAGCAGGCTTGGGAGAGAGGGGGGAGAGAAGGAGGAAGGTAGGGGAGAGAGAGAAGGAGAGGGTAAAATGGAAGAGAAGTGAGGGAGAGAGAGAGAGTGGATAGGAGAGAGGAGAGGGGGGATAGAAAGGGAGGAGAGCGGGGATAGAGAGGGAGGCTAGAGGGGATAGAGAGAGACGAGAGAGGAGAGAGGGGATAGAGAGAGAGAAGAAAGGGGATAGAGAGAGAGTAGAGGTGGGATAGAGAGAGAGTAGAGATGGGATAGAGAGAGAGTAGAGAGGGGATAGAGAGAGAGGAGAGAGGGGATAGAGAGAGAGGCGAGAGGGGATAGAGAGGGTGGAGGGAGCTGATAGAGAGAGAGAGGAGAGAGGGGATAGAGAGTGAGAAGAGAGGGGATAGAGAGAGGGGACAGAGAGGGAGGAGAGAGGGGATAGAGAGAGAGGAGAGAGGGGATAGAGAGAGAGGCAAGAGGGGATAGAGAGGGTGGAGGGAGCTGATAGAGAGAGAGAGGAGAGAGGGGATAGAGAGTGAGAAGAGAGGGGATAGAGAGAGAGGGGACAGAGAGGGAGGAGAGAGGGGACAGAGAGGGAGGAGAAGGAGATAGAGAGAGAGTAGAGAGGGGTTTGAGAGAGAGACGAGGGGAGATAGAGAGAGAGAATAGAGGGAGAGATGAGAAAGAGAGAGTGGAGAAAGGGGAAAGAGAGAGAGGAGAGAGGGTATAGAGAGAGGATAGTGGGGAGAGAGGAGAGAGGGGATCGAGAGAAAGGAGAGTGGAGATGGAGAGGGGATAGAGAGAGAGGAGAGGTGAGAGAGGGAATAGATAGAGGGGATAGAGGGGATAGAGAGGGAGTAGAGAGGGGATAGAGAGAGAGGATAGAGGAGAGAGGAGATAGAGAGAGAGGAGAGATGAGAGAGGGGATAGAGAAGGAGGCTGAAAGGAAGGAGAGTGGGGATAGAGAGAGAGGAGAGAGGGAATAGAGAGAGAGGAGAGAGGGGATAGAGAGAGAGGAGAGAATGGATAAAGAGAGTGGAGAGAGGGGATAGAGAAAGAGGAGAGATGGGAAAGAGAGAGTGGAGAGAGGGGACAGAGAAAGAGGAGAGAGGGGAAAGAGAGAGTGGAGAGAGGGGATAGAGAGAGTGGAGAGAGGGGATAGAGAGAGTGGAGAGAGGGGATATAGATAGAGGAGAGAGGGGATAGAGAAGGAGGAGAGAGGGAGGAGATAGGGGATAGAGAGAGGAGAGAGGGGATAGAGAGAGTGGAGAGAAGGAGAAAAGAGGGAGGAGAGAAGGGAAAGAGAGAGTGGAGAGAGGGGATAGAGATAGAGGGGATAGAGATAGAGGAGAGAGGGGATAGAGATAGAGGAGAGAGGGGATAGAGAGAGTGGAGAGAAGGAGAAAAGAGGGAGGAGATAGGGGATAGAGAGAGAGGAGAGAGGAGAAAGAGAGAGAGGGGAGGAGAGAGAAATGGGATAGAGAAGGAGGAGAGAGGGAGGAGATAGGGGATAGAGAGAGGAGAGAGGGGATAGAGAGAGAGGAGAGATGAGAAAGAGAGAGTGGAGAGAGGGGATAGAGATAGAGGAGAGAGTGGATAGAGAGAGGGGATATAGAAGGAGAAAAGAGGGAGGGGATAGGGGATAGAGAGAGAGGAGAGAGGGGATAGAGAGAGAGGAGAGAGATAATAGAGAGAGAGGAGAGAGGGGATAGAGAGGGTGGAAAGGGGATAGAGCAGGAGGAAAGAGGGAGGAGATAGTGGATAGAGAGAGAGAGAGGAGAGGAGATAGAGAGAGGGGATAGAGAAGGAGGAGAGAGAGGAGGGGAGATAGAGAGAGATGAGAGAGCGGATAGAGATAGGGGTAGAGAAGGAGGAGAGAGGGAGGAGAGGAGAGAGGGGATAGAGAGTGGGGTAGAGAAGGAGGAGAGAGAGAGGAGAGAGGGGATAGGGAGAGAGGAGAGAGGGGATAGAGAGAGGGTGGAAAGGGGATAGAGAGAGAGGAGAGAGAAGGAGGAGAGAGGGGATGCAGAGGAGAGAGGGGATAGAGAGACGGGTAGAGAAGGAGGAGAGAGAGAGGAGAGAGGGGATAGGGAGAGAGGAGAGAGGGGATAGGGAGAGGAGATGCAGAGGAGAGAGGGGATAGAGAGAGGAGAGAGGGATAAAGAGAGGGGTTGGGGATAAAGGCTACATAGTGTGAGAATAAGACAGAAACAGAGGGAGGGATGGAGAGAGAAAGAGAGAGAGAGCAGCCTTTTACACGATTAGGGGTGGCAGTGACAAATGAGCTTCTCCCTTGCTTCTCTCCTCCGTTGCGCTGTGCCGTCACAGTGTGTGTGTGTGTGTGTGTGCATCTGTGTGCATGTGTGTGTGCGTGCATGTGTTTATCCTCACATACACACACATCTCTGAGGATCATAACCCCTCCTGTATCGTACGCTATTGTGCAGGCTGCAAAACAGTGTTGGATGTATATGGGGAGCCCATATCACCCTAACCCCTGTAAACCTCACAGCCCCCTGTCACCAGAGGTGAGGAGTGGGCCTGCACCTAAACACCCTGGCAGCCGTGGCGTCCTCCCTGTTTTCTTCCTCCTTTTGTTTAGTTTGTGTCCCTCTCCACTTCCTCCCTCTTTTCCAATCAGAACAATAGGTTATGGAGAGCATTTTCCTGCTGCATCACTCACGGGTATCAGACGCCACATGCTATTAGATTCAGCTTGGGGATTCAGTAGGCAGCAGGCAGTTCTACTGTATCACAACACTGCCATCTGGTGGGCAGGGAAAGGTATAGCAGGTAGAGTGTCGAGGAGGAGGTTGGCTGTGGTGAAATACCTGTGGTGGCACCTGAAGCTTTAGGAAATTGGTGAGGGACAAGTGTGACAAGTGTCCTCTATGAAGTTGTCTTCACTGATAATGTTGAGTATTGTCGGTGATGAGTCCACGCCACACACACTTGCACAGGCACACTTACACACACACACACACAAGCATGATCACAAACACACACATACGCACGCACACACACTGATAAAAATCAATAATAACATATTCAGATATTTGTCAATAAACAACAGTCTTGTCTCACTGAGGCAGACGCTGCTTTATAATACAAGCCTCTGACTTCAAGCCTAATTTGTTGTATTTATTCATCAATATGCACATAATATTTCAATAAAACATTAAGTTTCTATGGGTTTCTGAGCCGAGTTCTTCTGTCCCTCCCTCCCTTTCTCCTTCCTCCCCTCCCCCATCCTCCCTGAATTAAATTTAGAATAATTAGTGTTCATATGCATGTGAAATCAAATTTTAAAAACAAAAAAGGAGACGGAAGAGATTGGTTGAAGAAAAAGATAAGAAGAAAGGGGGTTAATGTCAGAAAAATATATTATCTGAGCTGTGTGTGTGTGTGGGGGGTGGGGGGGGTGGGGGGGTGAGGGAGGAAGCAGGGAGGGAGACTTCAGCTCTTTTATCTGATGGAGAGAGAGAGTAGAGCAATTCCTGAAGGCTTGGGTGCAGACAGACAGTGGGAGTCTATCTTTCTCTCTCTTACTGTCTCCCCGTCTCTCCCCCGTTTCATCTCTCTCTGCCTTCCCATTTCTCTTCCACGCTCTTTCTCCGTATCCCACCTGCTTCTCCTCTCTCCCCTGACATTCTTTCTTCCCGCCGTCTCTCGCCTGCTATCTCTCTCTGTCTCTCGCCTGTTCTCTCTTTCCATCTCTCGCCTGCTCTCTCTCTCCATCTCTCGCCTGCTCTCTCTCTCCATCTCTCGCCTGCTCTCTCTCCATCTCTTACCAGTTCTCTCTCCATCTCTCGCCTTCTCTCTCTCCATCTCTCGCCTGCTCTCTCTCTCCATCTCTCGCCTGCTCTCTCTCTCCATCTCTCGCCTGCTCTCTCTCCATCTCTTGCCAGTTCTCTCTCTCCATATCTCGCCTGCTCTCTTTCCTTCTCTCACCTGCTCTTTCTCTCCATCTTTTGCCTGCTCTCTCTCTTCCTGCTGCCTTTTTATGTCCCTCACACTCTCTCCCATCTATCTATCTCTATCTCTCTCTCTCTCTCTCTCTCTCTGTCTCTCTCTCTCTCTCTATTCTCTCTCCATCCCGACACACTCTCTTTCTCTCTCTCCCATCACTTGGTCTCTCTCCCTCTTTCTGCCTGCAGGAGTAACCAGTAGATTAAGTTCATCGCGGCGACGACAGCAGTGCTGCTGAATCAGCCATATTCTTCCAAATGACCCAAATCCTCACTCCGGAGAAACCTCATCCGCACACTGATTGCATTTTCTCTCTCTGGTTCCAACTCTCTTTCTCTCTCACCATCTCTCTCTCTCTCTCAAATACACACACACACACACACACACTGTATTGATCTCAAAGGGTCGACAATCTCTCTTTCTCTCTCTCTCTCTCTCTGTCTCTCTTTCTTCATCTCTCTGTCTTTCTCTTTCTCTCTCTGTCTCTCTCTCTTTCTTTATCTCTCTTTCTCGCCTGCTCTATCTCTGTCAATACTTTCTTGTGTACTCCCCCTCTTTCTCCCTCCTGACCATCTCAGGAACATTATCAGTGTTATTTCCTCTTGTTTTTCCTGAGATGTGTCAGGAATTTACTTAGCTTACACTGAGTGACATCACATAACTCAACATGTCATATCATCATCTATAGAAAATTGCTCCACATATGGTGTGATGTGCTCCAGCAGTGGATCGGCCCTCCTATATGTTGTGATGTACTCCAGCAGTGGATCGGCCCTCCTATATGGTGTGATGTGCTCCAGTAGTGGATCGGCCCTCCTATATGTTGTGATGTACTCCAGCAGTGGATCGGCCCTCCTATATGTTGTGATGTACTCCAGCAGTGGATCGGCCCTCCTATATGTTGTGATGTACTCCAGCAGTGGATCGGCCCTCCTATATGTTGTGATGTACTCCAACGGTGGATCGGCCCTCCTATATGTTGTGATGTACTCCAACATTGGATCGGCCCTCCTATATGTTGTGATGTACTCCAACGGTGGATCGGCCCTCCTATATGTTGTGATGTACTCCAACATTGGATCGGCCCTCCTATATGTTGTGATGTACTCCAACGGTGGATCGGCCCTCCTATATGTTGTGATGTGCTCCAACGGTGGATCGGCCCTCCTATATGTTGTGATGTACTCCAGTAGTGGATCGGCCCTCCTATATGTTGTGATGTACTCCAACAGTGGATCGGCCCTCCTATATGTTGTGATGTGCTCCAACGGTGGATCGGCCCTCCTATATGTTGTGATGTGCTCCAACGGTGGATCGGCCCTCCTATATGTTGTGATGTACTCCAGTAGTGGATCGGCCCTCCTATATGTTGTGATGTGCCCCAACAGTGGATCGGCCCTCCTATATGTTGTGATGTGCTCCAACGGTGGATCGGCCCTCCTATATGTTGAGATGTGCTCCAACGGTGGATCGGCCCTCCTATATGTTGTGATGTGCTCCAACGGTTGATCGGCCCTCCTATATGTTGTGATGTGCTCCAACGGTGGATCGGCCCTCCTATATGTTGTGATGTGCTCCAACGGTGGATCGGCCCTCCTATATGGTGTGATGTACTCCAACGGTGGATCGGCCCTCCTATATGTTGTGATGTACTCCAACGGTGGATCGGCCCTCCTATATGTTGTGATGTGCTCCAACAGTGGATCGGCCCTCCTATATGTTGTGATGTGCTCCAACAGTGGATCGGCCCTCCTATATGTTGTGATGTGCTCCAGTAGTGGATCGGCCCTCCTATATGTTGTGATGTGCCCCAACGGTGGATCGGCCCTCCTATATGTTGTGATGTGCCCCAACGGTGGATCGGCCCTCCTACATGTTGTGATGTACTCCAACGGTGGATCGGCCCTCCTATATGTTGTGATGTGCTCCAACGGTGAATTGACCCTCCTATATGTTGTGATGTGCTCCAGCAGTGGATCGGCCCTCCTATATGTTGTGATGTACTCCAACGGTGGATCGGCCCTCCTATATGTTGTGATGTGCTCCAACGGTGAATTGACCCTCCTATATGTTGTGATGTGCTCCAGTAGTGGATCGGCCCTCCTATATGTTGTGATGTACTCCAGCAGTGGATCGGCCCTCCTATATGTTGTGATGTACTCCAACGGTGGATCGGCCCTCCTATATGTTGTGATGTACTCCAGTAGTGGATCGGCCCTCCTATATGTTGTGATGTACTCCAACAGTGGATCGGCCCTCCTATATGTTGTGATGTGCTCCAACGGTGGATCGGCCCTCCTATATGTTGTGATGTGCTCCAACGGTGGATCGGCCCTCCTATATGTTGTGATGTACTCCAGTAGTGGATCGGCCCTCCTATATGTTGTGATGTGCCCCAACAGTGGATCGGCCCTCCTATATGTTGTGATGTGCTCCAACGGTGGATCGGCCCTCCTATATGTTGAGATGTGCTCCAACGGTGGATCGGCCCTCCTATATGTTGTGATGTGCTCCAACGGTGGATCGGCCCTCCTATATGTTGTGATGTGCTCCAACGGTGGATCGGCCCTCCTATATGTTGTGATGTGCTCCAACGGTGGATCGGCCCTCCTATATGGTGTGATGTACTCCAACGGTGGATCGGCCCTCCTATATGTTGTGATGTACTCCAACGGTGGATCGGCCCTCCTATATGTTGTGATGTGCTCCAACAGTGGATCGGCCCTCCTATATGTTGTGATGTGCTCCAACAGTGGATCGGCCCTCCTATATGTTGTGATGTGCTCCAGTAGTGGATCGGCCCTCCTATATGTTGTGATGTGCCCCAACGGTGGATCGGCCCTCCTATATGTTGTGATGTGCCCCAACGGTGGATCGGCCCTCCTACATGTTGTGATGTACTCCAACGGTGGATCGGCCCTCCTATATGTTGTGATGTGCTCCAACGGTGAATTGACCCTCCTATATGTTGTGATGTACTCCAGCAGTGGATCGGCCCTCCTATATGTTGTGATGTGCTCCAACGGTGAATTGACCCTCCTATATGTTGTGATGTACTCCAGCAGTGGATCGGCCCTCCTATAAGTTGTGATGTACTCCAACGGTGGATCGACCCTCCTATATGTTGTGATGTGCTCCAGTAGTGGATCGGCCCTCCTATATGTTGTGATGTGCTCCAGTAGTGGATCGGCCCTCCTATATGTTGTGATGTGCTCCAACAGTGAATTGACCCTCCTATATGTTGTGATGTGCCCCAACGGTGAATTGACCCTCCTATATGTTGTGATGTGCCCCAACAGTGGATCGGCCCTCCTATATGTTGTGATGTGCTCCAACAGTGGATCGGCCCTCCTATATGTTGTGATGTACTCCAACGGTGGATCGGCCCTCCTATATGTTGTGATGTGCTCCAACAGTGGATCGGCCCTCCTATATGTTGTGATGTGCCCCAACGGTGGATCGGCCCTCCTATATGTTGTGATGTGCTCCAGCGGTGGATCGGCCCTCCTATATGTTGTGATGTGCTCCAACAGTGGATCGGCCCTCCTATATGTTGTGATGTACTCCAACGGTGGATCGGCCCTCCTATATGTTGTGATGTACTCCAACAGTGGATCGGCCCTCTTATATGTTGTGATGTGCTCCAGTAGTGGATCGGCCCTCCTATATGTTGTGATGTACTCCAACGGTGGATCGGCCCTCCTATATGTTGTGATGTACTCCAACGGTGGATCGGCCCTCCTATATGTTGTGATGTACTCCAACAGTGGATCGGCCCTCCTATATGTTGTGATGTGCTCCAGTAGTGGATCGGCCCTCCTATATGTTGTGATGTACTCCAACAGTGGATCGGCCCTCCTATATGTTGTGATGTGCCCCAACGGTGGATCGGCCCTCCTATATGTTGTGATGTGCCCCAACAGTGGATCGGCCCTCCTATATGTTGTGATGTGCTCCAACAGTGGATCGGCCCTCCTATATGTTGTGATGTGCTCCAACGGTAAATTGACCCTCCTATATGTTGTGATGTGCTCCAGTAGTGGATCGGCCCTCCTATATGTTGTGATGTGCTCCAGTAGTGGATCGGCCCTCCTATATGTTGTGATGTGCTCCAACAGTGGATCGGCCCTCCTATATGTTGTGATGTGCCCCAACGGTGAATTGACCCTCCTATATGTTGTGATGTGCCCCAACAGTGGATCGGCCCTCCTATATGTTGTGATGTGCTCCAACAGTGGATCGGCCCTCCTATATGTTGTGATGTACTCCAACGGTGGATCGACCCTCCTATATGTTGTGATGTGCTCCAGTAGTGGATCGGCCCTCCTATATGTTGTGATGTGCTCCAGTAGTGGATCGGCCCTCCTATATGTTGTGATGTGCTCCAACAGTGAATTGACCCTCCTATATGTTGTGATGTGCCCCAACGGTGAATTGACCCTCCTATATGTTGTGATGTGCCCCAACAGTGGATCGGCCCTCCTATATGTTGTGATGTGCTCCAACAGTGGATCGGCCCTCCTATATGTTGTGATGTACTCCAACGGTGGATCGGCCCTCCTATATGTTGTGATGTGCTCCAACAGTGGATCGGCCCTCCTATATGTTGTGATGTGCCCCAACGGTGGATCGGCCCTCCTATATGTTGTGATGTGCTCCAGCGGTGGATTGGCCCTCCTATATGTTGTGATGTGCCCCAACAGTGGATTGGCCCTCCTATATGTTGTGATGTGCCCCAACAGTGGATCGGCCCTCCTATATGTTGTGATGTGCTCCAACAGTGGATCGGCCCTCCTATATGTTGTGATGTACTCCAACGGTGGATCGGCCCTCCTATATGTTGTGATGTACTCCAACAGTGGATCGGCCCTCCTATATGTTGTGATGTGCTCCAGTAGTGGATCGGCCCTCCTATATGTTGTGATGTACTCCAACGGTGGATCGGCCCTCCTATATGTTGTGATGTACTCCAACGGTGGATCGGCCCTCCTATATGTTGTGATGTACTCCAACAGTGGATCGGCCCTCCTATATGTTGTGATGTGCTCCAGTAGTGGATCGGCCCTCCTATATGTTGTGATGTACTCCAACAGTGGATCGGCCCTCCTATATGTTGTGATGTACTCCAACGGTGGATCGGCCCTCCTATATGTTGTGATGTACTCCAACAGTGGATCGGCCCTCCTATATGTTGTGATGTGCCCCAACGGTGGATCGGCCCTCCTATATGTTGTGATGTGCCCCAACAGTGGATCGGCCCTCCTATATGTTGTGATGTGCTCCAACGGTGGATCGGCCCTCCTATATGTTGTGATGTACTCCAACAGTGGATCGGCCCTCCTATATGTTGTGATGTACTCCAACAGTGGATCGGCCCTCCTATATGTTGTGATGTGCTCCAACAGTGGATCGGCCCTCCTATATGTTGTGATGTGCCCCAACGGTGAATTGACCCTCCTATGTTACCTCCCATAGGTCTTACATCTACACACATCTTCACTGATTGGACAGTTGAACATAGCTCCAGCATTCCAGCCATACGTTGTTAGTACAGATGTAGAATCAACATTTGAGACAGTTCGCTACAGCAGGGAAATAATCCTGCAGCAAAAACCTGCAGAAACAGGAAATGTGATTACATGGTTTATAATTAATATGCATTTTTGTAGGGGTTGATACATTTTTCATAAGGGAAAATCAATTTTGAAATTTCAAAGTGGAAATTACAAACTTCCGAAGCCTTAAACTCCAAATACACTAAAAGATTAAAATGTCCTGCATTGCAGGAAAGTTCTCCTGCAACAGGGTGTTCCAATGAAGATCCTACATCTTTATAAGTGTATTACAATATCCCTTGAGGCTCACCACTACTCCCATAAACTGATAAACCAATCAAATAAGATTGTAGATCTGTTTATCATGTTATTCTGAAGTATTCTAGAGTGAATTTAGGCCGGGATTCAGTCCAAACGCGCTTTGTCAGCGATGAGGTATTTAAAGGTATTTTCCAATTGAGACGAAATATGCGGCGTTTACTGTAAATCAGGTCTCTGTGTACACGGGACATTGCCTTCAGAAGGTGCATTACCGACACATTGAATCCTGTCCGTATTTGATTTCTACGATGGTGTTGTTCCTTTGTGAATAAACGTGCAACTTCACAACGTGAACAACCTTGCATCAAGACCAATTTGGTTGTTCTGTTTTTGAAAAAATGACAATCGTGATCATTGTCTGACGATCTCCAGTTTAACACTTCACCACTGAGACAGAAAATAAACCAATAGCCCATTGCCTAGGCCAACACACCTTAGACTAGCCTCCCCAGACTAGCTACCCCAGACTAGCTACCCCAGACTAGCTACCCAAGACTAGCTACCCCAGACTAGCCATCCCAGACTAGCTACCCAAGACTAGCTACCCCAGACTAGCCATCCCAGACTAGCTACCCAAGACTAGCTACCCCAGACTAACTACCCCAGACTAACTACCCCAGCCTAGCTATCCCAGACTAGCTACCCCAGACTAGTTACCCCAGAATATCTACCCCAGACAATCTACCCCAGACTATCTACCCCAGACTATCTACCCCAGACTAGCTACCCCAGAATATCTACCCCAGACTATCTACCCCAGATTATCTACCCCAGACTAGCTACCCCAGACTATCTACCCCAGACTAGCCATCCCAGTGAGAGTGAATCAGATGGCCATACATCTCCGACAACATCCTTCATTCCTTCCATATCCATCACAGCAGGCAGCCCAGTTCTCCTGTTAACACCAGAGACCCCTGGCTATGTCAGACCACTCATACATGGCTGTTCCCAGCAGGTTCCCCGGTGGCCAAACAATAGCCTAACCCAGAGTTATCTCTCTCTCACACACACACACACACACACACACACACACACACACACACACACACACACACACACACATAGTTAGTCGTTGTAAATAAGAGTTTGTTCTTAACTGACTTGGCTTGTTAAATAAAGGTTCAATCATAAATGTAAAAATGGTCAGCTCATTCGAGTCAAGCTTGTTTTCTGTTGCCTGAGTAACTTCTGTCACGGGATCGGGATTTACTGCCATAAAAGTACTGGGTTTGTTGTAAAACTGAAGTATCTTTGATGTTACAGAGAGTGTAGGTGTTGAGATAGAGGAAGGTGTAAAGGTGGGGAAAGGGTAGAGAGTGACGATGAAAGGCTGCAGAAGGAACGGAAGACATCGAAAGAATCCGGAAAGACCAGAACGTTTCGTACAAAAACTAGGTAAAAATGAGGGGCTGCCCTATATTCAATCAAGAGAACATTCTGAGCCTTTTTCATAGATTATATTAACAGACAGCATCAGGAGCAAGAGAGAAAACTCAGAAGAAAGAGGATTGGTGAGAGAGGAGAGGAGAGGAGAGGGGCAAGAGGGGAGAGGGGATGAGGGGAGGGGGAAGAGGTAATACTATATAGATCCTCTTAAGGCTCGGGGGGAGTGATCAGAAGTTCGGATTAATGACGTGCCCAAAGTAAACTGCCTGTTACTCAGGCCCAGAAGCTAGGATATGCATATAATGTGTAGCATTGGATAGAACTGTTAGAATAATGTCTGTGAGTATAACAGAACTGAAATGGCAGGTGAAAACCCGAGGAAAGTCCATCCGGAATGTTTTTATTTTTAGGTCACAGGCCATTTCAATGATAGCCTATGGGAAAAACAAATAGATAGGACCCATTTTGCAGTTCCTATGGCGTTCACTAGATGTCAACAGTCTTTAGAAAGGGTTTCAGGCTTGTTTTTTGAAAAATGAACAAGTAGTTGTAGTTTTTCCAAGGTGTCTTGTAGTCTTCTTGCGCATGTGAATGAGGTGTGCGCTCTTCGTTATTTATCTTCCCTAGTGAACATACTATACTCTGTCTTAATCCAACCACGTTGTCAGATTTCAAAAAGGCTTTACGGCAAAAGCACACCATGCGATTATCTGAGGACAGTACCCCACATCAAAATACTTTTTCAAACCAGCACAGGCGTCACAAAATTCCAAATAGCGATACAAAAAATCACTTACCTTTGAAGATTTTCCTCTGTTTGCAATCCCAAGGGTCCCAGCTACACAATGAATGGTTGTTTTGTTCGATAAAGTCCCACTTTATTTCCAAAAAAGTCTGTTTAGTTGGCGCCATTGATTTCATTAATCCACTCGTTCAACATGCATACAAACTAATCCAAAAATGTACCGGTAAAGTTTGTCCAAACAAGTCAAAAGATGTTTCTATTTAATCCTCAGGTACTCTAATATCTAAATAAGCGAATCAATTTAACTTTTTAGGGATAGGGGGCAGCATTTTCACTTTTGGATGAATTGGTGCACATAGTGAACTGCCTCCTACTCTGTCCCAGATGCTAATATATGCATATTATTATTACTATTGGATAGAAAACACTCTGAAGTCTCTAAAACTGTTTGAATTATGTCTGTGAGTATAACAGAACTCATATGGCGGGCAAACTTCCAAACAGGAAGTGGAAATTCTGGGGCTGGTTGAATAGTCATCGCCTATTCAATTCCCAGTAAGATATGGATCTGTTCGCACTTCCTACGCCTTCCACTAGATGTCAACAGTCAGTAGAACGTGGAATGAAGCCTCTAGTGTGATGTGGGGCCGAATGGCAGCTATTTGAGTCAGTGGTCTGGCAGAATGCTAGTTCCTGGTCATGCGAGCTAGTCATGATATGGCCATGTGTTCCATTACTCTGTAGACAAAAACGTATGCTCCGGTTGGAACGTTATTGGATATATATGATAACAACATCCTGAAGATTGATTCTCTACTTAATTTGACCAGTTTATTCGACCTGGAATATAACTTTTTGAAGTTCGTCCGAGTTCGCCTGGACCGGCGCCAGCGTTTGGACATGTGAACTAAACGTGCTAGCAAAAGTAGCTAATTGGACACTAGTAATGGACATTATCGAACAAAACAACGATTTATTGTGGAACTAGGATTCCTGGCACTGCATTCTGATGAAAGATCATCAAAGGTAAGGGAATATTTATGATGTAATTTCGTAATTCTGTTGACTCCAACATGGCGGAGAAATGTTGTGTATTTCTGAGCGCCGTCTCAGATTATTGCATGGTATGCTTTTTCCTAAAGTAAAAAAAAAAATCTGACACAGCGGTTGCATTAAGAACAAGTGTATCTTTAATTATATGTAAAACATGTATCTTTCATCAAAGTTTATGATGAGTATTTCTGTTATTTGACGTGGCTCTCTGTAATTACTCCGGATATTTTGGAGGCATTTCTGAACATGGCGCCAATGTAAACCGAGATTTGTGGATATACATATGCACATTATCGAACAAAACATAAATGTATTGTGTAACATGATGTCCTATGAGTGTCATCTGATGAAGATTATCAAAGGTTAGTGAATAATTTTATCTCTATTTCTGCTTTTTGTGACTCTATCTTTGGCTGGGAAAAATGGCTGTGTTTTTGGGATTTGGTGGTGATCTAACATAAATATATGTTGTGTTTTCACTGTAAAACATTAAAAAAATCGGACACGATGGGTAGATTAACAAGATTTGTATATTTCATTTGCTGTTTTGGACTTGTTAATGTGTGAAAGTTAAATATTTAAAAAAAATATTTTTGAATTTCCCACGCTGCCTTTTCAGCGGAATGTTGGGGGGGGTTCCGCTAGCGGAACATGTGTCCTAGAAAGGTTAACAAGACGTTAACCTTTTAAACGATGTAAAACACTTGTATGTTCATGAATATTACGATTTTTGCCTGTTGACATCTAGTGGAAGGCGTTTGCAGTGCATGCATATCCATAAATATAAGGCAATTCAATAGGCAGGCCCTGAAACAGAGCCTCGTTTTCAGATTTTTCACTTCCTGTCTGGAAGTTTTCTGCCAAATGAGTTCTGTTTAATCACAGATATAATTCAAACAGTTTTAGAAACTTGAGAGTGTTTTCTATCCAATAGTAATAATAATATGCATATTGTATGATCTAGAATAGAGTACGAGGCCGTTTAAATTGGGCACGATTTTTTCCCAAAGTGAAAACAGCGCCCCCTATTAAGAAGAATTTAAGTTGTTCAAAGGTTAGTGATTCATTTTATCTCTATTTGTGGGTTTTGTGAAAGCTATCTTTGCGGTGAAAAAATGACGTTGTGTGTTGCGCTATTGTGGTGAGCTAACATAAATATATGTTGTGTTTTCGCTGTAAAACATTTAAAAAATCGGACATGTTGGCTGGATTCACAAGATGTTTATCTTTCATTTGCTGTATTGGACTTGTGATTTCATGAAATTATATTATATGATATTCCCTGTGGCGCTAGGCTAGGCTATGCTAGTCAGCGTTTCTGATGAGGAGGATCCCGGATCCGGGAGGGGGGGTTGGTAGAGGTTTTAACCTCTAACGAGCCTCAACCCCGGATCCGGGATCACCCCCCACCCCCCCCCCCCACACTGATTAGCATCGCTAGCATAGCGTCACAATTAAATAGTAGCATCTAAATATCATTAAATCACAAGTCCAAGACACCTAATGAAAGATACAGATCTTGTGAATAAAGCCACCATTTCAGATTTTTAAAATGTTTTACAGGGAAGACACAATATGTAAATCTATTAGCTAAACACGTTAGCAAAATACACAATTTCTTTGTCCACCATTTTTTCTCTCCACCAGTAGCTATCACCAATTCGGCTAAACTAAGATATTGATAGCCACTAACCAAGAAAAAACCTCATCAGATGACAGTCTGATAACATATCTATGGTATAGGATAGGTTTTGTTAGAAAATGTGCATATTTCAGGTATAAATCATAGTTTGCCATTGCAGCCACCATCACAAATCTCACCAAAGCGACTAGAATTACTACAGAGAGCAACGTGTATTACCAATTTACTCATCATAAAACGTTTCTTAAAAATAGACAAAGCATAGCATTGGAAAGACACAGATCTTGTGAATTCAGACAATATTTCAGATTTTCTAAGTGTTTTACGGCGAAAACACAATAAATCGTTATATTAGCATACCACATATGCAAACGTTACCCCAGCATGAATTCAAGCTAAAGAGAGCGATATCGTTATCATCGCCAAAATATATTAATTTTTTCACTAACCTTCTCAGAATTCTTCCGATGACACTCCAGTAACATCATTTTACAACATACATATAGAGTTTGTTCGAAAATGTGCATATTTAGCCATAAAAAACCGTGGTTATACAATGAAAATAGTAGCAAAACAAGCCTGGAAATGTCGGTCGCCATCTCTTAGTGATCTAGTTTAATCAAAAGCTAATCATATACTTGACTAAAAAATACAGGGTTGACAGGAATCGAAAGACAAATTAGTTCTTAATGCAATCGCTGATTTACATTTTTTAAATTATCCTTACTTTTCAATACAGGTTGCGCCAAGCGAAGCTATACAAAACAAAATGGCGACATAAGCGTTTAACATTTTTCGACAGAAACACGATTTATCATCATAAATTGTTCTTACTGTGAGCTGTTCTTCCATCAGAATCTTGGGCAAAGAATACTTTCTTGGGTATAATCGTCTTTTGGTCGAAAGCTGTCCTCTTGCCATGTGGAAATGCCCACTAACGTTCGGCATGAACTGGAAACGTGCCCAGCTGTTCAAAGTGCCTCAGAAATAAATGGGTCAAAATCGCACTAAACGGATATAAATTGCTATAAAACGGTTTAAATTAACTACCTTATGATGTTTTTAACCTTTCACGAGCCTCTACCCCGGGTCCGGGATCACCCCCCACCCCCCCCACACACTGATTAGCATAGCTAGCATAGCTTCACAAGTAGATAGTAGCATCTAAATATCATTAAATCACAAGTCCAAGACACCAGATGAAAGATACAGATCTTGTGAATAAACCCATCATTTCTGTTTTTTAAAATGTTTTACAGGGAAGACACAATATGTAAATCTATTAGCTAACCACGTTAGCAAAAGACACCACTTTTTTTACTCCACCAGTTTTTTACTCCATCAGTAGCTATCACAAATTCGGCCAAATAAAGATATAAATAGCCACTAACCAATAAAAAAACTCATCAGATGACAGTCTGATAACATATTTATGGTATAGGATATGTTTTGTTAGAAAAAAGTGCATATTTCAGGTAGAAATCACAGTTTACAATTGCACCGACCATCACAACTCGACTAGAATTACTACAGCGAGCAACGTGTATGACCAATTTACTCATCATAAAACATTTCATAAGAATAGACAAAGCATAGCAATGGAAAGACCCAGATCTTGTGATTTCAGACAATATTTCAGATTTTCTAAGCGTTTTACAGCGAAAACAAAATAAATCGATAAGTTAGCATACCACATGTGCAAACGTTACCAGAGCATCGATTCAAGCCAAAGAGAGCTATAACGTAATCATCGCCAAAATATATTAATTTTTTCACTAAGCTTCTCAGAATTCTTCCGATGACACTCCTGTAACATCATTTTACAACATACATATAGAGTTTGTTCGAAAATGTGCATATTTAGCCATACAAAACCGTGGTTATACAATGAAAATACTAGCAAATCAAGCCTCAAAATGTCGGACGTCATCTTTCAGAGTGATCTAGTTTAATCGAAAGCTAATCATATACTTGACTAAAAAATACAGGGTTGACAGGAATCGAAAGACAAATTAGTTCTTAATGCAACCGCTGATTTACATTTCTAAAATTATCCTTACTGTGCAATACAGGGTTCGCCAAGTGAAGCGATAACAAACAAAATGGCGGATTATGCGTTTAAAATATTTCGACAGAACAACGATTTATCATATTAAATATTTCTTACTATGAGGTGATTTTCCATCAGATTCTTGGGCAATGTATCCTTTCTTGGGTCTAATCTTCTTTTGGTCGATAGATGTCCTCTGTCCTTCGAAATGTCCACTAACATCGACCGAGACCCCGAAACGTGCCCAAAGCTTCAAAGTGCACGACAAAGAAATTCCTCAAAATCGCACTAAACGGATATAAATTGCTATAAAACGGTTCAAATTAACTACATTATGATGTTTTTAACAACTATAACGAGTAAAAACATGACCGGAGAAATATCACTGGCTAAACAACCATTTGGAAGGAGGCAAGTCCGATGTCCATCTTGCGTAAGACGCGCGAAGGGAAAGAACGGTACTTCCACGTTTTGTTGTTTTATAGTGGCTCTGATTGTGCAATCGACTCCATTCAAAGCGTGATGACGTACTGACACCCAGAGGAAGACGTAGGCAGTGTCGGTTTCTCCATAGCATTTACAGGCACCTTAAAACCGACCCCAGATCAGGGGTCAAAATTTCTGAAATCTTACTCCCTGTCAGGAAAAGTGCTGTAGAAGTAGTTCTGTACCACTCAGAGACAAAATTCCAACGGCTATAGAAACTAGAAAGTGTTTTCTATCCAATAATAACAATAATATGCATATTGTACGATCAAGAATTGAGCACGAGGCAGTTTAATTTGGAGACCAAAAAATGCTAATGCGGAACAGCACCCCCTATAGTTGCAACACCTCTAACGAGTAAAAACATGACCAGAGAAATATTACTGGCTAAACAAACGCTTGGAAGGAGGCGAGTCCGACGTCCTCCGTGCGCAAAGCGCAGGCAGCAAAGGGATGCTACTTCCGGTATTTGCTCTTTTATGCAGCCCCTGATTGCGCAATCGACTCCATTCAAAGCGTCATCACGTACTGACATCCAGAGGAAGACGTAAGAAGTGTCTGTTTCTCCATAGCATTTACAGGGACCTTTAAACTGACTCCAGATCAGGGGCCAGGATGTCTGAAATCTGACTCCCTATCATGAAAAGTGCTGTAGATTGAGTTCTGTACCACTCAGAGACAAAATTCCAACGGCTATAGAAACTAGAGAGTGTTTTCTATCCAATAATAACAATAATATGCATATTGTACGAGCAAGAATTTATTAGGAAGCCGTTTAATCTGTTGAGCAAATTATGCTAATGCGAAACAGCACCCCCTATAGTGGCAAGAAGTTTTAAGGAGTACTTTAGTTATAGCCATTTCACTGGACCTCAGTCTCCATGGTAGCCTCATATGTCCAACGTGGGATTGGGTAAGGTTAAATTAAATCAAAGTAAATTGTATTTGTCACATTCACCAAATACAACAGGTATTACCTTACTGTAAAATGCTTACTTTACACTCCCTTAACCAAAAATGAAGTTTCAAGAAAATAAAGTTAAGAAAATATTTACTAAATAAACTAAAGTAAAAAAGTACCGGTATTGAGTCAATGTGAGGCTTACAGGTTAGTCGAGGTAATTGAGGTAATATGCACATGTAGGTAGAGGTAAAGTGACAAACATAGATAATAAACAGAGAATATTAGCAGTGTAAAAAAATGAATGCAAATAATCCAGGTGGCCATATGATTAATTGTTCAGAAGCCTTATAACCCTGTGGTGGAAGCTGTTAAGGAGCCAGTTGAACCTAGACTTGGCACTCCGGTACCGCTTGCTGTGTGGTAGCAGAGAGAAGAGTCTATGATTTGGGTGACTGACACCGCCTACTTAAGAGGTCCTGGATGGCAGGAAGCTTTGCCCCAGTGATGTACTAGGCTGTACATACTACCCTCTGTAGTGCCTTACGGTCAGATGCCGAGCACTTGCCTTACCAGGTGGTGCAACCGGTCAGGATGCTCTTGATGGTGCAGCTGTAGAACATTTTAAAGATCTGGGGACCCATGCCAAATCTTTCAGTCTCCTGAGGGGGAATAGGCGTTGTCGTGCCCTCTCCACGACTGTCTTCGTGTGTTTCGACCATGATAAATTGTTGGTGATGTGGACACCAAGGAACTTGAAACTCTCAACCCGCTCCAATACAACCCTGTTGATGTGAATGGGGGTGTGTTCATCCCTCCTTTTCCTGTAGTCCACATTCAGCTCCTTTGTCTTGCTCCCGTTGAGCGAGAGGTTGTTGTCCTGGCACCACACTGCCAGGTCTCTGACCTCCTCCGTATAGGCTGTCTCATCGTTGTCGGTGATCAGACCTACCACCGGTGTGTCATCAGCAAACTTAATGACAGTGTTAGATTCATGCTAGGAGGGGACTAAGTGTGTACCCCTGAGGGGCCCCCGTGTTTAGGATCAGCATGGCAAATGTGTTGTTACCTACCCTTACCACCTGGGGGCGGCCCGTCAGGAAATCCAGAATAGAGTTGCAGAGGTGTTCAGTCCCAGGGTCCTTAGCTTAGTGATGAGCTTTGTGGGCACCTGTAATCCATGGCTTCCTCTCTCTTCCTTAATATTAGACATTGCGCACCAGCTGTTATTGACAAATAAACACACATCACCACCCCCCGTCTTACCGTAGGTAGCTGTTCTGTCTTACCTATGCACGGCCATATATTAAACGTATGTTATCTATGTCGTCGTTCAGCCACAACTCGGTGAAACATAAGATATGACAGTTTTAAATGTTCCGTTGGTAAGATAGTCTGGAACGGAGCTCATCCAGTTTATTCTCCAGTGATTGCACGTTGGCCAATAGGATGGATGGTAGAGGCGGGTTACACACTCGCCAACGATTTCTCACAAGGCACCCAGATCTGTGAACCTTGTATCGCTGTCTCCTCTTCATGTGAATGACGGGGATTTGGGCCTGGTCCGGGAACAACAGTATATTGTTCGTGTCAGACTCATTCAGTAAATTATATTCTGATATCCAGAAGCTATTTTCGGTCATTAGAAACGGTAGTGGAAACATTATGTACAGTTACAAAGTTACAAACAATGTGAAAATAAACACACAAAATAGTAAAATCGGTCAGGAGAGCAAAACGGCAGTCATCCCCTCTGGTGCCATTCTCACAGACAGTAGTGTACTGTGCTCATTCTATCAACTGTATCAGTTTCCCATGTGGAGGCTTAGATGAGAGTGGGAAGGGATATGTTTCTGCTGACTCCTACACACACACACACACACACACACACACACACACACACACACACACACACACACACACACACACACACACACACACACACACACACACACACACACACACACACACACACACACACACACACACACACACACACACACACACACACACACACACACACACACACACACACACACACACACACACACACACAGAGAGAGATAGCCTCTAAAGCAGGAACAGCAGCACAGGCCTGCTGTTTAAATGGATTATAGGTGACTTTCTATAAGGCTCTCTTGATTAGGCTCCTGTCTCTCAACTAGATCTCACAGTCGCACGACAGAATTAGACATTCATCCATGTTTCTCAAACGTCAAATTTCAAAGTTGTTCCACAGTAAAATGTTGATGTCTGTAAGGTTACGTTTAGTTATTCATTCCACATTTTTAAGGTAAGGGTTCAATTTTGGCACTAACTCCAAAATCTTAATGTTAGGCATGAACTCTGAATGGCTAAGGTAATGGTTAAGGTTAAGGTTAAGCATGAACTCTGAATGGCTAAGGTAATGGTTAAGGTTAAGCATTAACTCTGAATGGCTAAGGTAATGGTTAAGGTTAAGGTTAAGCATGAACTCTGAATGGCTAAGGTAATGGTTAAGGGTTTGGGATTTAAAACAAAAATATTAAAAGCAACTTTCTGTTGCTGGATTGTAACATTGTGACCTTTGGATTCAGGGGCAGATGACAACACCCATCCCCAATGCACTTTTTGGTTACATTTTTTTATTTTATCTTTATTTAACTAGGCAAGTCAGTTAAGAACAAAATTCTTATTTTCAATGACGGCCTAGGGTGGGTTAACTGCTTTGTTCAGGGGCAGAACGACAGATTTTTACCTTGTCAGCTCGGGGATTCAATCTTGCAACTTTTCCGTTACTAGTCCAACGCTCTAACCACTAGGCTACCTGCCGCCCCACTTGCAAAACCAAAACCTACTTGAAGGTGTCGTGACGTGACAATCATTAATGTGATGACTGTTATTTATCGAATCAACTAACTTTGTTTAATTGTCACTCGAATAAATAAATTATGTAACAATTAACTCATTAGAAATTTGGGGCAACACGGCAGAAGTTGTTTAATAACCTTTTCTCAATCTAGGGGGTGCTGTTTCCACTTTGGAAAATATCGTCTCCAAACTAGCCGTCTCTGTTCTCAGATCAGTTTAAAGCTCTGTATGTATCCTATGGGTCGACATGAACTGCACCCGCCTTCCCCTGGATGTCAGTAACCAATGAGAAGTGGAATGGAGTGTCTACGTAGTTCTCAGAGCTTATAAAAGGCCAAGGAACGAAGTGAGCTCTCTTTTCGTCGTTCGTCATTGCGCAAAGCAAGACCTCAAGATGGCATTTTGAAACGCTCAGTTATCGGCCTTAGCTATATCCGTCTGTAATTTAATTCGATATAGGTGTTAGAAACATCATAACGAAGTTATTTTAAACCGAGTTATATCAGTTTATGCGAGTATATTGCTATTTTCGGAATTTCCTTAGTATTGCGTTTTGGGGATTTGGGCATGTTGTGGCCACATAGCTATTGTTAGCTGCTAATTCCGAAGTTGAAGACGACGTTTTACAACCAAGCAACGATTCTTTTGGACAAAGGACACCTTGCCCAAGATTCTGATGGAAGCTCGTCCAAAAGTAAGAGCTATTTATGATGTTATTCCGTATTTATGTGGAAAAATGTAAACGCATTTGTCCGCCATTATTGCGGCACTAGTCTGGCTGTAACGCACACTGTATGTCTAGTAACGTTAATTTTAAAAATCTAACTCAGCGGTTGCATTAATAACTAATGCATCTTTCATTTGCTGTCCAACCTGTCAGGTTTTGGCCAGGACTGTTCAGGTTTTGGTCACTAGATGTCCCCATTGCACCTTTTTTGTACCTTTTGTTTTTTCCTTGCTCTAATTATTGTTTGCACCTGTGTGTCGTTCCCTTGTTAGTATTTAAACCCTGTGTGTTCCTCAGTTCTTTGCTCAGTATTTGTATGTTAGCACCCAGCCCCAGCCTTGTTGTGAACATATATTTCTCTTATTGGATTTTCCAGAGGTTCTCTGGTTTAGTGCTTGTGTATTTTTGAGTAGTCTTTTGAGGTTTGTTTTTCCCTGCTGTTTTTGCCACTTTGTGGAGTTTCTTTGTATTTTGGAGGATATCCATTTTGTGCCTCTTGGCTTTATTTTTGGACGTGGTGGATTTATATTCTTTGCCTGAAGATCTTGTCCTTTTATTAAACCACCATCTCTAGTACTGCTGAGTCTGCCTCATCTTCTGGGTTCTGCCGACTATTAGTGACTGTTTCTCTCACCGGGTCCTGACACAACCTGTATTTTTTAGTCAATCTAATCGATAAATAATCGTAAACTTAGGTGCCTTTCCAAGATGGCGCCGGCCAGAATGCATGACCTGTTGCCACTGATCACATTGTATAGCCACGATTTGTGCTGCTAAATATGCACATTTTCGAACAAAACCTATATGCATTGTGTAATATGATGTTACAGGACTGTCATCTGACGAAGTATATCAAGGTTAGTCAAAAATTATATATCTTTTGCTGTATTGTTATGATCGCTAACCTGTGCTGCTGGTAAATTGCTTGTGTTTCTGGCTATTGTGCTAAGCTAATATAATGCTATATTGTGTTTTCGCTGTAAAACACTTAAAAAATCTGACATATTGGCTGGATTCACAAGATGTTGGGCTTTCATTTGCTGTACGCTGTGTTTTTTTCAGAAATGTTTTAAGATGAGTAATTAGGTATTTGACGTTGGTCTCTGTAATTATTCTGGCAGCTTCGGCACTATTTCAGATTGCAGCTGCAATGTAGAACTGTGATTTATACCTGAAATATGCACATTTTCTAAAAAAACATATGCTATACAATAAATATGTTATCAGACTGTCATCTTATGAAGTTGTTTCTTGGTTAGTGGCTATTTATATCTTTATTTGGTCGAATTAGTGATGGCTACTGATGGAGTAAAAAACTGGTGGAGTAAAAAAAGTGGTGTCTTTTGCTAACGTGGTTAGCTAATAGATTTACATATTGTGTATTCCCTGTAAAACATTTAAAAAAATCAGAAATGATGGCTGGATTCACAAGATGTGTATCTTTCATCTGGTGTCTTGGACTTGTGATTTAATGATATTTAGATGCTAGTATTTACTTGTGACGCTATGCTAGGCTATGCTAGTCAGCTTTTTTACTGTGGGGGGTGCTCCCGGATCCGGGTTTGGGAGGTATTAGAGGTTAAACAGTTACTATTTCCCGAATTAAACTCAAAGATAAATATAGTATATATATATATATAAATTGTATATCGTTAACAGTCACTTACACCTCAAATCAGTCTCATTCTGAACATCATAGAATTCTTGAATCCGCAAGAACCCTAACCTTATTGATGAATCAGCAATACACAAATTGGCTTAAATATTTACAAAGAAACTAAATAATAACACAGAATACATAAACACACACACACGGTATATATCATTGATTAGAAATGTAATACAATGAAATAGGTCCCTAGTGGACTAACAACAACATGACTGCTTGGTTATAAAAAGGGGAGGTGTCAGAAAGAGAGGGAAAGGGAGAGACAGAGAGATTCAACCTATCGTTGTTACATTTGGCTACTGACTGAGCATAGCTTATTTTAAAAAACTATTATCTCATTAGAAAACTAAAATCACATTCCTATCTTAAAACAATAGTTTCATTGTTCTTCATGTTGTATTCACAATGTATTGAATGGAAACTTGACAGTGAAAGGGGGTTTCCTTCCTAAGTTACAGTATTTGGTTCATACAGTTTTAAATAACATCACAAAATGAAAAACAAAATGACATTATTATTCTTTAGGTCCCCACCAACCATTTCCCACATTCTTTATGTTAGAAATATTGTTCCATTATCCACTTTTCGATGTTCCTTTATCCAGTTTCTGGAGGCAAAGGTCGTCTGTAGACAAAAGCATTCCTTTGGTTGATACTGAAAGGCAGAGAGAGGAAGTTCCATTGGTCTAATATCCCTCCTTGCTAGCTTCAACACATGGAAATTTCCCTCCTCCTTAATTTGCGACAGTGTTAAGGTGTTGAAACTGGCCCAGCCCCCCCGCCTCCGCTCCTCTCCTGTGGGAGAGAGGGGGGTCTGGCTCTCTGTCAACCATTTGCCAAGCTGATCTGGCACCTTTGATCCTCAGCAAGAAGAGAGTCATGACAAAGATAACAGCGCTCACTGTTGCCGCTATTGGCCAGTTGCCATGTCATCTCCTGATGTCCTCAGACATGGATGGATGTCGAATACTGACTTGTGTCGCTGGTGACATGACTGCCTGTCTGCAATGCAGCCCCCAGTAAACAGCACTCATTTAATAAATAATATTTTAATAAAACAGGCGGACTGCTGAGGTGCTGCTACTAACACTGATGGTCACTCCTGGATGGGTGGTGTGTGTGTGCATGTTTGTGTGTGTCTGTGTGTGTGTCTGTGTGCACATACTGTAAATATATTAATTCTGGGCACCAAACGATTTATACTGGCTTATCGAGAGAGGCAGGGTTCGCTATTGATTTCAGGGCGCGTGTTTTATGGTCTTTCTGGAGCGGAGTGGTGCTTAAGACAAAGAAACACTTTCAACCCCCTTCGTTCCTCCCATCCCCAGAAGTCACCAGTCCCTGATGAGTGATCTGCTAGGCACAGCCATCAAACTCTGCACCATCATATTTTATGGACATTCTCTGAGAGAGATAGAGAGAGAGAGCGAGAGAGAATGAGATATATATAGAGAGAGAGAGAAAGAGAGAGGGAGAAAGAGAAGGAGAGAGAAGGAGATAGAGAGAGAGAAGGAGGTAAATAGAGAGAGAGGGAGAAGGAGATAGAAAGAGAGGGAGAGGAGAGAGAAGGAGAGAAGGAAAGAGAAGGAGATAGAGGGGAAGAGAGAAGGAGAGAGGCGAGAGAGAGAGAGCGAGAGGGAGAGAGAGAGCGAGGGAGAGAGAGAGAAGGAGAGAGAGAGAGAGAGGGAGAGATACGGAGAGAGAAGGAGAGAGAGAGATAGAGAAGGAGATAGAGAGAGAGGTGGAGAGAGAGAGAGGGAAATAGAGAGAGAGAGAGAGAGAAGGAGAGAGGGGGAGATAGAGGGAGAAACAACGTTGTTAACCACAGAGCTGGACTGGAATGGGCCATGAGGAGTGTAGGCATATCATTGAGAATATACAACCAACACCAAGTTTGGTATCACTTTCTAGTAGCTGACCATAGCCTTTCAATTGGTCTGGAGAACCCTCATTTATTTGTTATTACCAGACACTTCAAGAGGGAGGAAAAGGAAACAAACAGAGGAATTTACGCCCGATACATGAATAAGACAAAAACAAAACAAGGCCCTTGCTCGGCTACGGATTAACCGCAGGCTGTTTTATCTCCCAAATAAATTGCCTTTTAGACAAAATAATTTACTCACGGTGCGAGGATGGCAAAACAGCGGTGGCACAGCGGATAGTGTTCCTCTGTGTGTACCGACTCACTTGTGGGAGCAGCATCCCTAATCAATGGATATTGAACGGCTTCAGCTAACAGCGTTTTGCACTAAAAGAACAGCCACCATTGTTCATGTCTCATATTGATGTTCCGAGCCCTCTATTGTTTTACTGTGCTTCCATTATTCCACGCACGCCTCAGAGTACAACTTCTGTCTTCAAAGTGAGGACTCGCCCTAACTTTCCTCTGAATGGATTGAAACCTGCGTTGTTTGAAGAGTTGTTGTTGTTTTGTTAAAGAGAATTTGATTGTGGTTAATTGTTTGTCAAACAAAACAGCCATATCAATTTGTTATTGAGGCCTTTAGAGCTTTGTTATTGCTAGTAATAGAACTGGCACGACAACCTGAAAATGATCGACACCGACCATACCGACCACATCGCAGGCATTTTGCTGATATCGTTCATTAAGATAAGTAAGTGAAGTTTGAAATCAAATATGTTTACATACTGTATGGGTGATTGTTAATGGGACAATTGATGGCTTTAACCCTCAGCATAGTAGTGGTAGTTTAAAGGATAACGAAAAACATTGTTAGAGATTAATGTTAGAAACTTATCGTAGTAGTGCTACTGTGGAAGTAGTACTGGGGCACAAATACTGTGGTAGTGGTACTGTAGTAGTTCAGCAGTAGCAGTAGTAGTCATAGTCATAGTAGTAGTAGTAGTAGTAGTAGTAGTGCGTTTTCACTTTAGCAGTAGCAGTAGTAGTAATGTTGTAGTATTTCTGTATTAGTAATGGTATTGTAGCAGTAGTAGTAATCTAGTAGTAGTAGCGTAGTAGAAGTGGTACTGTAGTAGTAGTAATGTTGTAGTAGTACAGCAGTAGTGTCACTGTAGAAGTAGTACTGTAGCAGTGGTAATGTAGTAGTGGTACCATATTAGTAGTAGTAGTACTGCCATATTGTATTAGTAGTGGTACTGTAGTAGATGGTACTATAGTAGTACTATAGTAAGTGTACTGTAGTAGTGGTTCTGTTGTACCAGTACTGTAGTAAGTAGCACTGGAATAGTAGTGGAGTAGTGGTACTGTAGAAGTAGTAATTTAGAAGTAGTACTGTAGTATAACTAGTAGTAATACTGCAGTAGTGATACTGTAGTAGTAGTACTGTAACAGTTGTCCTGTAGCAGTAGTGGAAGTTCTGTAGTAATGTTACTATAGAAGTGGGACTGATTTAGTTGTATTTTAGCAGTGGTACTTTAGTAGTAGTACTTTAGCAGTGGTACTGTAATAGTGGTACTATGGTAGTAGTACTGTGGTAGTGGTACTGTAGTATTAGTAGTAGTAGTAGTAGTAGTAGTAGTAATTACTGTAGTAATTGTACTGTAGTAGTGTTTCTGTAGTAGAAGTAGTACTGTAGTAGTAGTACCAAAGTAGTTGTACTTTAGTAGTGATACTCAAGCAGTAGAACTGTGGTAGAACCTTAATCGACATCCACGTCTTCGGCGCCCAGGGAACAGTGGGTTAACTGCCTTGCTCATGGGCAGAATGAGTAGCAGTAGTAGTAGAAGTAGTAGTAGTAGTAGTAGTAGTGTAGCAATGGTACTATAGTAGGGTATTGTAGTAGCGGTAGTACTGTAATAGTTGTACTGTAGTAGTTGTAATGTACTTTAGTAGTACTGTAGTATTGGTGCTGTAGTTGTAGTAGTAGTAGTAGTGGTACTGTAGTAGAGGTACAGTAGTAGTAGTAGTAGTAGTAGTAGTAGTAGTAGCAGTACTCTAGTAGTGGTACAGTCATCGGAGTACTGTAGTGGTACTATAGTAGTGGTTTTGTAGTAGTATTAGTAGTAGTAGTAGTAGTAGTGGTAGTGGTGGTACTGTAGTAGTAGTAGTGGTAGTGGTGGTACTGTAGTAGTAGTAATGGTAGTAGTAGTAGTGGTAGTAGTAGCAGTATTAGTAGTATTAGTAGTATTAGTAGTAGTAGTATTAGTAGTAGTAGTAGTGGTAGTGTTGGTACTGTAGTAGTAGTAGTAGTAGTAGTAGTAGTAGTGGTAGTGATACTATAGTAGTGGTTTTGTAGTAGTAGTAGTAGTGGTACAGTTGTAGTAGTACTGTTGTAATACTTTAGTAGTAGTACTGAAGTGGTAGTGGTACTATAGTAGTGGTTTTGTAGTAGTAGTCGTAGTAGTAGTAGTAGTAGTAGTAGTGGTACAGTCGTAGGAGTACTGTTGTAATACTTTAGTAGTGGTACTGTAGTGGTAGTAGTACTGAAGTGGTAGTGGTACTATAGTAGTGGTTTTGTAGTAGTAGTAGTAGTAGTAGTAGTAGTAGTAGTGGTAGTGTTGGTACTGTAGTAGTAGTAGTAGTAGTAGTGGTAGTGGTACTATAGTAGTGGTTTTGTAGTAGTAGTAGTAGTAGTAGTGGTGGTACAGTTGTAGTAGTACTGTTGTAATACTTTCGTAGTGGTACTGTAGTGGTAGTAGTACTGAAGTGGTAGTGATACTCTAGTAGTGGTACTGTAGTGGAGGCTCTGTAGTAGTAGTATTAGTAGTACCGTAGTAGTAATACTGTAGTAGTCGTTCCATTGGGTTGAACAGATCATGGTACTGTAGTAGATGACACACTGGTTAATATGACCAAATTTATACTGAGAATATGACTTATTAATTTCCATAATGATTCAGACATTCGTTAGTTGCGGAGAGCTGAGAATGATGTGAATTTAATTAAGACACCTGATGGTTATTAAACTGTAATCAGGGTGAGCCACTTATCTTTCATCATTACCTTTAGCACCAAGGTCTGGATAAATTGATCGGAGCCAACAACCTCTTACCAAAACAATTTCCATCTTTCCTCGCTCTGGCCCGGACGGAAACAACACTACCTTCCAATCTACAGGCAATTACAGCACTCCCATCTATCAGCATGACTGGAGGAAATGACATCGTAGGAATTTAGGATGTAGAGCACCCGCTATCTGTTGATGGAATAAAAACAATTGAAAGATGCTGGAATTCTCTTACAGTAACACAATGTAGCCTGCGCTTGGTAAAAATGACCAGCTGTTTCAGTGTTGTGTCAAGACGCTCTTAAATAAGCATTAACTTCTAGCAAAATGTATCGCTAATTACTCTCTCTCATTATTCCTTCTTACTATAACAAAATGACAATGGTGCCATCGACCACTTACTAGTTCCAGCCTTTTCTGTCAAATAAAGTCTCAGAAAAAAAAATATATATTGTGGAGTCTGGGGTCCCTGCCATGTCTCTCTCACTCTCTTTTCTTACTTTTTCAGCTTTTCATAAGGCTCTAATTCCTCCCTCTCCTCGGCAGCCTTAACAAGGAGTCATGTCGTTTCATTTCAATGTGTTTATTTTTACGGCACTCTACCCTTCCCTGCTGTTTGTCAACGACTGTTAGAGAGTAAACACAGATGTGTAAGCAACCTTCATTGTTTTATTACTGGGTAGGAGAACTCCTTACAACGCAGATCAATCCAAGCAGACAACGGACAAGGTTGTTGGACGAGGTTCTCTCTCTGCTACATGAATGTGAAGAATAGACTGAGATATTGTATTTTCAAAATTAATGCAATATTTTCATATTAGTAAAATTAAAGGACAATTTGATTCATATGTTATTCATGTGTCTCAAGGAGAACTAGAACCTTAAAACATCTTCAGGCTAGGGTCTATTTTTTTTCAATTTCCGCCTGACTGACATGCCCAAAGTAAACTGCCTGTTGCTCAGACCCTGAATTAAGGATATGCATTTAACCTTTTCTCAATATAGGGGGTGCTGTTTCAACGTTAGCATTTATCGTCTCCAAATTAAACTGCCTCATACTCAATTCTTGCTCGTACAATATGCATATTATTGTTATTATTGGATAGAAAACACTCTCTAGTTTCTATAGCCGTTTGAATTATGTCTCTGAGTGAAACAGAACTCATTCTACAGCATTTTTCCTGATATGGAGTGAGATTTCAGAAATTTTGGCCTCTGGTCCCAGGTCAGTTTTAAAGTCCCTGTAAATCCTATGAGGATACAAACACTGCCCATGCCTTCCTCTAGATGTCAGTAAGAGGTGACAATTTGAATGGAGTCGATTGCGCAATCAGGGCCTGTATAAAACGCGAAAGACCGGATGTACCGTTCTTTTCCTGCTGCGCCTGACGCAAGATGGACGTCGCACTGGCTCTCTTTCCAAGCGTTGGTTTAGCCACTTATATATCGCCGGTCATGTTTTTACTCGTTATAGGTGTTAAAGACATCATAAGGTAGTTAATTTAAACCGTTTTATAGCAATTTATATCCGTTTAGTGCGATTTTGAGGCATTGCTTTGTGATGCACTTTGAAGCGCCGGGCACGTTTCGGGGTCCCGGTCGAACGTTAGTGGGCATTTCGACGGACAAGAGGACATCTTTCGACCAAAAGAAGATTAGACCCAAGAAAGGATACATTGCCCAAGATTCTGATGGAAGATCACCTCACAGTAAGAAATATTTAAGATGATAAATCGTTGTTCTGTCGAAAATTGTTAAACGCATATTCCGCCATTTCTTTTGGTATAGCTTCGCTTGGCGAACCCTGTATTGCACAGTAAGGATAATTTTAGAAATGTAATTCAGCGATTGCATTAAGAACTAATTTGTCTTTCGATTGCTGTCCACCCTATATTTTTTAGTCAAGTTTACGATTAGTTATTCATTACGCCAGATCACTGTCCAAAATGGCGCCCGACATTTTCTGGCTAGTTTTGCTAGTATTGTTATGTTATAACCACGTTTTTTGGTGGCTAAATATGCACATTTTCGAACAAACTCTATATGTATGTTGTAATATGATGTTACAGGAGTGTCATCGGAAGAATTCTGAGAAGGTTAGTGAAAAAATTTATACATTTTGGCGATGATTACGTTATCGCTCTCTTTGGCTTGTATCAATGCTCGGGTAATGTTTGCACATGTGGTATGCTAATATAACGATTTATTGTGTTTTCGCTGTAAAACACTTAGAACATCTGAAATATTGTCTGAATTCACAAGATCTGTGTCTTTCCATTGCTGTGAGCTGTGTATTTTTAAGAAATGTTTTATGATTAGTAATTAAGTAATACACGTTGCTCTCTGTATTTATTCTAGTCGAGTTGTGATGGTGGGTGCAATTGTAAACTATGATTTCTACCTGAAATATGCACATTTTTCTAACAAAAACTATCCTATACAATAAATATGTTATCAGACTGTCATCTGATGAGGTTTTTTCTTGGTTAGTGGCTATCAATATCTTTATTTGGCCGAATTGGTGATAGCACCTGATGGAGTAAGAAACTGATGGAGTTAGAAAAGTGGTGTCTTTTGCTAACGTGGTTAGCTAATAGATTTACATATTGTGTCTTCCCTGTAAAACATTTTAAAAATCTGAAATGGTGGCTTTATTCACAAGATCTGTATCTTTCATCTGGTGTCTTGGACTTGTGATTTAATGATATTTAGATGCTAGTATTTACTTGTGACGCTATGCTAGGCTATGCTAGTCAGCTTTTTTACTGTGGGGGGTGCTCCCGGATCCGGGATGAGTACCAACGAAAAGTTAATTGGTACAATTGGAAAGAAAACACTCTGAAGCTTGTATAAACGTTAAAATAATGTAAGAGACTATAACACAATAGATATGATAGGAGAAAATCCAAAGAGAAAAAAAGAAAAGATTTGAGAGCCCATGCTCTTCCAATGGAAAGTACAGGGGAAAAAATGTGATCTTACTCCCAGTACGCAATTCCTATGGCTTCCACTGGGTGTCAGTAGTCTTTGTTCAAGGAAGAATAATGAGTTTTGATACAAGAACACAGACTTGGAAATTCGTGTTTGCTCGCGCTACGTAGAGGACACGCACCTGCTAATATCGTTTTTCCTATTGAACATACTTCTTTCCGTATGAAATATTATAGTTTAATTACATTTTAGGGTATCTGTGGATTAAATAGAAACTTATTTTGACTTCTTCTACAAACTTTAGTGGTAGATTTTTTGATTCCTTTCTTTGCATGTTGAGCGAGTGGATTGCTCAAATCGATGGCGCCATCTAAACTGACTTTTTGGGATTTAAAGAAGGATTTTATCTAACAAAACAACACTACATGTTGCAGCTGCGACCCTTTGGATGACAAATCAGAGGAAGATTTTCAAAAAGTAAGTGAATATTTAATCGCTATTTGTGGAATTTATGAAACCTGTGCCGGTGGAAAAATATTTTGATGTGGGGCGACGTCCTCAAACAATCACATGGCATGCTTTTGCTGTAAAGCCTACTGTAAATCGGACAGTGCAGTTAGATGAACTTCTTACGGCTGAGATCCCGTTAACGGGATCGATATGACAACAGCCAGTGAAAGTGCAGGGCGCCAAATTCAAACAACAGAAATCTCATAATTAAAATTCCTCAAACAGATCAACAGATTACAGATCAACAGCACCATATATACATACATACAGCATAGCTTTTAAAGAGAGAGTGTTGCATATGCCATGGCTGAGAGAGCCAGTGAGTGTGTTTGTTTGTGTGGTTGCTTGCCTTCTTACATCAATGGATTAACCTGAGCTCAAATAGATGCAGAGTAACTAAATGTCTCTCAAAGCACAATTAATTCTCTCTTTATTTATATATCAGCACAAAGTCCATTGCACAGTGACGGCAGCACCCTCACAACATTGGATGGAGGCCACATGATCCTGTCCATCAATGCTGTTACGTTTTAAATTGCTTTACACCACCAAAATACCACAAGTATTTTACACCATTTTAAAGATAAACTTGTTGTTAATGACACCACAGTGTCTGATTTCAAAAAGGCTTTACGACGAAAGCATACCATGCGATTATGTTAGGTCAGCACCTAGTCACAGAAAAATACAGCCATTTTTCCAGCCAAAGAGAGGAGTCACAAAAAGCAGAAATAGAGATAAAATGAATCACTAACCTTTGATGATCTTCATCAGATGACACTCATAGGACGTCATGTTATGCAATACATGTATGATTTGTTCGATAAAGTTCATATTTATATGCAAAAATCTCAGTTTACATTGGCGCGTTATGTTCAGCAACGTTTTGCTTCCAAAACATCCAGTGATTTTGTAGAGAGCCACATCAATTTACAGAAATACTCATAATAAACATTGATAAAAGATACAAGTGTTATGCATGGAACTTTAGATAACCGCTGTGTCAGATTTCAAAAAAGCTTTACCGAAAAAGCACACCATGCTATAATCTGAGTACAGCGCTCAGAGACCAAAACAAGCCATACAGATACCCGCCATGTTGTGGAGTCAACAGAAGTCAGAAATAGAATTATAAATATACTTACCTTTGATGATCTTCATCAGAATGCACTCCCAGGAATCCCAGTTCCACAATACATTTTTGTTTTGTTCGATAAAGTCCATCATTTATGTCCAAATACCTCCTTTTTGTTCGCGCATTTAGTTCACAAATCCAAATTCACGACACACAGGCCAGACGATAAATCAAAAGTTCCATTACAGTTCGTAGAAACATGTCAAACGATGTATAGAAACAATCTTTAGGATGTTTTTAACATAAATCTTCAATAATGTTTCAACCGGAGAATTCCTTTGTCTTTAGAAAGGAAAAGGAACGCAGCTATCTCTCACGGGTGTGCGCATGATTTAGCTCATGGCATTCTGCCAGACCTCTTACTCAATCAGCTCTTATTCTCTCCTCCTTCACAGTAGAAGCCTGAAACAAGGTTCTAAAGACTGTTGACATCTAGACACTGTATATTGGATAGGCAAATACCTGAAAACCTACAAACCTCAGATTTCCCACTTCCTGGTTGGATTCTTTCTCAGGTTTTTGCCTGCCATATGAGTTCTGCTATTCTCACAGACATCATTCAAACAGTTTTAGAAACTTCGGAGTGTTTTCTATCCAAATCTAGTAATAATATGCATATCTTAGCTTCTGGGCCTGAGTAGCAGGCAGTTTACTCTGGGCACCTTATTCATCCAAGCTACTCAATACTGCCCCCAGCCATAAATGAAGTTAACAAGATGTACCACTTGTCGTGGTTGGAAGAAGAGGAGGACCAATGCGCAGCGTGGTAAGTGTGCATATTGTTTTAATACGAATAATGAACACTGAACAAAAACAATAAAATGACAAACGAACACTCCTGTACGGTGAAACAAAACACAGAACAGAAAATAATCTCCCACAAAACACAATGAAAAACAGGATACCTAAATATGGCTCCCAATCAGAGACAACGACTGACACCTGCCTCTGATTGAGAACCATACTAGGCCCAACACATAGAAATCTACCAACAGAACAAAACATAGAAAAACAACATAGAATGCCCACCCCAACTCACGCCCTGACCAAACTAAAATAAAGACATAACAAAGGAACTAAGGTCAGAACGTGACACAAGAATTTAAGCTTTTAACCAATATAAGTACCTAAACTTTTAATGTCCATAATTTTTATGATATTTTATGTGAATTGCGCGCCCTCCAGTTTCACCGGATGTTGTCCCGCTAGTGGGACGCCTAGCCTTATTAATTAAGACTGAATACGTTGGAGAAACTGAATACTTGGAGAAAACTTCAGTCATTTGGATGCATCTACGCCGAGCACTACCTCTCTAAGACAGTGTTCAAGACAATCTAAACTATGTGGACCTATCCTATTGGACTGGTTAAAGACAGAAGACCTCTCCTATTGGACGGGTTAAAGATAGAGGACCTCTCCTATTGGACGGGTTAAAGATAGAGGGCCTCTCCTATTGGACGGGTTAAAGATAGAGGACCTCTCCTTTTGGACGGGTTTAAAGATTGTGGAGTAATGGGTAATGGTCTCTTCATCTCTCAATCACTAGGGCCAAACTGCAGGACTGGGGCCACAGACTAGGGCCAGGGGCTAGGGCCGGGGGCTGGGGCCGGGGGCCCTCCGCCGCCACCGTCTGTGTGACTGACATTCTGCAGTCTGCCGGGGTCCTTCACACACCATCATCGCTTGTCTGAGAGCCGCAACGTGATGCCGTTCTGAAAGCCGCAACGTGACGCCGTTCTGAGCAGAGGCCCTGCAGTTGCCTCCTGTCACCGTGGCCCAGGCACCAGAACTCATGACACACACTCTGAGCTTATTTCATGCTAGAGCAGAGACCCATCTGTAGCACAGTGGCAGAGGCTGCTCCACTACAAAACAGTGGGCCGATGAAGAGCAGAAGCCCAAGAAGTTTGACCTGCAGCATTGTGTGTCCAAGTCAAAACAATTTTCCCCCTTGCGGGATAAGTTTATCATATTTTTGTTTTGTCTTGTTAGTGTGTAGTTGTATGCTCTTTGGGGGAGGTTTATGAAAGGTTTGTGGGGTGGGGATGGGTCTGAGGGCATTATTGAGGAAGTTGACTGTACTGTGTATGGTCCAATTAGCTAGTTGACAATAGTGTCTTTGCAATTCTTATGCAAATTCTTGTGTCCGCCGTGCTGATCAACTCCCCTTGTTGGAGCTGTGTGCTTGTACGCTGCTGTATTGTGGGGGAATAGTGAGTGACCTTCAGGGATAGTATTCATTTTTGAATCTGTTTGATATATCAACCCTTTGTGCTTTGATTGACGTGACCTTTACAGCTTTTTGCCTTCTATTCTGAATCTGCAGGAGTCTTTCGCACTTGTCTCTGGATTTTTTGGTGATGAGGAGCACGTTAAATTGAAAAGCAGGGCAGATTGTTAGTGTAAAAATTCCCACCTGGGTTCGCATGTTGCCTTTGCCGCTATTGTTGAGACGGAACGCTCTGTGTGTGTGTGTGTGTGTGTGTGTGTGTGTGTGTGTGTGTGTGTGTGTGTGTGTGTGTGTGTGTGTGTGTGTGTGTGTGTGTGTGTGTGTGTGTGTGTGTGTGTGTGTGTGTGTGTGTGTGTGTGTGTGTGTGTGTGTGTGTGTGCGCTTGCATGTGTAGGTCTCAGTGTGTAGGTCTCAGTGTCTGGTCTCAGTGTGTAGGTCTCAGTGTGTAGGTCTTAGTGTGTAGGTCTCATTGTGTAGGTCTCAGTGTGTAGGTCTCAGTGTGTAGGTCTCAGTGTGTAGGTCTCAGTATGTAAGTCTCAGTGTCTGGTCTCAGTGTGTAAATCTCAGTGTCTGGTCTCAGTGTGTAGGTCTCAGTGTGTAGATCTCAGTGTGTAGGTCTCAGTGTGTAGGTCTCAGTATGTAGGTCTCAGTGTCTGGTCTCAGTGTGTAGGTCTCAGTGTGTAGATCTCAGTGTGTAGGTCTCAGTATGTAGGTCTCAGTGTCTGGTGTCAGTGTGTAGGTCTCAGTGTGTAGGTCTCAGTGTGTAGGTCTCAGTGTGTAGGTCTCAGTGTGTAGGTCTCAGTGTGTAGGTCTCAGTGTCTGGTCTTAGTGTGTAGGTCTCAGTGTCTGGTCTCAGTGTGTAGGTCTCAGTGTGTAGGTCTCAGTGTGTAGGTCTCAGTGTGTAGGTCTCAGTGTGTAGGTCTCAGTGTGTAGGTCTCAGTGTCTGGTCTTAGTGTGTAGGTCTCAGTGTGTAGGTCTCAGTGTGTAGTTCTCAGTGTGTAGGTCTCAGTGTGTAGGTCTCAGTGTGTAGGTCTCAGTGTCTGGTCTTAGTGTGTAGGTCTCAGTGTCTGGTCTTAGTGTGTAGGTCTCAGTGTGTAGGTCTCAGTGTGTAGGTCTCAGTATGTAGATCCCAGTATGTAGGTCTCAGTGTGTAGGTCTCAGTGTGTAGGTCTCAGTGTGTAGGTCTCAGTGTCTGGTCTCAGTGTGTAGGTCTCAGTGTGTAGGTCTCAGTATGTAGGTCTCAGTGTGTAGGTCTCAGTGTGTAGGTCTCAGTGTCTGGTCTCAGTGTGTAGGTCTCAGTATCTGGTCTCAGTGTGTAGGTCTCAGTGTCTGGTCTCAGTATCTGGTCTCAGTATCTGGTCTCAGTGTCTGGTCTCAGTGTGTGTGTGTGTGTGTGTGTGTGTGTGTGTGTGTGTGTGTGTGTGTGTGTGTGTGTGTGTGTGTGTGTGTGTGTGTGTGTGTGTGTGTGTGTGTGTGTGTGTGTGTGTGTGTGTGTGTGTGCGCTTGCATGTGTAGGTCTCAGTGTGTAGGTCTCAGTGTGTAGGTCTCAGTGTGTAGGTCTCAGTGTGTAGGTCTCAGTGTGTAGGTCTCAGTGTGTAGGTCTCAGTGTGTAGGTCTCAGTGTGTAGGTCTCAGTGTGTAGGTCTCAATGTGTGTAGGTCTCAGTATGTAGGTCTCAGTGTGTAGGTCTCAGTGTCTGGTCTCAGTGTGTAGGTCTCAGTGTGTAGGTCTCATTGTGTAGGTCTCAGTGTGTAGGTCTCAGTATGTAAGTCTCAGTGTCTGGTCTCAGTGTGTAGGTCTCAGTATGTAAGTCTGGTCTCAGTGTGTAGGTCTCAGTGTGTAGGTCTCAGTGTGTAGGTCTCAGTGTGTAGGTCTCAGTATGTAGGTCTCAGTGTGTAGGTCTCAGTATGTAGGTCTCAGTGTGTAGGTCTCAGTGTCTGGTCTCAGTGTGTAGGTCTCAGTGTGTAGGTCTCATTGTGTAGGTCTCAGTGTGTAGGTCTCAGTATGTAAGTCTCAGTGTCTGGTCTCAGTGTGTAAATCTCAGTGTGTAGGTCTCAGTGTGTAGGTCTCAGTATGTAGATCTCAGTGTGTAGGTCTCAGTGTGTAGGTCTCAGTGTCTGGTCTTAGTGTGTAGGTCTCAGTGTGTAGGTCTCAGTGTGTAGGTCTCAGTGTCTGGTCTCAGTGTCTGGTCTCAGTGTGTAGGTCTCAGTGTGTAGGTCTCAGTGTGTAGGTCTCAGTGTCTGGTCTCAGTGTCTGGTCTCAGTGTCTGGTCTCAGTGTGTAGGTCTAAGTGTGTAGGTCTCAGTGTGTAGGTCTCAGTGTGTAGATCTCAGTGTGTAGGTCTCAGTGTGTAGGTCTCAGTGTCTGGTCTTAGTGTGTAGGTCTCAGTGTGTAGGTCTCAGTGTGTAGGTCTCAGTGTGTAGGTCTAAGTGTGTAGGTCTCAGTGTCTGGTCTTAGTGTGTAGGTCTCAGTGTCTGGTCTTAGTGTGTAGGTCTCAGTGTGTAGGTCTCAGTGTGTAGGTCTCAGTGTGTAGATCTCAGTATGTAGGTCTCAGTGTCTTCTCTCAGTGTGTAGGTCTCAGTGTGTAGGTCTCAGTATCTGGTCTCAGTGTGTAGGTCTCAGTGTGTAGGTCTCAGTGTCTGGTCTCAGTATCTGGTCTCAGTGTCTGGTCTCAGTGTGTGTGTGTGTGTGTGTGTGTGTGTGTGTGTGTGTGTGTGTGTGTGTGTGTGTGTGTGTGTGTGTGTGTGTGTGTGTGTGTGTGTGTGTGTGTGTGTGTGTGTGTGTGTGTGTGTGTTCGCGCTTGCATGTGTAGGTCTCAGTGTGTAGGTCTCAGTGTGTAGGTCTCAGTGTCTGGTCTCAGTATCTGGTCTCAGTGTGTGTGTGTGTGTGTGTGTGTGTGTGTGTGTGTGTGTGTGTGTGTGTGTGTGTGTGTGTGTGTGTGTGTGTGTGTGTGTGTGTGTGTGTGTGTGTGTGTGTGTGCGCGCTTGCATGTGTAGGTCTCAGTGTGTAGGTCTCAGTGTGTAGGTCTCATTGTGTAGGTCTCAGTGTGTAGGTCTCAGTATGTAAGTCTCAGTGTCTGGTCTCAGTGTGTAGGTCTCAGTGTCTGTTCTCAGTGTGTAGGTCTCAGTGTGTAGGTCTCAGTATGTAGGTCTCAGTGTCTGGTCTCAGTGTGTAGGTCTCAGTGTCTGGTCTCAGTGTGTAGGTCTCAGTGTGTAGGTCTCAGTGTGTAGGTCTCAGTGTGTAGATCTCAGTGTGTAGGTCTCAGTGTGTAGGTCTCAGTGTCTGGTCTTAGTGTGTAGGTCTCAGTGTGTAGGTCTCAGTGTGTAGGTCTCAGTGTGTAGGTCTCAGTGTGTATGTCTCAGTGTCTGGTCTTAGTGTGTAGGTCTCAGTGTCTGGTCTTAGTGTGTAGGTCTCAGTGTGTAGGTCTCAGTGTGTAGGTCTCAGTGTGTAGATCTCAGTATGTAGGTCTCAGTGTGTAGGTGTCAGTGTGTAGGTCTCAGTGTGTAGGTCTCAGTGTCTGGTCTCAGTGTGTAGGTCTCAGTGTGTAGGTCTCAGTATGTAGGTCTCAGTGTGTAGGTCTCAGTGTGTAGGTCTCAGTGTCTGGTCTCAGTGTGTAGGTCTCAGTGTGTAGGTCTCAGTGTGTAGGTCTCAGTATGTAGGTCTTAGTGTCTGGTCTCAGTGTGTAGGTCTCAGTGTGTAGGTCTTAGTGTCTGGTCTCAGTGTGTAGGTCTCAGTGTCTGGTCTCAGTGTGTAGTTCTCAGTGTGTAGGTCTCAGTATCTGCTCTCAGTGTGTAGGTCTCAGTATCTGGTCTCAGTGTGTAGGTCTCAGTGTCTGGTCTCAGTATCTGGTCTCAGTATCTGGTCTCAGTGTCTGGTCTCAGTGTGTGTGTGTGTGTGTGTGTGTGTGTGTGTGTGTGTGTGTGTGTGTGTGTGTGTGTGTGTGTGTGTGTGTGTGTGTGTGTGTGTGTGTGTGTGTGTGTGTGTGTGTGTGTGTGTGTGTGTGTGTGTGTGTGTGTGCACTTGCATGTGTAGGTCTCAGTGTGTAGGTCTCAGTGTGTAGGTCTCAGTGTGTAGGTCTCAGTGTGTAGGTCTCAGTGTGTAGGTCTCAGTGTGTAGGTCTCAGTATGTAGGTCTCAGTGTGTAGGTCTCAGTGTCTGGTCTCAGTGTGTAGGTCTCAGTGTGTAGGTCTCAGTGTGTAGGTCTCACTGTGTGTAGGTCTCAGTGTGTAGGTCTCAGTGTGTAGGTCTTAGTGTCTGGTCTCAGTGTGTAGGTCTCAGTGTCTGGTCTCAGTGTGTAGGTCTCAGTGTTTAGGCCTCAGTGTGTTTCCATGGTTTAAAGACTAATGTAGTGATGTGAGTGGTTCTGAGGGATTTTACAGTCACACTACATGAATATTACAGCCGGTAGTGAATATATTAGTTGCAGGTCATATTTCTGGCCAACAGAGCCAAAACACCACACCAGCCTTTGAGGGAAAGACCATGATCCTATGGGGTTGGTGATTGTATGAAGAGGAATTAGAATGCCTGGGGCCTGTCGCAGAGAGGGAGGGAAATCAAAATCAAATCAAATGTTATTCGTTTGGAGATGACTACAGCCCATTAGATTGAAGACAGAAACAGGAAAGAGAAACACTGGAGGACAGAATAAAAGAGAGGCTATTTGACTGGAGAGATGGATGGAGGGAGGGAGGGAGGGAGGGAGGGAGGGAGGGGGCAGGAGTCTGTTAGCATGTCTAGAGGAGTGGGACTCTGTGTGGGCCTTAGTCTGAGACAGAGAGGAGCGCCGTGCGTGACAAGAACCAAAGGAGCACTGTGTGTTTGCTCCAAACTGAGAGGACGACACCATAGGCACCCATGAGATTAGCACCTGTGTAGTGTGTAGCCTTGTGTGTGTATGTGTGTGTGTGTGTGTGTGTGTGTGTGTGTGTGTGTGTGTGTGTGTGTGTGTGTGTGTGTGTGTGTGTGTGTGTGTGTGTGTGTGTGTGTGTGTGTGTGTGTGTGTGTGTGTGTGTGTGTGTGTGCGTGCGAGGGCTCAGCACGGACAACACTTGAAGATAGTCTTATTCCATCAATACCAATGACTTTACAGAATTAATCGCAGCTCTACTCTGATTGCTCCTGTAATAGCCTACACAACATGACATTCTGTTCACAGCAAATAGCCCTGAGCTGGAGAAAATATCCTCACCCAGCTAAGCTCTCATTAGCCGACACACTGTATGTGCAACCATGACAGAACCTCCTTCAAACAGAAAAAGAAGAATAATTTTATTTGAATGTTTAAAGTACCATACAGATCCCACTCAGCATCCTATCAGGCATGTCCAAGTGGTATACTACAGTAGAGTGGTATACTACAGTACAGTGGTATGCTACAGTACAGTGGCATGTTACAGCACAGTGGTATACTACAGTAGAGTGGTATACTACAGCACAGTGGTATACTACAGTAGAGTGGTATACTACAGTAGAGTGGTATGCTACAGTACATTGGAATACTACAGTAGAGTGGTATACTACAGTAAAGTGGTATACTACAGTACAGTGGTATACCACAGTACAGTGGTATGCTGCAGTACAGTGATATACTACAGTACAGTGGTATACTACAGTACATTGATATACTACAGTACAGTGGTATACTACGGTACAGTGGTATGTTACAGTACAGTGGTATACTACAGTACAGTGGTATACTACAGTACAGTGGTATACTGCAGTACATTGATATACTACAGTACAGTGGTATACTACAGTACAGTGGTATGTTACAGTACAGTGGTATACTACAGTACAGTGATATACTACAGTACAGTGGTATACTACAGTAGAGTGGTATACTACAGTACAGTGGTATACTACAGTAGAGTGGTATACTACAGTACAGTGGTAAACTACAGTACAGTGGTATGTTACAGTACAGTGGTATGTTACAGTACAGTGGTATGTTACAGTAGAGTGGTATGCTACAGTACAGTGGTATACTACAGTCAGTGGTATACCACAGTACAGTGGTATGCTGCAGTACAGTGATATACTACAGTACAGTGGTATACTGCAGTACATTGATATACTACAGTACAGTGGTATACTACGGTACAGTGGTATGTTACAGTACAGTGGTATACTACAGTACAGTGGTATACTACAGTACAGTGGTATACTACAGTACAGTGGTATACTACAGTACAGTGATATACTACAGTACGGTGGTATACTACAGTAGAGTGGTATACTACAGTACAGTGGTATACTACAGTAGAGTGGTATACTACAGTACAGTGGTATACTACAGTACAGTGGTATGTTACAGTACAGTGGTATGTTACAGTAGAGTGGTATGCTACAGTACAGTGGTATACTACAGTACAGTGGTATGTTACAGTACAGTGGTATACTACAGTACAGTGGTATGCTACAGTACAGTGGTAAGCTACAGAAAATTGACACATTAGGCCATGTCTCTTCTGACTCATTGCACCACAGGAATGTTCCTTTATTCTCCACCCTCTCTCTCTCTCTCTCTCTCTCTCTCTCTCTCTCTCTCTCTCTCTCTCTCTCTCTCTCTCTCTCTCTCTCTCTCTCTCTCTCTCTCTCTCTCTCTCTCTCTCTCTCTCTCTCTCTCTCTCTCTCTCTCTCTCTCTCTCCCCTAGTGGATCGAGGGACTGAAGTACATTTCCCATGTCAGGGACTTGTTCTCAGCTATAAATCCTAGCCTTTCTTATGTGGGTGGGAGGAGAAGGGGGTCGCGAGGTAATTTGTGGTCCAAAAAAAAATGCTTTTTTTCTTCGGTCCGGTCATAAATTAAGAGAGGCAGACTTGGCACACTAATCCAGACCAAAACTTTTTCACACCCGGGGGTGTTGACATCACCTTCGATCATGTGTAAAGTATTACCAGCGAAGGCCCGTTGTTTATTTACTATGATTCTTTAGGCAGGAGGGAGAAGAGGTGAATGGTGGCTTGATGACATGTAGAGAGGGATCAGACAATATAGTAATATCACCTTTCTTTCTCTCCCTCTCTTTCTCCCTCTCTCTTCCACACAGACACAGTGGTGATAAAGACACGACAGCGACTCTTCAACATCAGGATGCTGAATAAATTCAGCCTGTCCACAAGAGCCGTCGCAGTGTTCTAGAGCATACTGTTTTGGAATACTGTTCTAGAATACTGTTCTATTCTAGAGCATACTGTCGGGCTGCATCACAGCCTGGTAAGGCAACTCCACCACTGGCTATGCCTGCGTCCTCAGATAAACACAGACTATCTCAAATATAATCAGATGTACTCAGATGTACACAGATATACTCAGATATACTCAAATATACTCAGATATTATCAGATGTACACACATATTCTCAGATGTACTCAGATGCACCCAGATATACTCAGATGTAAACAGATATATTCAGAAGTACTCAGATATACTCAGAAATACTTTGAAACACTCAGATGTACACAGCTATACACATATACACTCAGATATTCTTAGATACACAAATATACTCAGACATAGTCAGATATACACATACACATACAGTTGAAGTTGGAAGTTTACATACACCTTAGCCAAGTACATTTAAACTCAGTTTTTCACAATTCCTGACATGTAATCCGAGTAAATATTCCCTGTTTTAGGTCAGTTAGGATCACCACTATATTTTAAGAATGTGAAATGTCAGAATAATTATTTATTTATTTCAGCTTTTATTTCTTTCATCACATTTCCAGTGGGTCTGAAGTTTACTAATACTCAATTAGTATTTGGTAGCATTGCCTTTGAATTGTTTAACTTGGGTCAAACGTTTCGGGTAGCCTTTCACATCCTTCCCATGATAATTTGGGGAAATTTTGGCCAATTCCTCCTGACATAGCTGGTGTAACTGAATCAGGTTTGTAGCCCTCCTTGCTCGCATATGCTTTTTCAGTTCTGCTCACAAATGTTCTATAGGATTGAGGTCAGGGCTTTGTGATGGCCACTCCAATTCCTTGATTTTGTCAACCTTACGCCATTTTGCCACAACTTTGGAAGTATGCTTGGGGTCAATGTCCATTTGGAAGACCCATTTGCGACCAAGCTTTAACTTCCTGACTGATGTCTCGATGTTGCTTCAATATATCCACATAATTTTCCTACCTCATGATGCCATCTATTTTATGAAGTGCACCAGTCACTCCTGCAGCAAAGCTCCTCCACAAAATGATACTGCCACCCCCGTGCTTCGCGGTTGGGATGGTGTTCTTCGGCTTGCAATCCTCCCCATTTTTCCTCCAAACATAACAATGGTCATTATGGCCAAACAGTTCTATTTTTGTTTCATCAGACCAGAGAACTTTTCTCCAAAAACTACCATCTTTGTCCCCATGTGCAGTTGCAAACTGTAGCATGGCTTTTTAATGGCAGTTTTGTAGCGTATTCCTTGCTGAGCGGCCTTTCAGGTTATGCCGATATAGGACTCGTTTTACTGTGGATATAGATACTTTTGTACCTGTTTCCTCCAGCATCTTCACAAGGTCCTTTGCTGTTGTTCTGGGATTGATTTGCACTTTTCGCATCGAAGTACGTTCATCTCTAGGAGACAGAACGCGTCTCCTTCTGGAGCGATATGACGGCTGTGTGGTCCCATGGTGTTTAAACTTACATACTATTGTGTGTACAGAGGAATGTGGTACCTTCAGGCGTTTGGAAATTACTCCCAAGGATGAACCAAACTTGTCGAGGTCTACAATTATTTTCTGAGGTCTTGGCGGATTTCTTTTGATTTTCCCATAATGTCAAGCAAAGAGGCACTGCGATTGAAGGTAGGCCTTGAAATACATCCACAGGTACACCTCCAATTCACTCAAATTATGTCAATTAGCCTAACAGAAGCTTCTAAAGCCATGACTTAATTTTCTGGAATTTTCTAAGCTGTTTAAAGGCACAGTCAACTTAGTGTATGTAAACTTCTGACCCACTGGAATTGTGATACAGTGAATTATAAGTGAAATGATTTGTCTGTAAACAATTGTTGGAAAAATTACTTTGTGTCATGCACAAAGTAGATGTCCTAACCGACTTGCCCAAACTATAGTTTGTTTACAAGAAATGTGTGGAGCTGTTGAAAAACAAGTTTTAATGACGTGTATGTAAACTTCCAACTTCAACTGTACAGTATATGCTCAGATATACAAAGACATACACAGATATACACAAATATACACATGTATACTCACATATACACATATATACTCAGATTTACACATTTATAGTCATATATACACAGATATACACAGATATGTAAAGATATACTCAGATATACTGAGACATTCTCAGATATACACAAATATACTAATATATACTCAGATATATTCAGATATTCAGACATACTCAGAAGAAATACTCAGCAATTATTTGATTTGATTGGAAATAATGAAATATATAAAGATATTCTCCTATATACTCAGATATACTAAGATAAACACAGATATACTCAAAAATTATCCGAAACACTCAGGTGTTGGAGGGACTATGAAACTTGTATAAGCATGAAACTGTATAAAAGGAGTGGACTGAGACTGAGTCCGGCAGTTGGTCCATGGACCAACTCAGCTTGTTACTTTGTAATAAAGTCTGTTTCAATTCACAGGCTCCGGTATCTGAGAGATATCATTGAACCAATATTTCCATTACATAAATGGCGAGGTTGCCAGGAATGGCAAAAAAGGGACCAGAAACTGTGAAAATCTGCAGTTGTGGACGAGTTTGGACAAACTACACAAACAAGTGGCCACTTAAAAAGGTACGCAAAGTTCTTGCTTAAATCGTACAGAGTTTGTGTGGTTCGCTCCAGGACTCGGCCTCAGCGGTAGGACACCAAGTGGGTCTCTCCAAATTTAACAAACTAAAGACATTGAGAGCTTTTGAATTCAATAAATGCAAAATAATGGAGAAAAAAAACGTGGATAAAAGCTTTGAGGGTTGCAACAGTGAAAATATAGTAGAAAAATTGGTGCGACCACTGCAGGGGGGGGGGGGGGGGGGGGTTGTGCCACATCTGTTTTGATCGTCTCAGTTGAGTGGGGTTATTCACCTGTTTTATTTGGGTGATTCATCTGACCAGTTTGTTTAGTCTGTTTGAGTTCGGATTGTTTTGTCTGATTCAGTTTGGCCGGACTTGTTTGTTCAACCTGTTTGAGGTTGCGATCACAATTCGTTGCGAGCGCAATTCATTCATCTTATTCAATCAGTCCGAGTCAGGTGAGTCATTAAATGCATCCGGCTCGCTCAGCCACTCATCTGGGTCTTTTTTTGTTGTTGATCTCGTTCAATTCATCTGTTTTCCCTGCTGACTGTTCTGCTCAATCCATTTTGGGACGGCAACTGTCCGTCTGCACTGTCAAATAAAATTAAATAAAAGGCCTGCAGATACCGCTTTACTATGCCGTGAAAGTGTATCATCAAAGGGCTGCACAGGCAGGCAAAAAGACCTGCGGATACCACTCTATTATGTAGGGGAAGTGTATCAATAAAGGGCTGCATAGGCAGGCAAAAATCCTGTGGTTACCATTTTGTTGTGTTGAGGAAGTGAATCAGCAAAGGACTGCTCAGACAGGTAAAACCCTGTATAATACCGCTTTTCTGTGTCAAGGAAGTGTATCAGAGAAGGTATGAATTTCCAGGTCGCCTAGGGAAATTGTAAGAAGTGTGTAAAAGTGAGTGTGAAAGTCTTCTGTCGCACACACCTCTCCTGTATCGCTGCTTAAGTGCAGCCGTGTAGGGAGGACGTGCCCGGTTTCCACTGGGGCAGGAGCAAGTGTGAAAGAAAGAGTGAAAGACGGATTCAGTCTGGAAGCGAACCTCTCCTGGACCGTGACTTAAGTGTGACCTGGTAGGGAGGACGCTCTTGGCCTGGATCAAAGTACGAATGTATGGTGATCAAAAATGTATAGAAAAATATATGTTACCAGGAGGGCTGGAGTTAAAACTTCTTCAGGATTGGGGTGTCCCCTGCGGGATGGTTGAGCTAATGTAGGCTAATGAGGTTAGCATGAGGTTGTAAGTAACAAGAAGATATCCCAGGACACAGACATCTGATATTGACAGAAAGCTTAAATTCTTGATAATCTAACTGCACTGTCCAATTTACAGTAGCTATTACAGTGAAATAATACCATGCTATTGTTTAAGGATAGTGCACAGTTTTGAACATGAAAAGTTATTAATAAAGAAATTCGACCCATTTGGGCAGTTTTGATACAACATTTTGAACAGAAATGCAATGGTTCATTGGATCAGTCTACATCTTTGCACATACACTGCTGCCATGTAGTGGGCAAAATCTAAATTGCACCTGGGCTGGAATAATACATTATGGCCTTTCTCTTGCATTTCGAAGATGATGGTACAAAAAACAATTTAAAAAACGGTTGTTTTTTTCTTTGTATTATCTTTTGCCAGATCTAATGTGTTATATTCTCCTATATTCCTTTCACATTTCCACAAACACAAAGGGCCTGAGCTACAGGCAGTTAGATTTGGGTATGTCATTTTAGGCAAAAAATTGAAAAAAGGGGCCGATATGGACTAGCCATCGGACAGAAATTATTCAAAAATATATAAAAGTGAATGGCGGAACAGAATGAGAAAAAGGAACAAAAAATAGTATGGAGACTATGAGAAGCTAAAGAGATAAAAACACATTGTTGTGAAATTATTAGAATACGAGGATTTGATTTAACAAAAACACAATTCAACAGATGAACTCTGTTGAATTGACTTTTAGCTCTGCCTCTTCACAGTTGACTTTTAGCTCTGCCTCTTCACAGTTGACATTGAGACTGGTGTTTTGCGGGTACTATTTCATGAAGCTGCTAGTCGAGGACTTGTGAGGCGTCTGTTTCTCAAACTAGACACTCTAATGTACCTGTCCTCTTGCTCAGTTGTGCACCGGGGCCTCCCACTCCTCTTTCTATTCTGGTTAGAGACAGTTTGCACTGTTCTGTGAAGGGAGTAGTACACAGTGTTGGACAAGATCTTCAGTTTATTAGGCAATTTTTTAACATGGAATAGCCTTCATTTCTCAGAACAAGAGTAGACTGATGAGTTTCAAAAGAAACTGGCCATTTTGAGCCTGTAATCGAACCCACAAATGCTGATGCTCCAGATACAAAACTAGTCTAAAGAAGGACAGTTTTATTGCTTCTTTAATCAGTATGATAGTTTTCAGCTGTGCTAACATAATTGCAAAAAGGGTTTTCTAATGATCAATTTGCCTTTTAAAATGATACACTTGGATTAGCTAACACAACGTGCCATTGGAACACATGAGTGATGGTTGCTGATAATGGGCCTCTGTACGCCTAGGTAGATATTCCATTAAAAACCTGCCGTTTCCAACTACCATAGTCATTTATAACATTAACAATGTCTACACTGTATTTCTGATAAATTTGACGTCATTTTAATGGATTTTTTTTGGTGCTTTTCCTTCAAAAAAGAGGAAATATCTAAGTGACCCCAAACTATTGAACTGTAGTGTATATACTCACATATACAAAGATATACACAGATATACTCAGATCCACTCATATATAGTCATATATACTGAGATATACTCAGTGTCACGTTCTGACCTTAGTTCCTTTGTTATGTCTTTATTTTAGTTTGGTCAGGGCATGAGTTGGGGTGGGCATTCTATGTTGTTCTTCTATGTTTTGTTCTATTAGGTATTTTCTATGTGTTTGGCCTAGTATGGTTCTCAATCAGAGGCAGGTGTCAGTCGTTGTCTCTGATTGGGAGCCATATTTAGGTAGCCTGGTTTTCATTGTGTTTTGTGGGTGATTATTTTCTGTTCTGTGTTTTTGCTTCACCGTACAGGACTGTTCGTTTTGTCGTTTTATTGTTTTTGTTCAGTGTTCAGTATTCCTATTAAATCAATATGGACACTTACCACGCTGCGCATTGGTCCTCCTCTTCTTCCACCCACGATGAGCGTTACATTCAGTATATACAGATATACTGATATACACATAGATTTATTCACATATACCCAGATATACTCACATGTTCACAGATATACATAGATATACACATATATTATCAGATATGCTCAGATATACACAACTATTCTCAGATATACACAGATATACTCAAATATAAACAGATATACTCCTATATACTCAGATACAAACAGTTATACTAAGATATACACACATATACACATATATACTCAGATATGCTCAGATATACTCATTTATACACAAATATACTCAGATTGACAGATATACAAAAATGTACTCAGATATATTCAGGTAAATTCAGATATACACAGATATACTCAGATATGCATATATATATACACAAATTTACTCAGATGCACTCAGATATACAGACATATAATAACAAATACAATTTTATATACTCAGATATACTCATATACACTCAGATATACTCAGATATACTCAGATATATTCAGATAATCACACAGTAGGTTTTGTTTTGTACTGTATATTCTTATTTTTACATCCTTTCCTGCTTGTTGTTGTTGATTTTGTGGTCATAAGTATACGTGCCTGCTTTGCCTGTTCCTCTCATGGATCCATGAATTTAAGCACGCTCTGGTGAATAATAAACAAAGCTTTGGGTATCGCCTCAACAGTTTATGTGGTAGACAGATACTAAACCATGCTTTGGTTATCACCTCTGCAGTTTATGTGTTAGACAGATAATATACCAGGCTTTGCCTATCACCTCAGTAGTTTACCAGATTGGATGTGGTGGGACTCGCCACACTGTGGCTATTGCAATGAGTCGATGTGGCATATCCAAAGGCTCCCTAGCAGCCCCAACCTGGAAATAGTTGATGGGTCGCATGCAAAATGTGTGACTTTAGCAAACACAACAGCGGACAGAAACCAGTTATGTCGCACATAGGCAGAGAGAGAGAGAGAGAGAGAGAGAGAGAGAGAGAGAGAGAGAGAGAGAGAGAGAGAGAGAGAGAGAGAGAGAGAGAGAGAGAGAGAGAAGAAGAGAGAGAGAGAGAGAGAGAGAGAGAGAGAGAGAGAGAGAGAGAGAGAGAGAGAGAGAGAGAAGAGAGAGAGAGAGAGAGAGAGAGAGAGAGAGAGAGAGAGAGAGAGAGAGAGAGAGAGAGAGAGAGAGAGAGAGAGAGAGAGAGAGAGCCAAGACTCTCAAGGACGTCGCTCTAAACCGCAGCCCGACCTCTCCACCCAGGAACAGCGGAGCAATCTCCACCCCGCCGAGATCACCGAGACAACATCCCGGACCAGCACCCTGGACCCCCCCAGCCACGACCACAGCACCACCAACCTCAATGCCCACCACAGCCAGCGCAGCACAGACCACCCCAGCCCAGCTTCAGAGCCACCCAGATGAGGCCTACCACCCCCCTCCTCCCCACCGCAGACCCACACCTGGAGGAGCCACAGCCCAGCAGGCAGAGCTATGCACAGGCTGTGAGAGGAGCAACTGGCCCAGCCCCCACCAACCAAATTAGTGACATTAAACAAATGCTGAGTCTACTATGCTCACATGTGATTCCCCCCTCAGAGTCACCCTACCTCAACGAAGAGAGCTTCTCCATTCTAGAGGGAGAGATTAGTCACTTTCAGGCCCAAGGCAACGTACTGGTCTGTGGAGACCTGAATGCTAGAATAGCAGAAGAACAAGACACTATTAACAGTCATGGGGATAAACACCTACCAGGAAGCAATAACCTTTCCCTCCCCACATACCCCCACAGAAACAACTATGACAAAGTGAAAAACAAAAATGGATTACAGCTCCTGAGGCTCTGTCGAACACTGGGTCTGTACATAGTCAATGGCAGGCTGAGAGGAGACTCTTTTGGTAGGTACACATACAGCTCATCCCTTGGCAGCAGCACTGTAGACTACTTCCTCACCGACCTAAACCCAGAATCTCTCAGAGCCTTCACAGTCAGCCCACTAACACCTCTCTCAGACCACAGTAAAATCACAGTGTATCTGAGAAGAGCAGAACCCAACCAAGAAGCATCATGGCCCAATAAACTACATGGTACTAAACAAGCCTATAGATGGAGTGCAAACAGTACAGACATCTACCAAAAAGCAATTAGTAGCCAAAAAATACAATCTCTCCTGGACAACTTTTTAGCCTTAACATTCTCCTTCAGCAATGAAGGTGTAAATTTGGCCGTTAGGAACATAAACTTTATATTTGACAAATTAGCCTCCTTGGCTAATCTAAAGAAGCATAAGAGCAAACCAAAAATAACAGATAATGAAAAATGGTTTGATAATGATTGCAAAAATCTAAGAAAGTCATTGAGAAATATATCTAATCAAAAACACAGAGAACCAGACAACAAAAATATACGCCTTCAATATGGGGAAACACTGAAGCAATACAAACGCACCCTAAGAACAAAAAAGGAACAGCACATTAGAAATCAGCTGGATGGAATTGAGGAATCCATAGAATCAAACCACTTCTGGGAGAATTGGAATAAATTAAACAAACCTCATCATGAGGAGTTGGCTATCCAAAATGGGGATATGTGGAGAAATCACTTTGCAAACCTCTACAGCAATATAACAAAGAGCCCAGAACAAAAAGATATACAAGAAAAATTACAAATCCTTGAATTAGCAGTCAAAGACTATCAGAATCCTGTGGATACCCCAATTACAGAAGAAGAATTATTGGAAAAAATATGCAATCTCCAACCCAAAAAGGCCTGTGGTGCTGATGGGATCTTAAATGAAATGATCAAATATACAGACCACAAATTCAAATTGGCTATACTCAAACTCTTCAACATTATCCTCACTGCAGGTATTTTCCCCGATATTTGGAACCAGGGACTGATCACACCAATCTATAAAAATGGAGACAAATTTGACCCAAATAATTACAGAGGAATATGCGTTAACAGCAACTTGGGGAAAATTCTCTGCAGTATTATAAATAGCAGACTACATCATTTCCTTGACGAACACAACGTCCTGAGCAGAAGCCAGATTGGATTTCTAAAAAATTATCGTACAACTGACCACATTTACACCCTCCACACTCTAATTGATAAACAAGTTAACCAAAACAAAGGCAAAATCTACTCGTGTTTTGTAGATTTCAAGAAAGCATTTGATTCAATTTGGCACGAAGGTCTTTTTTATAAACTAATAGAAAGTGGTATTGGAGGGAAAACATATGATTTTATTAAATCAATGTACACTAAAAACAAATGTGCGGTTAAAATTGGCAACAAGCAAACAGACTTCTTCTCTCAGGGGCGGGGAGTGAAACAGGGCTGCCCAATAAGTCCAACATTATTTAACATCTACATTAATGAATTGGCAAAAACATTAGAAGAATCGGCAGCACCTGGTATCACCCTACACAACACTGAAATCAAGTGTCTGCTGTACGCAGATGACCTGGTGCTGCTGTCTCCCACTAAAGAGGGGTTACAGCAACACCTAGATCATCTTCACAGGTTCTGTCAGACCTGGGCTCTGACCGTTAACCTAAAAAAAACAAATATAATGATATTCCAAAAAAGGTCCGGAAATAAGGATGACAAATATAAATTCTATTTGGACACAGTTCTATTAGAACACACCAAAAACTACACATATCTAGGACTAAATATCAGCAACACAGGTAGCTTTCACATGGCTGTGAATGAGCTGAGAGACAAAGCAAGAAGAGCATTCTATGCCATTAAAAGGAACATCAAAATTGAAATTCCAATTAGAATCTGGCTCAAAATTTTTCAATCAGTTATAGAACCAATTGCTCTATATGGCAGTGAGGTATGGGGTCCACTCTCTAATAATGAATTTACTAAATGGGACAAACATCCAATTGAAGTATTGCATGCAGAGTTTTGCAAGACTGTATTGCAAGTACAAAGAAAAACTCCAAATAACGCATGTAGGGCAGAATTGGGCCAATATCCCCTCCTCATTCGAATAGAAAAAAGAGCCATCAAATTTTACAACCATCTAAAAACAAGTGACCCTAAAACATTCCATCACACAGCTCTACAATGTCAAGAGATGAAACCAGAGAAGAGTCCCCTCAGCCAGCTGGTTCTGAGGCTCAGTTCACCAACCCAAACCAACCCCACAGAGCCTCGGGACAGCCCTCAGAAAATCTGGCCCAACCAAATCATCACAAAACAAAAAGAAAAATATATAACCTATTGGAAAGACACCACAAAAAATCTAAGTAAACTTCAATGCTATTTGGCTCTAAACAGACAGTACATGGTGGCAGACTATCTGACCACTGTGACTGATAGAAAACTGAGGAAAACATTGACTAGGTACAGACTCAGTGAGCACAGTCTGGCTATAGAGACCGGTCGTCACAGACAAACCTGGCTGCCCAGAGAGGACAGGCTGTGCTCACTCTGCTCCAGGGGAGAGGTAGAGACAGAAGTGCATTTCCTACTACACTGTGACAAATACTCAGACCTAAGAGCATATTTCTTTCCCAAAATTATAATTCAATACAAAGAATTTGAAACTATAAAAGATGAAGAAAAATTCAAATATTTATTGGGTGAAAAGCCAAAATGTGCAGTTTTGGCAGCCAAATATGTGTCCTCCTGCCACAGCCTGAGGGACAGCCAGTGAAAAATGCAAAGTAATGTTGATAATATTTCCCATTTAGCTTAGTTTTGTTTTGTCTTTCGTACCAGGTCATGTGTCTTCTCAGTCATGTTGACACTGGTCTACTACTGTTGCTTTAATGTATTGTTGTTCTGATTAATATTGTTGTTGTAGCTGTTATTAATGGTAATCCCATGTCCACTACTACTATTATTATTGCTGTTAGTACCACCATTTATTTATATATAAATATATATATATTTTGTGTATATATATACATATATATTTTATTTAAATTTTTCGATATGTATACTTTGACAATGTAAGTAATAATAACTTGCCATGTCAATAAAGTCAATTGAATTGAATTGAATTGAAATTGAGAGAGAGAGAGAGAGAGAGAGAGAGAGAGAGAGAGAGAGAGAGAGAGAGAGAGAGAGAGAGAGAGAGAGAGAGAGAGAGAGAGAGAGAGAGAGAGAGAGAGAGAGAGAGAGAGAGAGAGATTAAAGGCTTTGTGTCTATTTTCATCCTACTCTTCAAAGTATAAGGGTTTGTGTTTTATTACACTGGAAGAGTATAGCTAGCTCTCCACTCCTCCTTTCCCAGCGAAGCATCCCTTACCTGGGATAAGGACAGAGGGAGACTTGGCTCTGCCTTGATGGTCTGTTATAATTATTGTCCAGTAGTAGTACTACCGATGTCTGAGTTCAGGAGGCCTCAGCAGTCACAGATGGACCGCAGGCGCCTTGATTAACTAGTATGTTGCTGATATGGCTACTAAACAACTTAAAACAGCTACAAAGACACCTACTAATGTCTTTGTCAGACAAACATGAAGTTATTCAGGTGCTGAATATGCTATGTTTCTACAAGAACCACTCATATTAACCATGAACAAAAGGAAGGATGAAAACACAAATATTGTCACGTCCTGACCTTAGAGAGCCTTTTTATGTCTCTATTTGGTTTGGTCAGGGTGTGATTTGGGGTGTGTTTTCTATGTTTAGTTTTTCTATGATTTCGTATTTCTATGTTTTGACTGGGTATGGTTCTCAATCAGGGACAGCTGTCTATCGTTGTCTCTGATTGGGAACCATACTTAGGTAGCCCTTTTCCCTCCTTTATTTGTGGGAAGTTAACTTTGTTTGTGGCACATAGCCCTTAAGCTTCACGGTTGTTTTGTATTGTTTATTGTTTTTGTTCGGCGTCATTTCTAATAAAAAGGGAATATGTACACTCACCACGCCGCGCTTTGGTCCAGTTCTTACGACGGCCGTGACAAATATTCATATTTTATTCATTTAAAGGGTTAATTGTTCATCGCAAAAATCCACACAAGCTCTTTTGCATAAAGTACTTGAGCAGACACACTCAGGACAGAATATGGTGCATTGCCCTTTCACCATTGTTCGGTCTAAAGTCTTTTAATTATTGCTTTCTAATCGATGACATTTCCGTTTCCCCCCCTTTTAAAATATATCCCACATAATATCTTCATAGGATATGGCAGACTTCCTAAAAATATCATTAATCTTAATTTCCGCATCTTTCCCCTCCGAGTGATGGTAAATATTCCAGTGACCGACAAAATGGCTTTTTATGACAACACATCCGATTCCAACATTCCAGAAAAGAGGTCAAAATCAATCAGGCGCCCAGTGGCCTTTGACATTCAATAAACGTTGGTGAATATTGATGTGCATCACCAATCCCTGGGTAGAATAACAACTTGCACTTTACTAAAAATGATAGCAATTAGACAGGCCTGGGGTTCAGCCCTCTCATACACAATATGCATCAGTGATGGATCAGTGATGGGGACAATGAGAGCGGGAGAGAGAGAGATGAAGAGGGAAAGGGAGGGAAGAAGGGAGAGATGAAGAGGGAGAGGGAGGGAAGGAGGGGGAGGGAGAGAGAGAGAGATGAAGGAAGAGGGAGGGAAGAAGGGAGAGGGAGAGATGAAGAGGGAGAGGGAGGGAAGAAGGGAGAGGGAGAGAGAGATGCAGAAAGAGGGGGACAGAGATTAAGGCGACAGAGAGAGAGGAAGGGAGAAAGATACAAAGACAGAGAGAGAGAGATACACAGGGAGAGAGAGAGGGGGGGGGCATTAAATAAATATGGTAATTTGTTGTTCGCTATAACGTGGCTATTCCTAAAACGCTAATGCACAAAGTGAATGGAACCTTTATTAAACTCGTCCTCACAGTGTTTTGAAAAGGACAGAAGGCACATACAAGCAGCATCTCTATCAAAACTAGTCTTGTTACCTACTGCACGACAGTGTACTGAGTATCTTTCAACCCAAAGATACTCATCAGCTCACATAAGGTACATCTTTGTATAGGCAGTATTGCCTGCATATGGTACTGTGGGTGTACTGTATAGTATGTGTGATAGTGATCAGTGTTTGTTACTTCCCCCTTCCACATGACTGCGTCCTGGGTCTCTTACTATGGTAGACCATGCAAATCACTCTGGCACCACAACTTAATTTGTTTATTTTGAAATACAGAGTCAAATAGAGTCTTCTCTCAGCCAGGGTGACTTATGAAGCCACTGGTTCATAAAGTGAGAAAATGACACGGCTATTATTTTAAAATCATTACATCCGATGGCTGTGGATACTGTTTTAGAGCAGATTTCTGCAGCATTAGTAAATATGTGATCAATACACATGGATTATTTAGTTCCTGTTCTGTTTGTAAATACCCTGGTAGGTTGACTGATAATCTGAACCAGGTTTCAGGCACGGGTTACAGCTTGAATCTTATTTTTGAGTGGACAGCTTGATGACAACCAGTCAATATTTTAGGTCACCCAGAAAATATACCTCTCTGTTGATATCACATACATTAACGAGTATTTCACACATCTAGTCTAAATACAGACTTTTAGCACTCGTGGTCTATAGCATCCTTCTACTAGAATGGGCTTTAGGTGACGCAGACGAACGTGTAGCCGTCTTACTTCCACATCATCTAATGAATTATCTAAGTGGGTTTCAGATATGGACAGAATATAAATGTTTTCTGATGTTAGTAAATTGTCAATATCATGAATTTTGTTTTGTTTTCTCAGGCTACGTACAGTGCCTTGGAAAGTATTCACACCCCTTGACTTTTTCCACTTTCTGTTACATTACAGCCTTATTCTAAAATGGATTAAATTGTTTTTTCCCCTCATCAATCTAAACACAATTATCCAAAATGACAAATCAAAACTGTTTTTAATAAATGTTTGCTAATACATCAATAAAAAAACTGAAATATCACATTTACATAAATATTCAGACCCATTACACAGTACTTTTTTGAAGCACCTTTGGCAGCAATTACAGCCTCGAGTTTGACGCTGTAAGCTTGGCACACCTGTATTTGTGGAGTTTCTCCCATTCTTCTCTGCAGATCCTCTCAAGCTCTGTCAGGTTGGATGGGGAGCGTTGCTGCACAGTTATTTTCAGGTCTCTCCAGAGATGTTCGATCGGGTTCAAGTCCAGGCTCTGGCTGGGCCACTCAGGAACATCAAATCAAATCAAATCAAATTCATTTATATAGCACTTCGTACATCAGCTGATATCTCAAAGTGCTGTACAGAAACCCAGCCTAAAACCCCAAACAGCAAGCAATGCAGGTGTAGAAGCACGGTGGCTAGGAAAAACTCCCTAGAAAGGCCAAAACCTAGGAAGAAACCTAGAGAGGAACCAGGCTATGAGAGGTGGCCAGTCCTCTTCTGGCTGTGCCGGGTGGAGATTATAACAGAACATGACCAAGATGTTCAAATGTTCATAAATGACCAGCATGGTCAAATAATAATAATCACAGTAGTGGTCGAGGGTGCAGCAATTCAGCACCTCAGAAGTAAATGTCAGTTGGCTTTTCATAGCCGATCATTAAGAGTATCTCTACCGCTCCTGCGGTCTCTAGAGAGTTGAAAACAGCAGGTCTGGGACAGGTAGCACGTCCGGTGAACAGGTCAGGGTTCCATAGCCGCAGGCAGAACAGTTGAAACTGGAGCAGCAGCACGGCCAGGTGGACTGGGGACAGCAAGGAGTCATCATGCCAGGTCGTCCTGAGGCATGGTCCTAGGGCTCAGGTCCTCTGAGAGAGAGAAAGAAAGAGAGAAAGAGAGAATTAGAGAGAGCATACTTAAATTCACACAGGACACCGAATAAGACAGGAGAAGTACTCCAGATATAACAAACTGACCCTAGCCCCCCGACACATAAACTACTGCAGCATAAATACTGGAGGCTGAGACAGGAGGGGTCAGGAGACACTGTGGCCCCATCCGATGATACCCCCGGACAGGGCCAAACAGGAAGGATATAACCCCACCCACTTTGCCAATGCACAGCCCCCACACCACTAGAGGGATATCTTCAACCACCAACTTACCATCCTGAGACAAGGCAGAGTATAGCCCACAAAGATCTCCGCCACGGCACAACCCAAGACAGGAAGATCACGTCAGTGACTTAACCCACTCAAGTGACGCACCCCTCCTAGGGACGGCATGAAAGAGCACCAGTAAGCCAGTGACTCAGCCCCTGTAATAGGGTTAGAGGCAGAGAATCCCAGTGGAGAGAGGGGAACCGGCCAGGCAGAGACAGCAAGGGCGGTTCGTTGCTCCAGAGCCTTTCCGTTCACCTTCACACTCCTGGGCCAGACTACACTCAATCATATGACCCACTGAAGAGATAAGTCTTCAGTAAAGACTTAAAGGTTGAGACCGAGTCTGCGTCTCTCACATGGGTAAGCAGACCATTCCATAGAAATTGAGATCTATAGGAGAAAGCCCTGCCTCCAGCTGTTTGCTGCAGAGACTTGTCGCGAAACCACTCCTGCGTTGTTTTGAATGTGTGGTTAGGGACATTGTCCTGTTGCAAGGTGAACCTTCACTCCAGTCTGAGTTCCTGAGCGCTCTGGAGCATGTTTTCATCAAGGATCTCTCTGTGCTTTGCTCTGTTCAACTCTCCCTTGATCCTGACTAGTCTCCCAGGCCCTACCACTAAAAAACATTGCCACAGCATGATGCTGCCACCACCATGCTTCACCGTAGGGATGGTGCCAGGTTTCCTCCAGACGTGACGCCTGGCATTTAGGCCAAAGAGTTCAATAATTGGTTTCATCAGACCAGAGAATCTTGGTCTGAGAGTCTTTAGGTGCCTTTTGGCAAACTCCAAGCGGGCTGTCATGTGCATTTTACTGAGGAGTGGCTTCCGTCTGGCCACTACCATAAAGGCCTTATTGGTGGAGTGCTGCAGAGATGGTTGTGCTTCTGGAAGGTTCTCCCATCTCCACAGAAGAACTAAAGAGCTCTGTCAGAGTGACCATCAAGTTCTTGGCCACCCTGAACAAGGCCCTTCTCCCCCAATTGCTCAGTATGGCCGGACAGCCAGCTCAAGGAGGATTCTTGGTGGTTCCAAACCTTGGAATGAAGGAGACCACTGGGTTCTTGGGGACCTTCAATGCTGTAGAAATGTTTTTCTACCACTCCCCAGATCTGTGCCTCGACACAATCCTGTCTCGGAGCTTTACGGACAATTGCTACATCCTCATGGCTAGGTTTTTGCTCTGACATGAACTGTCAACTGTGGGACCTTATATAGACAGTTGTGTGCCTTTCCAAATCATGTCCAATCATTTTTGTTTACTACAGGTGGACTCCAAATAAGTTGTAGTAAATCTCATGGATTATCAATGGAAACAGGATGCACCTGAGCTCAATTTCGATTCTCATAGCGAAGGGTCTGAAAAACGTATGTAAAGAAGGTATTTCTGTTTTCTCTTTGTCATTATGGTGTATTATGTGTAAATTGATGAGGAAAACATGTATTTAATCAATATTAGACTAAGGCTGTAACGTAACAAAATGTGGAAAAAATCAAGGGGTCTGAATACTTTCCGAATGCGCTGTATGTTAATATGTTTTGTCCTTTTCCGCGTTGATTGTTTGCTTTTAGTGCTATTCTGAGAGGCTGGTCCGAGTTAGACATATCAGTGACATTTACATTTGAGCAAATGGTACTGAGTGGGCTGCCCACAGTGAGCTTCTTCCTAAGCAGACAGTTTCAGGGCAAACAGAGGAATTCAATTCTATGGACATATGATTATCGCTGCCAGTACCCTTAGAGATAAAGAGAGGGAGATATAAAGAGAGAAGGGGGACAGAGAGAGAGGGAGGGAGAGACAGAAAGAGATAGAGAGGGAGAGAGACAGACAGACAGAAAGACAAACAGAGAGACAGTAGACTTCAACTAAATATGGTCTGCCACGCTGATCCTCAACACTGGGGCCCCTCAGCAGTGCGTGCTCAGTCCCCTCCTGTACTCTCTGTTCACCCATGACTGCGTGACCAAGCACGACTCCAACACCATCATTAAGTTTGCTGACGACACGACAGTGGTAGGCCTAATCACCGACAACGGTAAAACAGCCTATAGGGAGGAGGTCAGAGACCTGCAGTGTGGTGCCAGGACAACAACCTCTCCTTCAATGTGAGCAAGACAAAGGAGCTGATCATGGACTACAGGAAAAGGAAGGCGAATAGGCCCCCATTAACATCGACGGGGCTGAACAGGAGAAGGTCGAAAGAGTCAAGTTCCTTGGTGTTCACATCACCAACTATCATGGTCCATACACAACAAGACAGTTGTGAAGAGGGCAAGACAAAACCTTTTCCCCCTCAGGAGATTGAAAAGATTTGGCATGGGTCACCAGATACACAAAATTTCTACAGCTGCACCATCGAGAGCATCCTGACTGGTTGCATCACTGCCTGGTATGGCAACTGCTCGGCATCTGACCGTAAGGCACTACAGAGGGTATTGCGTCCTGCCCAGTACATCACGAGGGCCAAGCTTTCTGCCATCCAGGACCTATATACTAGGCGGGGTCAGAGGAAGGCCCAAAAAATTTAAAAAAACTCCATTCACCCAAGTCATAGACTGTTCTCTCTGCTATCGCAAGGCAAGCGGTACCAGAGCACTAAGTCTAGGACCAAAATGCAGCTTGACAGCTTCTTCCCCCAATCCACAAGACTACTGAACAATTAATCAAATGGCAAGCCTGACTATTTACACTGACCCCCCCCCTCCCCTTTTGTTTTTACAAATAACTTCTACTAACCTGCACATTGACTCATTACATTTACTAACCTGTACCCCCGCACATTGACTCATTACATTTACTAACCTGTACCCCCGCACATTGACTCATTACATTTACTAACCTGTACCCCCGCACATTGACTCATTACATTTACTAACCTGTACCCCCGCACATTGACTCATTACATTTACTAACCTGTACCCCCGCACATTGACTCATTACATTTACTAACCTGTACCCCCGCACATTGACTCATTACATTTACTAACCTGTACCCCCGCACATTGACTCATTACATTTACTAACCTGTACCCCCGCACATTGACTCATTACATTTACTAACCTGTACCCCCGCACATTGACTCATTACATTTACTAACCTGTACCCCCACACATTGACTCATTACATTTACTAACCTGTACCCCCGCACATTGACTCATTACATTTTTTAAATCAAAATCAAAAGTAACACAAGAAAATTACTCGTTATTGTTATGTAATTTTCTTGTGTTGCTACAGATTTTGATTACATGTTTTACTTTAGTTAATTTTAGTAAATATTTCTTAGCTGCTTTGTTGGTTTAGGGGCTTGTAATTAAGCATTTCACTGTAAGGTACACCTGTTGTATTCGGAGCATATGACAAATACAATTTAATTAGACTTTTTACCTACTGCACAACAGTGTACAACAGCTCACATAAGGTACATCTTTGTATAGGCAGTATTGAGTGCAGATGGTACTGTGGGTGTACTGTGTAGTATGTGTGATAGTGATCAGTGTTTGTTACTTCCCCCTTCCACATGACTGCGTCCTGGGTCTCCTACTACGGTAGACCATGCAAATCACTCTGGCACCACAACTTAATTTGTTTATTTTGAAATACAGAGTCAAATAGAGTCTTCTCTCAGCCAGGGTAACTTATATAGCCAGCCAGGGTAACTTATATAGCCATTGGTCATAAAGTGACAAAATGGTCTGAATGTGATATACCATACCATTTTTTAAATGTAACTAGGCAAGTCAGTTAAGAACAAATTCTTATTTTCAATGACAGCCTAGGAACTGCCTATTCAGGGGCAGAACGACAGATTTGTACCTTGTCAGCTCGGGGATTTGAACTTGCAACCTTTCGGTTGCTAGTCCACTAGGCTACCCTGGCGCCCCATAGCTATAGAACTTATATATAGTCTAGTATAAGATAGATATAGAACTGATATATAGTCTATGTATCACGACTCAGGATATGACCCATGAGGCGGATGGTTCGGTTCTCAGAATATTTCTTATCACAAAGGGTCAGGCAAAAACGACAGGTTGAGGGCAAGCAGATGCTCGTAATCCAAGGCAGAGTCAACAAGGAACAGAACAGCAGACAGGCTCACGGTCAGGGCAGGCAGAAAGGTCGGAACCGGGAAGACCAGAAAACAAAACTAGGGATAAGGTAACACACGGAAAATATGCTCAGATGTTTTGTCTCGTCAAGTCGACCCCTGGAAACAGGAGACAAAGGGCTCTGAGACAACGTTTTAATTATAGTAACATGGAAAGTGGGATGTATACTGAGGGTACGGGGCAACAGAAGACAAACAGGAGAGGGGCTAAGGACTTTAGAGATGTGGAATGGAACAATGAAATGTGGGGAACGTTTTTGAGACTCCACCCAGAGGAGCAGATCACGGGTGGACAGCCATACCATCTGCCCTGGCCGATAGCGGGGAGCCGGGGTCCGGTGGCGATCCTCCTGTTGCCAATACCTGGAGGTGGTCTTAATTTAAGAAGAGTAGACCGGGCTCACTTCCAGGTATGACGACAGCGGCTGATGAACATCTGGGCCGAGGGTATGCTGACCTCTTCCTCTTGCTCAGGAAAGAGCGGGGCTGGTAACCCAAGGAACACTCAAAGGGCGAGAGTCCATTAGCCGAGCAGTGAAGGGAGTTGCGGGTGTACTCCACTCATAAAATTTGCCGGCTCCAGGTGGTGGGATTGGCAGAGACGAAGCAGTGAAGATTAGTCTCTAGGTCCTGATTGGCTCACTCCGATTGGCCATTAGACTGGTGATGAAACCCGGATTACAGGCTGGCCGATGACCCAATGAGGGTGCAGAATGGCTTCCAGAACATGGACGAGAACTGAGGACCCCGATCGGAGACCATGTTGACCATAAGTCCATGGAACCAGAAGACATGCTGCACCATACGCTGGGCCTTCTCCTTGGCTGAGGGTAACTTGGGAAGGGGAATGAAATGTGCATATTTGGAAAATCTATCCAACACAGTATGGATGGTGTTGTTGCCATTTGGCGGAGGGAGACCAGTGACAAAGTCCAGGGATACATGGGACCAGGGGCAATGAGGAACAGGGAGCAGTTGAAGGAGGCCAGCCGAAGCTTGCCGCGGAGTCTTGTTCTGTGCGCACACAGGCAGTGGCGAATGCGGAGACGTCCGGAACCTTGGTGGTTCACCAAAAACGTTGGCGGATGGAAGCGGGAGCCGGGATGACAGGTGCGTTGAGAGGGTTGGGCCCATTCCAGGACCGAGGACCGGGTCGACTCTGGGATGAAAATCCAGTTCGTCCCAACATCCGGTACCCCTGATTAGTGTAGCTGATAGACAGGAGGTCGGGAGGATGGTCTCAGGGTCAGATGGTGTAGCAGCGGAACTATACAGGCGGGAGAGGGCGTCAGGCTTCACATTCTTGGACCGGGGGCGGTAGGCGATGGTAGAATTGAATCGAGTGAATATCAGAGCACAACGATCCTGCCTTGAGTTGAGGCGCATGACGGTGCAGAGATTTTTCAAAATTATCGTGGTCCGTCCACACTAACAATGGATGTTCCTCCCCTTCAAGTCAGTGCCTCCACTCCTCCAGTGCCATCTTGACTGCCAGAAGTTCCTGATTTCCCACATCATAGTTCATCTCAGCAGAATTGAGACAATGACGGGGCTGGATGTGTTGAAACGGTGCTTCAGATCCAGAAACTCCCGGTCAGCAGCAGGGGATCACATGAACGGAACCGTGGGAGAGGTGAGTGAAGAGAGGGGGGAGACCAGGGTGCTGTAGCCCTGAATAAAGTGGTGGTTGAAATGAGCAAATCCCAGGAAACGTTGCAGCTGCACTCTGGATGTGGGTTGGGGCCAATCCACCACCACTGTCACCGTGTCAGCAGACATCTGAATGTTCCCTACAGCGATGACGTATCCCAGAAAGGAGATAGTGGAATGATGGAACTCACATTTCTCAGCTTTAACAAACAGCTGGTTCTCCAGGAGGCGCTGGAGGACTTGTCGGACATGGAGAACATGCTCTTGAGCCGACCAGGACAGACAAGGATGTCGTCGAGATAGACAAACACAAACCGGTTCATCATGTCACGGAGCACATCGTTGACCAGGGCCTGGAACACTGCGGGAGCGTTGGTCAGACCAAACGACACAATCAGTTACGTGTAGTGTCAGCTAGCCGTGTTGAAGCCTGTCTTCCACTCGTATCCTTCCTGTATCCGATCCAGGTGGTAGGCGTTCCAAAGGTCCAATTTCGAAAAGATGGTAGTCACCTGCAGAGGCTCGAAAGCCGAGGAGAGAAATGTTAGCGGGTAACAATTTTTTACTGCAATGTCAATGTCTCGGTTGTTGATACACAAGTGCAGCGTTTGTCCTTCTTTTCCACAAAGAAAAACCATGCAGGAGAGGCAGAAGGACACATGATACTGTTAGCTAGAGAGTCCTCCTCAATGTCTACCTCCATGGTCTTGGTCTCCGGGCCAGACAGGGAATAAAGCTGTCCCCGAGGTGGTGTGGTGCCCGGGAGGAGTCGTAGGGTCGATGTGGAGGAAGGGATGTGGTGCGAGCCTTGTTGAAAAGCTCCCGGAGACTCTGGTACTACACGGGAACGGCGGGGAGATCCAAAGCTTTTCCCAAGCCCGCAGAAGGACGTCCCAGGGCAGGCTGCACCGCCTTAATGCAATGTGTGTGGCAGAACGGGCTCCAAAACAGGATAGAACCAGTAGCACAAGTCGATCGGGGGTTGTACCTCTGGCGCTATGAAAATCCAGATATCACAGGTGTATGAGGAAATTCCATTAGTAGAAACTGTGTCAACTCACTGTGATTTCCCGACACTCGCAGGTTAATGGAACTTTACTGTCAGTGACCCTGCCAATGGAGCGTCCGTCCAAAGGTCTGACGTCCTTGGGGTGGAAAGGAGTTGAGTAGAGATACCCAGCTCAGATACCAGGGTAGCGTCCATGAAGCTCTCGTCAGCCCCAGAGTCAATGAGCACCCGGTGAGATTTTGAACGGTCACTCCACAGCAGGATAGCGTGGAGAGGAGTATGACAAGTAGGAGTTTGGAGACTCCCTGTATGTCCCTCCAGTGTATTCGTACCTTTTACGGGACAGGTGGAAATGTAATGTCCTGTAGTATCACAATACAGGCAACTTTTGGAGCTCAGCCTGCGTAAACGTTCACTAGACAAAGTAGCCCTGCCCAGTTGCATGGGCTCAGGAGGAGACGAGTCGCCATTCCCCAATGACCCCCGTGGGGGCTCGGGTGATTTCGGACCCTAACCCTAACCCTAACCCTAACCCTTTTCATCCTCCTGCGTTCCCGTAGGCACCCGTCGATCCTTATAGTCAAGGCTATGAGGGAGTCAAGGTCCCTGGGTAACTCCCGGGCTGCGAATTCATCTTTCATTTCCTCCAATAATCCATGAAGGAAGGTGTCGAACAGGGACTCAAGGTTCCAGGCACTCCCGGGGGCCAGGGCGCAAAAGTGCGGCACACTGCGGGAATCTTGACACAGACGAAGTAGCTTCCGAGCAACCTCTCTCCCGGACACCGGGGAATTGAACATCGTCTTTTCCTCCGCCACAAAATCCTCCAGACTAAGGCAATCGGTGGATTGTTGATCCCACACCGCCGTAGCCCAAGCAAGCGCCCTTTTAGACATCAGCGTTATAAGATATGCTATCTTTGACCTATCTGAAGGAAACGAAGAGGGCTGTAGCTCAAAAATGAGGGAGCACTGGGGCAGAAACGCCCGGCAGGTTCCAGGATCTCCAACATAGTGCTCCGGAGGAGGAAGCGGGGAAGAAGCATCGCTTGTATGGAGGTTACTGAGAACCCAGGAGGTTTCTGTTGTGTCTTGCTCCAGTAATGAGTTGAACATATGGTCATGACGTTCCAAGGTATGGAGTCCATCCATATGGTTCTGAAGTAACTCCTTGTGTCTTCCAATGATGTCTCCTTATAGGGAGCAGTCTGTGGAGCTGGTCTGAGTCTGCTGGGTCAGTCATGGCAAGTTCGTACTATCACGACTCAGGATATGACCCAGATGCAGACTGAGGAGGCGGTTGGTTCGGTTCTCAGAAAATGTATTATCATAAAGGGTCAGGCAAAAAGGACAGGTCGAGGGTAAGCAGAGGTTCGTAATCCAAGGCAGAGTCAACAAGGGACAGAACGGCAGGCAGGCTAAGGGTCAGGGCATGCAGAAAGGTCAGAATTGGGAAGACTAGAAAACAAAACTAGAGAGAAGGTAACACACGGAAAACATGCTGGGACGACTTGACGAGACAAGCGAACTGGCAACAGATAAACGGATATATAGTCTACTATACCATATATATGAACTGATATATAGTCTATGTAGTGTACCATAGATATAGAACTGATATATAGTCTATGTAGTATACCATAGATATAAAACTGACATAAGGTCTATGTAGTAGACCATAGATATAAAACTGACATAAGGTCTATGTAGTAGACATACAGTAGAAAACTACAAATAAGTCGATATAATAAGCCTAAATAATGTATAACTACATTCAGTGCATGGGGTAAAATCAATTGCCCTCTTGGAACTTCTGTTCCATCCGTTGTGTAGTATTTGTTTTCTTTGCTTTAGCTGCGAGTGTTTGACTTTGCCTGCCTCACGCATGGAAATAATCCCAAAAGTGCAAACCCCTCCAATCTGAGCACTAAAGTTAGGCTCTATCAAACCGCCAAAGTATTTGGAAAGAGAACAAATACTTTTTGAACCCAAGTATGTTCTGTTCAGTGGACTTGGTGGTCTGGGGGATAATGGGTAGGCTCGGTCTGAGTAGACTACATTCATATTCAACCACCACCCCTCTCTCTCTCACACACACGCACACACATATATACTCACACACACACACACACACAAACACGGCTGAGCTATGCCCCCGTATTTCCCCCAGAGAGAAATAATACCCCTGTCACCATCATAATGGGGACATTCTGCACTCACCCATTTTCTCTATCTCTCTCTTCCTCACTCTCTCCCTCACATTCTTTCTTTGATTGATTGTTTTAATTTAAAAACTGCAGTTATCTATTTATTTTCTGTTTATTTATTTGCTTGAAAGAGCTCCTATCGGTCAGCGGCAGGTCGCGCAATTCCCGTTTCCAGCATCGCCCCAAAATGCAGAATGACTCTAATAATGGCCTTTTACAATCTGTGTCTCTGTCTCTCTCTTCTTCTCACTCTGTCTCTATCTGCCTCTATCTCTTCCTCTCACTCTGTGTCTCTCTGCCTCTGTCTATCTCTTCCTCTCACTCTGTCTCTATCTGCCTCTATCTCTTCCTCTCACTCTGTGTCTCTCTGCCTCTGTCTATCTCTTCCTCTCACTCTGTGTCTCTCTGCCTCTGTCTATCTCTTCCTCTCACTCTGTCTCTATCTGCCTATATCTCTTCCTCTCACTCTGTGTCTCTCTGCCTCTGTCTATCTCTTCCTCTCACTGTTTCTATCTGCCTCTATCTCTTCCTCTCACTCTGTGTCTCTCTGCCTCTGTCTATCTCTTCCTCTCACTCTGTCTCTATCTGCCTCTATCTCTTCCTCTCACTCTGTGTCTCTCTGCCTCTGTCTATCTCTTCCTCTCACTGTTTCTATCTGCCTCTATCTCTTCCTCTCACTCTGTCTCTCTCTGTTTCTGCCTATTTCTCTCTCTCTTCCCCTATCTTTCCTTTCTCTGTCTCTCATCCTGTATCTCGGTCTTTCTCTCTTGATCTCTTCCTCTCCCTCTCTCTCTCATCCTCTCTCTGTCTCACTAGCTCTCTCTCTCTCTCTCTCTCTCTCTCTCTCTCTCTCTCTCTCTCTCTCTCTCGCTCATCCTCTTCCTCTCTCCCTCTCTCCCTCTCTCACTCTCTCTCGCTCTCTTTTTATTTGAACACACAGGGACAGAGTGACAGGTAAAACAGACGCAGGCTGTGAAGAAAGAATAATGGAGAGAAAATGTTTTGGATGCAAAATGAGAGCGCGTGGAAACCGAACGCAACAGGATACGTGGATGTGAACTGTGTTTTGATTTGCTGCGGTCAGTGTACTGGAAAGACACAGAGAGCATATGGGTGACAGCACAGAGATACTCTGTGTAACGCTTTCTATGAAGCCGATATTCATAATGCATTATACACGTACTCATAACGAGTAATAATGTTATATTATATTCCAATACTCCTAATGCATTATAAGTATAATCATAATCACTTACAATGTACAGCAACATAGTGCTTCATAATTACAGGTCTCAAAATAACATGTGATTCTCCTGTGATGGTGAGCTAGCTATGTGTACATACAATATTCATCCAAACCTTTATTCTCAACTTGACTCAAGAGTTAGCTAGCTAACAAGCTCGTCAAAGAAGTTGAGAATAAAATGTTTGGATCAACATTGTATGTGTACACGTAGCAGCTAGAGTGTCACTCCATTCAGAGCTATAGCAATAGCGACAGCTTGTGGGTGTATGATGTCTGTCTGTCATAGGCATTTCATCACTTTACAGCACTATGCTATGCTTATGTTTAGCGTAACACATTATGAATAGGGGTTCTATAGAAAGTGTAACCAGAATTTTTTTTAAAGTTGAAGATCAAGTCTTCAACCGCAATATACAGTACATTTTCATTGTGCAAAACATGACGTCTCAATGTTTTTTGAATCACGGCTTTCAATTGTCATGGCTAACAGTGGTGTTATGGCTAACAGTGGTGTTATGGCTAACAGTGGTGTTATGGCTAACAGTGGTGTTATGGCTAACAGTGGTGTTATGGCTAACAGTGGTGTTATGGCTAACAGTGGTGTTATGGCTAACAGTGGTGTTATGGCTAACAGTGGTGTTATGCCATAACAGTGGTGCCATGGCTAACAGTGGTGTTATGGCTAACAGTGGTGTTATGGCTAACAGTGGTGTCATGGCTAACAGTGGTGTTATGGCTAACAGTGGTGTTATGGCTAACAGCGGTGTCATGGCTAACAGTGGTGTTATGGCTAACAGTGGTGTCATGGCTAACAGTGGTGTCATGGCTAACAGTGGTGTTATGGCTAACAGCGGTGTTATGGCTAACAGTGGTGTTATGGCTAACAGTGGTGTTATGGCTAACAGTGGTGTCATGGCATAACAGTTGCACTCTGATATATTGACACCCTTGCACTTTACAATGGAGCAGAATGTCCTGTTTTCTCTTTTCAAAATTGGTTGAATGCCAACTTTTTACGCTGTAGGGACCTGCAACTTATCACAGGTGAGATAAATTACACATAAATGACAATCACTTGCCTCCACCAGTTGTTTTACTTTCAAGTGAAAAATATACATTTCAATTAAGATGTTTATGTCTTGGTCCTGTGTATTTGTATATAAAACAAAAACACACGTGAACATCCAAAGTGTTTATTTGAGAAGAAATTGTGAATCGTGTAAGTGTATAAAACATTATGGACACCTGCTGTTTCCATGACATAGACTGACCAGGTGAATCCAGGTGAAATCTACAATCCCTTATTAAATCCACTTCAATCAGTGTAGATGAAGAAGGATGTTTAAGACATGGATTGTGTATGTGTGCCATTCAGAAGGTGGATAGGCAACACAAAAGATTTAAGGGCCTTTCAACGGGGTATAGTAGTAGGTGCAAGGTACACCAGTTTGTTTCAAGAACTGCAACGCTGCCGGGTTTTTGACGCTTGTATCAAGACAACTAGCCAACTTGACACAAACGTGGGAAACATTGGAGTCAACATGGCCCAGCATCCCTGTGGAACGCTTCGACACCTTGTAGAGTCCATGTCCTGACGAATTGAGGCTGTTCTAAAGGCAAAGATAATGATCATTACTTATTAGCCACTGAGTATGGGTACACACACCTAATGCTCTTTGGACCTTCCGAAATGTAATTTCTACAAGAACCCAAGAGTCTGTGTTCCAGGTCTTGTCCTCCTGAATTAAGACGTATGTTAGGTTGGTGCCTTGTTTTCCTGCAAAAGTAAAATGTAATAATCAATACAAATATCCAGTGAAACATCATCTACTGATCATCTATAGTACATGTTGTCATTGATTTGATAACAGATCAATAACTGAATAACTTAAAGCTATCATGAGTCTATGTTTCACCTCAATGGCAGCCCCAGCACTTATAACAGGCTTCATCATTAGTATGTAAACACTCACCATCATAACAGATGAAGTGATGCTGGTCATCACAGGAGGTGTTGTGCCACAGACCAGCTGCACTCATTAAAGCACAGTTACCATTTTGGGGTGTTCCAGTGTCCCAGTTTCTGAACTCAGTCTCCCCCTTTCTGTAGAAACGTCTGTCTGCCAGAGACCAGTGCCACTTCATGGAATCCCCCATATTCAGTCCGATCCAGACCAGATCATAACTACTGACACTGGTAATCAGCCTGTTCAGGTCCTCCATGTCATCTACTGTAGCCAGATCAGTGTAATTCTCTCTGCAGTAACTCTGGGCATCAGTCCAGG